>NC_051334.1:57925787-58525787 GCF_015220235.1 Choloepus didactylus | reverse complement strand
ATCAGTGATGTTGCATACTTCAGGACTTCATTCATTTGTACTGCTGAATAATATTCCATTGCATGTATATACCATGTTTTGTTTATCCATTAATCAGTCGATGGACTCTATGGGTTGTTTATAGCTTTGGCAATTGTGAATAATGCTGCTATGAACATCAGTGTGCAAATGTCTGTTCACCTCCTTGCTTTCAGATCTTCCAGGTATATCCTGAGTAGCAGGTTTGCAGGTCATAAGGTAAATCCATACTTAGCTTCCTGAGGAAGCACCAAACCATTCTCCACAGCAGCTGTAGTACTTTATATTCCCACCAGCAGTGAATAAGTGTTTCAATTTCTCCACATCTTCTCCAACACTTGTAGTTGCCTGTTTGTTTAATAGCAGCCATTCTAGTGGGTGTGAGATGACATCTCATTGTGCTTTTTTTGATTTGAACTTTCCTAATAGCTAGTGAAGTGGAGCATCTTTTCATATGCTTCTTAGCCATCTGTATTTCATCTTTGAAGAAACATTTATTCATGTACTTTGCCCATTTTTAATTGTATTGTTTGTCTTTTTGTTGTTGCATTGTAGGATTTCTTTATACATACTGGATATCAAATCCTTATCAAATATGTGGCTTCCAAACATTTTCTCCCATTGAGTCATTTGCCTTTACACCCTTTGGACAAAGTCCTTTGAAGCATGGACATATTTGACTTTGTTTCTTTTTTTGCTTGTGTTTTGGGTGCAAAGTCTAAGAAACTACTGCCTATCACTGGATCCTGAAGAAGTTTCTCTATATTTTCTTCCAGGAGTTTTATGGTACTGGTCCTTAGATTTAGGTCTTTGGTCCATTTTTAGCTAATTTTTGAGTAGGGTCTGAGATACAGGTCCTCTTTCATTCCTTTCATTATGGATATCCAGTTCTCCCAACACTATTTATTGAAGATAATGTTCTGTCCCAGTTGACTGGGCATGGGACCCTTATCAAAAATTAACTGGGAAGACTTCTGGGAAGATGGAAGATTAGGAGAGACAGAACAAAATTATCCTCCATGAAAAACAGAAAGGACTCTAGAACAGTAATTCCAGGGTTCTGCCACCTGGGCAGAGACTTCTACACCCATACTGAGTGTGTACTTGGAGAAACCAAGAGACTGCATTTAAGATGGGTGAGTGTTCAGCCCAGACAGCTGCTGGGGAACACAGTGGTTAGAGTTGGCAGATGAGCATGGAGGGGAGCATTCTTCCATGCCCCAGGCACCCTCCTCAGCACTTGGCTTGGGTGATAACCCTTCGCAGACCCACAGCCAAGAGACCCTGTATCAGGGACTGGCAGTTGGAGCAGGCAGAGGAGCACAGAAGGGGGCAGCTTTCCACAAATCATGCAGCCATCTTTGCTGTTTGCTGGAAGATAACCACTCACAGCCTTTCAGCTGAGAGCTTGCTTGAGGGAATTCAGGATTTGGCAGGCCTGTGATGGTGTCCACTCTTCCTCCATGGAAGCCTGCAGTGTACACAGCCTAGAGGCAAGGCCACTGCACAGAAGTGCCAGGAGCCCACCCCCCATCCCAGGGAATTGTGGGTACACAGCAAACAGGGACTGTGGGGCATTTGAGTTGGGAAGTGAGACACAAAACTCTGCAGCCCCAGAGTACTCCACCCACAGCAATGGAAAGGCCAGGACTGCTGGGTCCTGGAGCAGACTTCCTGCCAAACTGTGCAGGGCATGCCTCACACCCACAGGGCTGGAAGTCCCCAGTGCACATGGAAAACTGGTGCACTGATTGGACTTCCACATGGTTTGGATGTCCACTCTGTGCATAGATGAAGTTGGGGAGAACCAGCTTGAGGGAAAGAGGTGACTCCAGAGAGCCATCTACTGGTAGGTCATGGAAAGTGCACTCCATCAAGCTGTAGCTCTGCCAAATTATAGATAAATGTTTCAATAACCTGCATATCCTAAAAAAAACCCTATCAATATAAGCAAATGCCAAGAGGCCAAAAACAACAGAAAATTATAAAGCATATGAAGAAACCAGAAGACATGGATAACCCAAATGTCCAAACTAAGAAGCCAGAGGACACACAGAACTTGGAGCAACTAATCAAAGAAGTACACACAAACATCAATATTATGGTGCAGGATACAAAGGACATGAAGAAGACCTTAGAAGAGTATAAAGAAGTATTTGCTACTGTAAATAGAAAAGTAGCATATTTTGTGGAAATAAAAGATACTGATGATCAAATTAAAAATATTCTTGAGACAAAGAACACCAGATTTGAAGAGGTAGAGGAATGAATTAGTGACCTTGAGGATTGGGTGATGGAAAGTGAAACCCACAAAAGAATGAATGATGAAAAAAATCAAATTTGAAATGGATCTCAGGGAAATGATGGACAAAATGTAGGGCACAAATATAAGAATCATTGGTGTTGCATAAGGTGAAGAGAAGAGTAAAGGGCTATGAAGAGTATTCAAAGATGTTGTTGGGGAAAACTTCCCAGCCCTTGTAAATGACATAAATATGCAAATTAAAAATGCCCAATGAACACCAAATGGAATAAATCCAAATAAATCCACTCTGAGAGATATTCTGATCAGATTGTCAAATGCTGAAGAGAAGGAGAAAGTTCTGAAAGCAGCAAGGGAGAAGCAATTCACCACATAAAAGGGAAACAACATGAGACTAAGTACTGACTACTCAGTGGGCACCATGGGGGGCAAGAATGCAGTGGTATGTCATATTTAAAATTCTGTAAAAGAAAAATTGCCAACCAAGAATTCTTAAATCAGCAAAGCTCTCCCAAAAAAAGATGAGGGAGAGCTTAAAATTTTCAAAGACAAAGAAATGCTGAGATATTTGTAAACAAGAGACCTGCCCTACAAGAAACACTAAGGAGCTCTACAAGCTGAGAATAAAAGACAGAAGAGAGAGGTCTGGAGAAGGGCACAAAACTGAAGAGTTTTGGTAAGGGTAACTTAATGGAAATAGAGAGAGGGAAAAATAGATATGACAAATAAAAACCAAAGAATAAGATGGCTAATACAAAAACTGCATGCACAATAATAACATTGAATGTGAATGGATTAAATTCCCCAATTAAAAGATACACACTGGCAGAATGAATTAAAAAAATATGAACCATCAATGTGCTGTTTACAAGATACTCATCTTAGACCCAGCAAGACAAAGAAATTGAAAGTGAAAGGATGGAAAAAATATTCTATGTAAGCTACAGCCAAAAGAAAGCAAGGGAAGCAAATACTAATTTGAGATAAAATAGATTTAAATTCAAGGATGTCAAAAGAGACAAAGAAGGACACAATATTCTAATAAAAGAGAACACACACCAAGAAGAATTAACAGTCATAAATGTTTGGTCACCCAATCAAGGGGCTCTGAAGTACATGAGACAAACTTTGGCAAAACTGAAGGAAGCAATAGATGTTTCCACACTAATGGTGGGAGACTTCAATACCCCACCCTCTCCTATAGATAAATCAACCAGACAGAGGACAAATAAAGAAATTGAGAACCTAACCCATGTGATAAATGAATTAGACTTAACAGACATTATAGAGCATTACTTGCCAATTTACCAGGATATACATTATTCTCTAGTGCTTATGGAACTTTCTCCAAGATAGAGCATATGCTGGGACATAAAACAAGCTTCCATAAATTTAAAAAGATTGAAATTATTTAAAACACATTCTCTGACCTCAATGAAATGCAACCAGAAGTCAATAACCATCAAATATCTAGAACATTCACAAATATATAGAGGTTAAACAATACACTCCTAAATAATCAATTCCTACTTTTTGAAGTGTTTTTATCAAAAAAGTATGCTGAATTTTGTTGAATGCTTTTTCTTTTTTTTTTTAATCATTTTATTGAGATATATTCACATACCACGCAGTCATACAAAACAAATTGTACTTTCGATTGTTTACAGTACCATTACATAGTTGTACATTCATCACCTAAATCAATCCCTGACACCTTCATTAGCACACACACAAAAATAACAAGAATAATAATTAGAGTGAAAAAGAGCAATTGAAGTAAAAAAGAACACTGGGTACCTTTGTCTGTTTGTTTCCTTCCCCTATTTTTCTACTCATCCATCCATAAACTAGACAAAGTGGAGTGTGGTCCTTATAACATCTATGGAGATGATCATTTGATTTTTTCCTTTTGATTTGTTAAAAGGGAATCAAAGGGAGGGCAGGGCAAGATGGCAGACTGGTGAGCTGTATGTTTTAGTTACTCCTCCAGGAAAGTAGGTAGAAAGCCAGGAACTGCGTGGACTGGAAACCACAGAGCAATCTGACTTTGGGCATACTTCATACAACACTCATGAAAACGTGGAACTGCTGAGATCAGTGAAATCTGTAAGTTTTTGCGGCCAGGGGACCCACGCCCCTCCCTGCCAGGCTCAGTCCCGTGGGAGGAGGGGCTGTCAGCTCTGGGAAGGAGAAGGGAGAACTGCAGTGGCAGCCCTTATCGGAAACTCATTCTACTGATCCAAACTCCAACCATAGATAGACTGAGACCAGACACCAGAGAATCTGAGAGCAGCCAGCCCAGCAGAGAGGAGACAGGCATAGAAAAAAAACAACATGAAAAACTGCAAAATAAAAGCGGAGGATTTTTGGAGTTCTGGTGAACATAGAAAGGGGAAGGGCAGAGCTCAGGCCCTGAGGTGCATATGCAAATCCCGAAGAAAAGCTGATCTCTCTGCCCTGTGGACCTTTCCTTAATGGCCCTGGTTGCTTTGTCTCTTAGCATTTCAATAACCCATTAGATCTCTGAGGAGGGCCCTTTTTTTTTTTTTTTAATCCTTTTTTCTTTTTCTAAAACAATTACTCTAAGAAGCCCAATACAGAAAGCTTCAAAGACTTGCAATTTGGACAGGTCAAGTCAAGAGCAGAACTAAGAGAGCTCTGAGACAAAAGGCAATAATCCAGTGGCTGAGAAAATTCACTAAACACCACAACTTCCCAAGAAAAGGGGGGTGTCCGCTCACAGCCATCATCCTGGTGGACAGGAAACATTCCTGCCCATCACCAGCCCCATAGCCCAGAGCTGCCCCAGACAACCCAGTGTGACAGAAGTGCTTCAAATAACAGGCACACACCACAAAACTGGGCGTGGACATTAGCCTTCCCTGCAACCTCAGCTGATTGTCCCAGACTTGGGAAGGTGGAGCAGTGTGAATTAACAAAGCCCCATTCAGCCATCATTTCAGCAGACTTGGAGCCTCCCTACACAGCCCAGCAGCCCAGAACTGCCCTGGGGGGACGGCACTCACCTGTGACATAGCACAGTCATCCCTCAACAGAGGACCCGGGGTGCACAGCCTGGAAGAGGGGCCCACTTGCAAGTCTCAGGAGCCATACGCCAATACCAAGGACTTGTGGGTCAGTGGCAGAGACAAACTGTGGCAGGACTGAACTGAAGGATTAGACTATTGCAGCAGCTTTAAAACTCTAGGATCACCAGGGAGATTTGATTGTTAGGGCCACCCCCCCCTCCGACTGCCCAGAAACACGCCCCATATACAGGGCAGGCAACACCAACTACACACGCAAGCTTGGTACACGAATTGGACCCCACAAGACTCACTCCCACACTCACCACAAAGGCTAAGCAGGGGAGAACTGGCTTGTGGAGAACAGGTGGCTCGTGGACGCCACCTGCTGGTTAGTTAGAGAAAGTGTACCCCACGAAGCTGTAGATCTGATAAATTAGAGATAAGGACTTCAATTGGTCTACAAATCCTAAAAGAACCCTATCAAGTTCAGCAAATGCCACGAGGCCAAAAACAACAGAAAATTATAAAGCATATGAAAAAACCAGACGATATGGATAACCCAAGCCCAAGCACCCAAATCAAAAGACAAGAAGAGACACAGCACCTAGAGGAGCTACTCAAAGAACTAAAGATGAACAATGAGACCATAGTATGGGATACAAAGGAAATCAAGAAGACCCTAGAAGAGCATAAAGAAGACATTGCAAGAGTAAATAAAAAAATGGATGATCTTATGGAAATTAAAGAAACTGTTGACCAAATTAAAAAGATCCTGGACACTCATAGTACAAGACTAGAGGAAGTTGAACAACGAATCAGTGACCTGGAAGATGACAGAATGGAAAATGAAAGCATAAAAGAAAAAATGGGGAAAAAAATTGAAAAAATCAAAATGGACCTCAGGGATATGATAGATAATATGAAACATCCGAATATAAGACTCATTGGTGTCCCAGAAGGGGAAGAAAAGGGTAAAGGTCTAGGAAGAGTATTCAAAGAAATTGTTGGGGAAAACTTCCCAAATCTTCTAAACAACATAAATACACAAATCATAAATGCTCAGCGAACTCCAAATAGAATAAATCTAAATAAACCCACTCCGAGACATATACTGATCACACTGTCAAACACAGAAGAGAAGGAGCAAGTTCTGAAAGCAGCAAGAGAAAAGCAATTCACCACATACAAAGGAAACAGCATAAGACTAAGTAGTGACTACTCAGCAGCCACCATGGAGTCAAGAAGGCAGTGGCACGATATATTTAAAATTCTGAGTGAGAGAAATTTCCAGCCAAGAATACTTTATCCAGCAAAGCTCTCCTTCAAATTTTAGGGAGAGCTTAAATTTTTCACAGACAAACAAATGCTGAGAGAATTTGCTAACAAGAGACCTGCCCTACTGGAGATACTAAAGGGAGCCCTACAGACAGAGAAACAAAGAAAGGACAGAGAGACTTGGAGAAAGGTTCAGTACTAAAGAGATTCGGTATGGGTACAATAAAGGATATTAATAGACAGAGGGGAAAAATATGACAAACATAAACCAAAGGATAAGATGGATGATTCAAGAAATGTCTTCACAGTTATAACGTTGAATGTAAATGGATTAAACTCCCCAATTAAAAGATATAGATTCACAGAATGGATAAAAAAAAATGAACCATCAATATGCTGCATACAAGAGACTCATCTTAGACACAGGAACACAAAGAAACTGAAAGTGAAAGGATGGAAAAAAATATTTCATGCAAGCTACAGCCAAAAGAAAGCAGGTGTAGCAATATTAATCTCAGATAAAATAGACTTCAAATGCAGGGATGTTTTGAGAGACAAAGAAGGCCACTACATACTAATAAAAGGGGCAATTCAGCAAGAAGAAATAACAATCGTAAATGTCTATGCACCCAATCAAGGTGCCACAAAATACATGAGAGAAACATTGGCAAAACTAAAGGAAGCAATTGATGTTTCCACAATAATTGTGGGAGACTTCAACACATCACTCTCTCCTATACATAGATCAACCAGACAGAAGACCAATAAGGAAATTGAAAACCTAAACAATCTGATAAATGAATTAGATTTAACAGACATATACAGGACATTACATCCCAAATCACCAGGATACACATACTTTTCTAGTGCTCATGGAACTTTCTCCAGAATAGATCATATGCTGGGACATAAAATAAGCCTCAATAAATTTAAAAAGATTGAAATTATTCAAAGCACATTCTCTGACCACAGTGGAATACAATTAGAAGTCAATAACCATCAGAGACTTAGAAAATTCACAAATACCTGGAGGTTAAACAACACACTCCTAAACAATCAGTGGGTTAAAGAAGAAATAGCAAGAGAAATTGCTAAATATATAGAGACGAACGAAAATGAGAACACAACATACCAAAACCTATGGGATGCAGCAAAAGCAGTGCTAAGGGGGAAATTTATAGCACTAAACGCATATATTAAAAAGGAAGAAAGAGCCAAAATCAAAGAACTAATGGATCAACTGAAGAAGCTAGAAAATGAACAGCAAACCAATCCTAAACCAAGTAGAAGAAAAGAAATAACAAGGATTAAAGCAGAAATAAATGACATAGAGAACAAAAAAACAATAGAGAGGATAAATATCACCAAAAGTTGGTTCTTTGAGAAGATCAACAAGATTGACAAGCTCCTAGCTAGACTGAAAAAATCAAAAAGAGGGAAGACCCATATAAACAAAATAATGAATGAAAAAGGTGACATAACTGCAGATCCTGAAGAAATTAAAAAAATTATAAGAGGATATTATGAACAACTGTATGGCAACAAACTGGATAATGTAGAAGTAATGGACAATTTCCTGGAAAGATATGAACAACCTAGACTGACCAGAGAAGAAATAGAAGACCTCAACCAACCCATCACAAGCAAAGAGATCCAATCAGTCATCAAAAATCTTCCCACAAATAAATGCCCAGGGCCAGATGGCTTCGCAGGGGAATTCTACCAAACTTTCCAGAAAGAACTGACACCAATCTTACTCAAACTCTTTCAAAACATTGAAGAAAATGGAACACTACCTAACTCATTTTATGAAGCTAACATCAATCTAATACCAAAACCAGGTAAAGATGCTACAAAAAAGGAAAACTACCGGCCAATCTCCCTAATGAATATAGATGCAAAAATCCTCAACAAAATACTTGCAAATCGAATTCAAAGACACATTAAAAAAATCATACACCATGACCAAGTGGGGTTCATTCCAGGCATGCAAGGATGGTTCAACATAAGAAAATCAATCAATGTATTACAACACATTAACAAGTCAAAAGGGAAAAATCAATTGATCATCTCAATAGATGCTGAAAAAGCATTTGACAAAATCCAACATCCCTTTTTGATAAAAACACTTCAAAAGGTAGCAATTGAAGGAAACTTCCTCAACATGATAAAGAGCATATATGAAAAACCCACAGCCAGCATAGTACTCAATGCTGAGAGACTGAAAGCCTTCCCTCTAAGATCAGGAACAAGACAAGGATGCCCGCTGTCACCACTGTTATTCAACATTGTGCTGGAAGTGCTCGCCAGGGCAATCCGGCAAGACAAAGAAATAAAAGGCATCCAAATTGGAAAAGAAGAAGTAAAACTGTCATTGTTTGCAGATGATATGATCTTATATCTAGAAAACCCTGAGAAATCGACGATACAGCTACTAGAGCTAATAAACAAATTTAGCAAAGTAGCGGGATACAAGATTAATGCACATAAGTCAGTAATGTTTCTATATGCTAGAAATGAACAAACTGAAGAGACACTCAAGAAAAAGATACCATTTTCAATAGCAACTAAAAAAATCAAGTACCTAGGAATAAACTTAACCAAAGATGTAAAAGACCTATACAAAGAAAACTACATAACTCTACTAAAAGAAATAGAAGGGGACCTTAAAAGATGGAAAAATATTCCATGTTCACGGATAGGAAGGCTAAATGTCATTAAGATGTCAATTCTACCCAAACTCATCTACAGATTCAATGCAATCCCAATCAAAATTCCAACAACCTACTTTGCAGACTTGGAAAAGCTAGTTATCAAATTTATTTGGAAAGGGAAGATGCCTCGAATTGCTAAAGACACTCTAAAAAAGAAAAACGAAGTGGGAGGACTTACACTCCCTGACTTTGAAGCTTATTATAAAGCCACAGTTGCCAAAACAGCATGGTACTGGCACAAAGATAGACATATAGATCAATGGAATCGAATTGAGAATTCAGAGATAGACCCTCAGATCTATGGCCGACTGATCTTTGATAAGGCCCCCAAAGTCACTGAACTGAGTCATAATGGTCATTTCAACAAATGGGGCTGGGAGAGTTGGATATCCATATCCAAAAGAATGAAAGAGGACCCCTACCTCACCCCCTACACAAAAATTAACTCAAAATGGACCAAAGATCTCAATATAAAAGAAAGTACCATAAAACTCCTAGAAGATAATGTAGGAAAACATCTTCAAGACCTTGTATTAGGCGGCCACTTCCTAGACTTTACACCCAAAGCACAAGCAACAAAAGAGAAAATAGATAAATGGGAACTCCTCAAGCTTAGAAGTTTCTGCACCTCAAAGAAATTTCTCAAAAAGGTAAAGAGGCAGCCAACTCAATGGGAAAAAATTTTGGAAACCATGTATCTGACAAAAGACTGATATCTTGCATATATAAAGAAATCCTACAACTCAATGACAATAGTACAGACGGCCCAATTATAAAATGGGCAAAAGATATGAAAAGACAGTTCTCTGAAGAGGAAATACAAATGGCCAAGAAACACATGAAAAAATGTTCAGCTTCACTAGCTATTAGAGAGATGCAAATTAAGACCACAATGAGATACCATCTAACACCGGTTAGAATGGCTGCCATTAAACAAACAGGAAACTACAAATGCTGGAGGGGATGTGGAGAAATTGGAACACTTATTCATTGTTGGTGGGACTGTATAATGGTTCAGCCACTCTGGAAGTCAGTCTGGCAGTTCCTTAGAAAACTAGATATAGAGTTACCATTAGATCCAGCGATTGCACTTCTCGGTATATACCCAGAAGATCGGAAAGCAGTGACACGAACAGATATCTGCACGCCAATGTTCATAGCAGCATTATTCACAATTGCCAAGAGATGAAAACAACCCAAATGTCCTTCAACAGATGAGTGGATAAATAAAATGTGGTATATACACACGATGGAATACTACGCGGCAGTAAGAAGGAATGATCTCGTGAAACATATGACAACATGGATGAACCTTGAAGACATAATGCTGAGCGAAATAAGCCAGGCACAAAAAGAGAAATATTATATGCTACCACTAATGTGAACTTTGAAAAACGTAAAACAAATGGTTTATAATGTAGAATGTTGGGGAACTAGCAGTAGAGAGTAATTAAGGAAGGGGGAACAATAATCCAAGAAGAACAGATAAGCTATTTAACGTTCTTGGGATGCCCAGGAATGACTATAGTCTGTTAATTTCTGATGGATATAGTAGGAACAAGTTCACATAAAGGTTGCTATATTATGTAACTTTCTTGGGGTAAAGTAGGAACATGTTGGAAGTTAAGCAGTTATCTTAGGTTAGTTGTCTTTTTCTTACTCCCTTGTTATGGTAACTTTGAAATGTTCTTTTATTGTATGTTTGTTTTCTTTTTAACTTTTTTTTCATACAGTTGATTTAAAAAAGAAGGGAAAGTTAAAAAAAAAAAAAGAAAAACAAGGAAAAAAAAGATGTAGTGCCCCCTTGAGGAGCCTGTGGAGAATGCAGGGGTATTCGCCTACCCCACCTCCATGGTTGCTAACATGACCACAGACATAGGGGACTGGTGGTTGGATGGGTTGAGCCCTCTACCATAAGTTTTACCCTTGGGAAGACGGTTGCTGCAAAGGAGAGGCTAGGCCTCCCTATGGTTGTGCCTAAGAGCCTCCTCCTGAATGCCTCTTTGTTGCTCAGATGTGGCCCTCTCTCTCTGGCTAAGCCAACTTGAGAGGTGAAATCACTGCCCTCCCCCCTACGTGGGATCAGACACCCAGGGGAGTGAATCTCCCTTGCTACGGGGAATATGACTCCCGGGGAGGAATGCAGACCTGGCATCGTGGGAGGGAGAACATCTTCTTGACCAAAAGGGGGATGTGAAAGGAAATGAAATAAGCTTCAGTAGCAGAGAGATTCCAAAAGGCGCCAAGAGGTCACTCTGGTGGGCACTCTTACGCACACTTTAGACAACCCTTTTTAGGTTCTAAAGAATTGGGGTAGCTGGTGGTGGATACCTGAAACTATCAAACTACAACCCAGAACCCATGAATCTCGAAGACAGTTGTATAAAAATGTAGCTTATGAGGGGTGACAATGGGATTGGGAAGCCATAAGAACCACACTCCAGTTTGTCATTTTATGGATGGATGAGTAGAAAAATAGGGGAAGGAAACAAACAAACAGACAAAGGTACCCAGTGTTCTTTTTTAATTCAATTGCTCTTTTTCACTCTAATTATTATTCTTGTTATTTTTGTGTGTGTGCTAATGAAGGTGTCAGGGATTGATTTTGGTGATGAATGTACAACTATGTAATGGTACTGTGAACAATCGAAAGTACGATTTGTTTTGTATGACTGCGTGGTATGTGAATATATCTCAATAAAATGAAGATAAAAAAAAAATCATACACCATGACCAAGTGGGGTTCATTCCAGGCATGCAAGGATGGTTCAACATAAAAAAATCAATCAATGTATTACAACACATTAACAAGTCAAAAGGGAAAAATCAATTGATCATCTCAATAGATGCTGAAAAAGCATTTGACAAAATCCAACATCCCTTTTTGATAAAAACACTTCAAAAGTTAGCAATTGAGGGAAACTTCCTCAACATGATAAAGAGCATATATGAAAAACCCACAGCCAGCATAGTACTCAATGGTGAGAGACTGAAAGCCTTCCCTCTAAGATCAGGAACAAGACAAGGATGCCCGCTGTCACCACTGTTATTCAACATTGTGCTGGAAGTGCTCGCCAGGGCAATCCGGCAAGACAAAGAAATAAAAGGCATCCAAATTGGAAAAGAAGAAGTAAAACTGTCATTGTTTGCAGATGATATGATCTTATATCTAGATAACCCTGAGAAATCGACGATACAGCTACTAGAGCTAATAAACAAATTTAGCAAAGTAGCGGGATACAAGATTAATGCACATAAGTCAGTAATGTTTCTATATGCTAGAAATGAACAAACTGAAGAGACACTCAAGAAAAAGATACCATTTTCAATAGCAACTAAAAAAATCAAGTACCTAGGAATAAACTTAACCAAAGATGTAAAAGACCTATACAAAGAAAACTACATAACTCTACTAAAAGAAATAGAAGGGGACCTTAAAAGATGGAAAAATATTCCATGTTCATGGATAGGAAGGCTAAATGTCATTAAGATGTCAATTCTACCCAAACTCATCTACAGATTCAATGCAATCCCAATCAAAATTCCAAAACCTACTTTGCAGACTTGGAAAAGCTAGTTATCAAATTTATTTGGAAAGGGAAGATGCCTCGAATTGCTAAAGACACTCTAAAAAAGAAAAACGAAGTGGGAGGACTTACACTCCCTGACTTTGAAGCTTATTATAAAGCCACAGTTGCCAAAACAGCATGGTACTGGCACAAAGATAGACATATAGATCAATGGAATCGAATTGAGAATTCAGAGATAGACCCTCAGATCTATGGCCGATTGATCTTTGATAAGGCCCCCAAAGTCACTGAACTGAGTCATAATGGTCTTTTCAACAAATGGGGCTGGGAGAGTTGGATATCCATATCCAAAAGAATGAAAGAGGACCCCTACCTCACCCCCTACACAAAAATTAACTCAAAATGGACCAAAGATCTCAATATTAAAGAAAGTACCATAAAACTCCTAGAAGATAATGTAGGAAAACATCTTCAAGACCTTGTATTAGGCGGCCACTTCCTAGACTTTACACCCAAAGCACAAGCAACAAAAGAGAAAATAGATAAATGGGAACTCCTCAAGCTTAGAAGTTTCTGCTCCTCAAAGGAATTTCTCAAAAAGGTAAAGAGGCAGCCAACTCAATGGGAAAAAATTTTTGGAAACCATGTATCTGACAAAAGACTGATATCTTGCATATATAAAGAAATCCTACAACTTAATGACAATAGTACAGACAGCCCAATTATAAAATGGGCAAAAGATATGAAAAGACAGTTCTCTGAAGAGGAAATACAAATGGCCAAGAAACACATGAAAAAATGTTCAGCTTCACTAGCTATTAGAGAGATGCAAATTAAGACCACAATGAGATACCATCTAACACCGGTTAGAATGGCTGCCATTAAACAAACAGGAAACTACAAATGCTGGAGGGGATGTGGAGAAATTGGAACTCTTATTCATTGTTGGTGGGACTGTATAATGGTTCAGCCACTCTGGAAGTCAGTCTGGCAGTTCCTTCGAAAACTAGATATAGAGTTACCATTCGATCCAGCGATTGCACTTCTCGGTATATACCCAGAAGATCGGAAAGCAGTGACACAAACAGATATCTGCACGCCAATGTTCATAGCAGCATTATTCACAATTGCCAAGAGATGGAAACACCCAAAATGTCCTTCAACAGATGAGTGGATAAATAAAATGTGGTATATACACACGATGGAATACTACGCGGCAGTAAGAAGGAATGATCTCGTGAAACATATGACAACATGGATGAACCTTGAAGACATAATGCTGAGCGAAATAAGCCAGGCACAAAAAGAGAAATATTATATGCTACCACTAATGTGAACTTTGAAAAATGTAAAACAAATGGTTTATAATGTAGAATGTAGGGGAACTAGCAGTAGAGAGTAATTAAGGAAGGGGGAACAATAATCCAAGAAGAACAGATAAGCTATTTAACGTTCTGGGGATGCCCAGGAATGACTATAGTCTGTTAATTTCCGATGGATATAGTAGGAACAAGTTCACAGAAATGTTGCTATATTATGTAAGTTTCTTGGGGTAAAGTAGGAACATGTTGGAAGTTAAGCAGTTATCTTAGGTTAGTTGTCTTTTTCTTACTCCCTTGTTATGGTCTCTTTGAAATGTTCTTTTATTGTATGTTTGTTTTCTTTTTAACTTTTTTTTTCATACAGTTGATTTAAAAAAGAAGGGAAAGTTAAAAAAAAAAAAAAGAAAAACAAGGAATAAAAAGATGTAGTGCCCCCTTGAGGAGCCTGTGGAGAATGCAGGGGTATTCGCCTACCCCACCTCGATGGTTGCTAACATGACCACAGACATAGGGGACTGGTGGTTTGATGGGTTGAGCCCTCTACCATAAGTTTTACCCTTGGGAAGACGGTTGCTGCAAAGGAGAGGCTAGGCCTCCCTATGGTTGTGCCTAAGAGCCTCCTCCCGAATGCCTCTTTGTTGCTCAGATGTGGCCCTCTCTCTCTGGCTAAGCCAACTTGAGAGGTGAAATCACTGCCCTCCCCCCTATGTGGGATCAGACACCCAGGAGAGTGAATCTCCCTGGCAACGTGGAATATGACTCCCGGGGAGGAATGTAGACCTGGCATCGTGGGACGGAGAACATCTTCTTGACCAAAAGGGGGATGTGAGAGGAAATGAAATAAGTTTCAGTGGCAGAGAGATTCCAAAAGGAGCCGAGAGGTCACTCTGGTGGGCACTCTTGCGCACACTTTAGACAACCCTTTTTAGGTTCTAAAGAATTGGGGTAGCTGGTGGTGGATACCTGAAACTATCAAACTACAACCCAGAACCCATGAATCTCGAAGACAGTTGTATAAAAATGTAGCTTATGAGGGGTGACAATGGGATTGGGAAAGCCATAAGGACCACACTCCACTTTGTCTAGTTTATGGATGGATGAGTAGAAAAATAGGGGAGGGAAACAAACAGACAAAGGTACCCAGTGTTCTTTTTTACTTCAATTGCTCTTTTTCACTCTAATTATTATTCTTGTTATTTTTGTGTGTGTGCTAATGAAGGTGTCAGGGATTGATTTACGTGATGAATGTACAACTATGTAATGGTACTGTAAACAATCGAAAGTACGATTTGTTTTGTATGACTGCGTGGTATGTGAATATATCTCAATAAAATGAAGATAAAAAAATAAAAAAAAAAAAAAAAAAGAAAGTACCCACAAAGTTTACCTCTTACAGATGGTGAGCAGGCGGGAGAAGCAGGACTGAAAACTGGTCTCAAGTCTAAACCCTGTATTGGCACACAACTTCCTATGTACGAAGAGAGTTAGAAGTATTTTCAGATATAGGGTCATAGACTAATTTATTTTAATTATATATTTAGAATTATTTTGTCAGCATGGACTGGATGGATGCAAATTTTGTTGTAATTTTTTTTTCTCTCTTTTGTTTTTCTAAACGGCCTAGCAATATTGTTTTTAAATATTGTTGGGAACTGAGGACTGTGAAATTGCCCGGGGAAAGCCAAGATACCAGAGGTTCCCCTAGACCAGTGGCTTTCTGCAGGGGTCAGGTTGCCCCCCGGGACACATTTGGCAATGTCTGCCGACATTGTTGGTTGTCATAACTGGGGAGTGGGGGGTGCTGCTGGCATCTAGTGGGTAGAACCCAGGATGCTGCTAAACATCCTACAATGCACAGGGCAATCCCCCAGCAACAAACAACTGTCTGCCCAAATATGTCAGTAGTGCCAAGGCTGAGAAACCCTGCTCTTGGGCAATCCTGTCCCTTTTCAGGCAGTTTTTCAACCCTCATTTCAGAGTCATGTTTTCTCAAACAAAGTGTATCCACATTTTGAATTCCAGTTGTATTCCATATGAATAGTCATCACAGTTCTGAAAATCTAAGACCATTTCTCAAACTGTAGGAAGGGGGAGAGTCTGGAGAGGAAATTGTTTCATTCTTCCTATAGTTTGAGATCTATAAAACTTTGAGATCCAGTCAAAAACTTTTCTTGACGGTTTCCTCTTTTGTATTTTTTTTAAGTATCACATAAACCACATTGATGTTTTAGTTTCCATAAGCGCTAAACAGTGGCAAGCTATACAAATATTTTTACCACACTTTAATTGTTCTTTTTTATACAAAGAATACTTATTTGTAAAGTTCCTAGGGGAATTTTAATATTTTTAAAGCTTTTTATTTCTTTCATATTTAGCTAACCTAGTTGGTCTAATGAACTATCAGTAGTAAAATGAACCCTCTCTGTTAGAATAGCACCTTGTTCTAACTAGTCATGTTTTGAGCATTCTGCTGTGTTTTATCAAATTTAAAGCAGGAAGTTTGTTTGTATTTTAAATATAGATCTACTTATAAATTCTGGAATATTAAGATAGGTAGTTTACCAGATGATATATAGGACACTGAATTCAGTTTGATTTCAGATAAACAATAATTTTTTGGTATAAGTATGTCCCATGCCCTATTTAAGATATACTTACAGTAAAAACATGATATGTTGTTTATCTGAAATTTTAATTTAACTGGGTATTCTGTATTTTTATTTGCTACATCTGGCAACCCTAAAGATAGACCCCAGCATAACTGGAAAATACGTCATGTCTGACATCTACTTGCATAACTTTATCTTGGGTGTTTTACTTTACAAAAGTAATAAATAATAAATCTCACAAAATTATTTACCAAAAAAAAAAAAAAAAAGGAATCAAAGAAGAAATTGCAAGAGAAATTGCTAAATATCCAGATGTGAGTGAAAGTGAGAACACAACATATCAAAACTATGGGATTCAGCAAATGAGGTATTGAGGGGGAAATTCATAACTCTAAATGCATACATTAAAAAAAAGAAAGAGCTAAAATCAAAGAGCTAATGGAACAACTGAAGAAGCTAGGAAATGAGGAGCAAACTAATCCTAAAGGAAGTAGAAGAAAACAAACAACAAAGATTGAAGCAGAAATAAATGATATGGAAATCAAAAAAAAGAATAAAGAGAATAAATAAAACCAAAAGTTGGTTCTCTGAGAAGATCAATAAAATTGACAAACTTTTAGCTACACTGACAAAGTCAAAAGAGAGAAGACCCAAACAAACAAAACAATAAATGAGATGAGGACTATTACTGCAGATCCCAAAGAAATTTAAAAAAAACATTATAAGAAGATACTATGAACAATGGCATGCCAACAAACTAGACAATTTAGAGGAAATGGATAATTTCCTGGAAGCACATGAGCAACCTAGACTTGCCAGAGAAGAAAGAGAAGACTTCAACAAACCAAGTAAAGAGATCCAATTAGTCATCAAAAACTTCCTACATATAAAATCCTAAAGCCAGATGGCTTCACTGGGGAATTCTACCAAACTTTCTTGAAAGAACTGACATGATTCCTCCTGAAACTCAAAAAATTGAAGAAAATGGAATACTACTTGTTTTATGAAGCTGACATCACTCTAATGACAAAACCAAATAAAGATGCTACAAGAAAGGAAAACTACAGGCCAATCTCCCTAATTCATATAGATACAAAAATTCTCAACAAAATACTTGCAAAATGAATGCAAAGACACATTAAAAAATCATACACCTTGACCAAGTGGGGTTCATCCCAGGCATGCAAGTGTGGTTCTACATAAGAAAATCAATCAATGTAATACAGCACATTAACAAATCAAAAGGGAAAAATCAAATGATCATCTCCATAGATGCTGAAAAAGCATTCAACAAAATTCAGCATACTTTTTTTGATAAAAACACTTCAAAAGGTAGGAATTGATGGGAACTTCCTCAATATGATAAAGGGCATATATGAAAAACACACAGCCAGCATAGTACTAAATGGTGAGAGACTAAAAGCCTCTCTAAGATCAGGAATGAGACAAGGATGTCTGCTGTCACCACTATTATTCAACATTGTGCTAGAAGTTTTAGTCAGAGTAATCTGGCAAGATTAAAGGCATCCAAATTGGAATGGAGGAAGTAAAACTGTCATTATTTGCAGATGATATGATCTTATATTTGGAAAACCCTGAATAACTGGCACACATACTTGAGCTAATAAACAAATTCAGAGAAGTGGCAGGATACAAGATTAATGCATGTCAGTAATGTTCCTATACACTAGAAATTACCTAGCTGAAGAGACACACAAGAAAAAGATTCCATTCTCAATAGCAACTAAAAAAATCAAGTACCTAGGAATAAACTTAACCAAGGAGATAAAAGACCTCTACACAGAAAATTACATAACTTTACTAAGAGAAATAAAAGGGGACCTAAAGAGATGAAAAGATATTCCATGTTCATGGATAGGAAGGCTAAAAGTCAATTGTACCCTGCAGATTAAATGCAATTCCAATAAAAATTCCAACAACCTACTTTGCATACTTGGAAAAGCTAATTATCAAATTTATTTGAAAGGGAAAGATGACTCAAATTGCTAAAAACATTTTAAAATTAAAAATGAAGTGGGAGGACTTATACTTCCTGACTTTGAAGCCTACTATAAAGCCACAGTAGACAAAACAGCATGATATTGGCACAAAGATAGACGTATTGATCTGTGGATTTGAATTGAGAATTCTGAAATAGATGCTCAGATCTATGGTTGACTGATTTTTGATAAAGACCCCAAATCCACTGAACTGAAACATAACAGTGTCTTCAAAAAATGAAGCTGGGAGAAGTGGATAACCATATCCAAAAGGATGAAAGAGGACCATTACCTCACACCCTATAAGAAATTAATTCAAAGTGGATCAAAGACCTCAATATTAGAGACAGTATAATAAAACTCCTAGAAGATAATGTAGGGAAACATCTTCAAGTCCTAATATTAAGAGGTAGCTTCTTAGACCTTACACCCAAAGCACAAGCAATGAAAGCAAAAGTAGACAAATGAGAACTCCTCAAAATCAAAAGCTTCAGTATCTCAAAGGAATTTGTCAAAAACATGAGGAAGACAATCAACACAATGGGAGAAAATATTTGGAAACCATGTATTTGAGGAGACTATCTTGCATATATAAAGAAATCCTACAACTCAACAGGAATAGTACAAACAGCCCAATTATAAAATTAGCAAAAGTTATGAAAAGACGTTTCTCTGAAGAGTAAATACAAATGGCTAAAAAACACACAAAAAAATTATTCATCTCCACTAGCTATTAGGGAAATGCAAATCAAGACCATAAAGAGTTATCTCACACCGACAAGAATGGCTGCCATTAAACAAACAGGAAACTGCAAATATTGGAGAGGATGTGGAGAAGTTGGAAACCTTATCCATTGCTGGTGGGACTGTAAAATGGTACACTCTGGATAGACAGAGACCACTCTGGAAGACAGTTTGGCATTTCCTCAGAAAACTAGATATTGAGTTACCCTATGATCCAGAAATTTCACTTCTCAGAATATAACCAGAAGACACGAAAGCAGTGACATGAACAGATATTTGCACACCAATCAAAGCAGCTTTGTTCACAATTGCCAAGAGATGGAAACAATTCAAATGTCCTTCAACAATTGAGTGGATAAACAAGATGTGTTATATACACATGATGGAATACTACACAGCAGTAAGAAGGAATGAGGTCATGAAACATATGACAACATGGATGAACTTGAAGACATAATGCTGAGTGAACTCAGCCAGACACAAAAGGAGAGCTACTGTATATTTCCACTAATGTGAACTCCATGAAAAATGTAAAACAAGTGTCTTATAATGTAGAATATAGAGGTCCTAGATATGGTCAGAAGATAGTGAAGGTGGAATCATAACATAATATATACAGATATGAAAATGGGGGTGAAGTTAATGGTATTGGAATGGTCAGGTGTGACCATAGTTCATTAATGGGGTTATAAGTATCAGTCAGTGATGCAATGAAGGTGGACATGTTTGTAAATGGTTATTTAAAGGCATGTAACCTACAGAGTAGCACCACAAACCTAAATAAGTGTTATAATATACTTATAAGGTATGGCACAGGTACAGAGGGTTAACAACAGAGTGGCATAGAAAAACTACCTGTTACATATTAAAGACTGTATTTAATAGGAATATCTTACCAACACTACACTAGGGATGAATAATTAGCAGCTAAGATCTCTGGGGGGTATTATGTTATGATAATTATGTTGTGTTAACTTTAGTTGAGAGTGATGATGATTGTAAAACTAAGTGATGATAATGTAAGAAACTGACCATTTAACTTGGGATAGAATATATATTAAGCAAAATTAGGAACCCACTACTTAATAAATCAAGCCCTTGACTTGATGCTGGCTCTTGTGAAATTTAGGGTTATAAATGGGGGGCTGAGCTCTCCTATAATTATGCCTAAGATGCACCTCCAGGGATCCTTTTTTGTTGCTCAGATGCAACCTTTCTCTCTCTAAGCCCAACTCAGCAAATAAAACCATTAACCTCCCCTCCATGAAGGACATGACTCCCAGGGGAATGAATCTCCCTGGCAACATGTGACATGACTCCCAGGAATGAGCCTGGTCCTGGCAGCAAGGATTTGAAAATGCCTGTTTTACCAAAAGAGGCAAAAAACAAAGGTAGCAAGCTGAGGTTGCAGTGGCTACAGGATCCCAAATAGATTTGAGAGGCTATCCTGGAGGTTTCTTTTATGCAAGCTCAAGCTAGACATCTCAAATGGCCACAGTATGTCATGCCCTTATCAAAAGAGGTTCCCAAATGCTTAGGTCTCTACCTGAGATTCTATAAAGATTCACTCACTAAGTTTTATCTCTCAGAAACTTAAATCCACCCGAGTGTTCCTATGCCAGACAAGTCCTAAAACCCAGAGGCAACTGCCTTTTTAAGGTCAACAATCAGATGCAGCCTTCTTCCTCATACTGTCCACATCCCCTTTCAATATGAACAAGTTAGGGTGCTCACTGCCTAGACACCCCTGAAGATGGAGACAGAGATTAAATGAGAGGAAGGAGTAGCAACAAACAAGATAAAATTTAATATAGGTCTATGAATAGTGAACCTGTACATATATATATATATTTGGATACTGGGGTGTTGGAATGGCTGGAGGAAGGTAAATGACATGGTGGAGCTGTGGCCTATGACATCATTTGTGGTTTGCTCTATAGCTGCTAACTGAATTGTGCTTTGAAGGTCTTCACATTTCTGTATATACTTTTTATCGCCTAATGGGGAGAGAGCTGAGACTATGGAACTGTAGCCCATGGCAGTTTTGGGGATTACCTATATAGCTGCTTGTTGAGCTGTGCATTGAGGATTGATGCCTTTTTGTGTGTATGATATATTTTACAGTAATGGAAGTGGCTGAGGTTGTGGAACTGTGACCCATGACATTCTTTGTGATTTGCTCTCTGGCTACCTGTTGAATCATGCTTTGAGAGTTGTTACTATTGTGTATAGATGTTGAAGGAAATAATTTTAAAAAGGCTGCAAAGCTCACAAAAGGAAAAAATAAAATAACATTACATTCATTTTTTTTTTTTTTTTTTTTTTTTTTAGAATTTTCAGCTACAGCTTTTACTTCATAAGTATTTGCAAAACATTAAGAAAAAAACATTGATTTCCTTGTCTAAAACTCATTAAAAAATTCTGCATTCAGCACTCCCAGATCACAATCCTGTGTCTTAATTTGTTTCTCATTAATAGTTTACTAGGCAAAACTCTGCATGATTGAATTGTGTTATAAAGCATTTATTTTTTACGTTTTTCCTAGTATATTTCCAATATGAACTCCATCTGAACCCTTTTTTATTTGATTTTAGTGTTGAGATTTCCTCATTATGGGGAATTAAACTTTGAGGAATAAATTCAAAGCCACCAAAGACTTTATTTCATACACACATACATACATCTGTATATACATCTCTACAGAGACTATTTTATAAAATGGGAAACGTCACATCTATTTGACATATTGCTCTGTAAGTAAATGATTTCACACATTTCTCCAATGAGTAATTATTCCACCAATAATTATGTCCTTGAGTTCTCTAACAGTTTCCTCCTACTGATAATGTCTTTCTTATCAAGTTTTCTCATTTTGGAGTTATTCTAACTCTGAGCTATGCCTGCATACACCAATGCTGAGGCTCAGCTGAAATCTATTATAGGTAATTATATACTGTTCCTCCCAGGATAGTGTAATCATGTTATTTAAGGACACATTGTAAATAAAGGCATTTAGACATTGATGAAACTCTCCTGTGTGAGTTGCTACTTTTTAAAGTTGGTAGGCATGTCTGAGAACTCTTGCATATTCACAAAATATTTATTGAGTTCCATGATGTTCCTACTGGCAGAATTATGTATAAAGGTTTTCCCACAGAGATCATAGACATGTCTCTCCAGTGTCAATTATCTCATGTTGTCTGAGGATCACTCTATCAGTGAACTCTTTCCTGCAAGAAAGCTGACATACGGTTTCTTTCTAGTGTGAGTTCTCCCAAGTTGCCTAAGGGTACCACAATGTCTGAAGGATTTCCTCATAAATTGCAGATATATGGTTTCCCCCAGTGTAAGTTCTCTCATGTTGCTTACAAATACCATATTGACTTAGGGATTTTACACATAGGTGGCAGGTGTATGGTTTCTACCCAGTGTGAGTTCTCATATGTTGTATGAAGTTAGAATTAGGGAAGTCTTTCTCACATAGATGGCATTCATATTGTTTCTATCCAGTGTGAGTTCTCTCATGTTGCCTAAGTTTACAACTCTGATGGAAGGATTTCCCACACAAATGGCAGATATATGGTTTCTCCCCAGAGTGAGTTCTCTCATGTCCCCTCAGGCTACTACAATGACGGAAGGATTTCCCACATTGATAGCAGTCATATGGTTTCTCCCCAGTGTGAATTCTCTCATGTTCCCTCAGGCTACCACACTGACTGAAGGATTTCCCACACAGATGGCAGACATATGGTTTCTCCCCTGTGTGAGTTCTCTCATGTAGCCTAAGTTTAGAACTTACATGGAAGGCTTTCCCACACAAATTGCAGACATATGGTTTCTCCCCTGTGTGAGTTCTCTCATGTTGCCTAAGTTTAGAAATTACTTGAAAGGATTTCCAACATAAATGGCAGACATATGGTTTCTCCCCAGTGTGAATCCTCTCATGTATCCTAAGGCTACCACACCGACTGAAGGATTTCCCACAAACTTTGCAGGCATATGGTTTTTCCCCAATGTGAGTTCTCTCATGTTGCCTAAACTTTTCACTTAGACTGAAGGATTTCCCACATAGCTGGCAGATGTATGGTTTCTCCACATTGTGAGTTCTCTCATGTTGCCTAAGGTGACCACTTTGATTGAAGGATTTCCCACATAGATGGCAGATGTATGGTTTCTCCCCAGTGTGAGTTCTCTCATGTTGCCTAAGGTTACCATGTTGACTGAAAGATTTCCCACATACTTTGCAGACATATGGTTTCTCCCCAGTGTGAGTTCTCACATGGTCTCTGAGCTTTGAACTATAAGTGAAGATTTTCCCACAATGATGGCAGATATATGCTGTCTCCCTAGTGTGAGTTCTCTCATGTTCCTTAAGGTTACAACATTGACTGAAATATTTCCCACATAGATGGCAGACATGTGATTTCTCTCCAGTGCAAGTTCTCTCATACTGTCTAGGGACAGAAATATTTCTCAAGGCTTTTACACATGGATGATAATCATGCAAATTATGTCCAGACTGAATTTGCTTATGTCCAGTAAAGAATGACTGATAACTGATAGCTTTTTGAGAATGTTCATTTACATAGGGCTCTGTTTCCATGTCAGTCAATGTGGAGTGAATTAAATCTTCTCCCAAATGATTACTCACAAATGGATCCTCTCCAATAGTAGAAATCTGCTGCTTTGGCTGGATGGTATATTTCTTCTTATTGCAGATATGTGGCATGGTTATCATTTCTTCTTCTCTATCGTCTTTCTGTCTGCTTGTACTCTGTCCTTGGAGAAATCCTAATCCTTCCCTCCACAGTTCCTCTCCTTGTTCCAACTGGGAAACCACTTCTGATTTGCAGAGCTGATACCCTACTGACACCAGATGACTGATAACCTCTAGCATAACATGTCTGAACAGGTTTCTCTGGGTTTTATCCATCAAGGCCCACTCTTCTGCATCAAAGTCTATAGATACATCACTGAAGGTCACTGATTCCAGTGTTTGCATTGTCAATAGTTCTGCCACCAACGGTCTTCCTCTGATTTCCACTCTCAGTCTGAGCAATAAACATTCAGTGCTTATAGATAAGAACATGAAAAATCATATTTCATGTGTTAATTGTCCCATGGTGGTCAGTTTTTCAATCTCCTCCATGATTCAAGAATAGGTATCTCTAACTCATAACTCTTGTAGATTTTGGTCTTCCCCTGGAGGACACTTCACAGGTCTTCTTCCTTAGGCAGTTGTGGCTTGCTTGGATCTTTCAATTCAGTTTGTAGGCATGCTCCTAGAGGTGGAACTTCTGTTTTCCGCGGCAGCAGCAGCCCTTGGGGTCCTGGGGGCCGGGGGGGCTAGAAACCCTCTCGTCCAGCTCTCGGAGGTGAGTCTCTCTGTCGGCCACGGAGCTGAGGCTCCCGAATGTCCCACCTCGGGGGTCCAGGAACCCACAGAGCAGCACGTTGTTCAGACCTTGTGTCCCGCGTTCAGCGCCAAGACTGGGGAAGGGGCACTTCCGGGATCCGGGTCCTCACTCGGCGCAGCCAAATGACGTCACACCGCACCAGGCTGAAGGATATCTTACAGCTCTTCTTCCTTAGGCAGTTGTGGCTTGCCTGGATCTTTCAGTGCAGTTTGTAGGCCTGCTCCTAGAGGTGGAACTTCAAACCTGTTTTCCGCGGCAGCAGCAGCCCTTGGGGTCCTGGGGGCCGGGGGGGCTAGAAACCCTCTCGTCCAGCTCTCGGAGGTGAGTCTCTCTGTCGGCCACGGAGCTGAGGCTCCCGAATGTCCCACCTCGGGGGTCCAGGAACCCACAGAGCAGCACGTTGTTCGGACCTTGTGTCCCGCGTTCAGCGCCAAGACTGGGGACTCATTTTTATGCAATTTTCTTGATATGTATTCACATAACATACAATCATCCAAAGTGTACAGTCAGTTGTTAACAGTATCATATAGTTGTGCATTTATCACCACAATCAATTTTGAACACTTTCTTTACTCAAAAAAACAAAATAAAAATTAAAACAAAAAAGAACATCCAAAACATCCCATTCCCCTCCTCCCTCCATTATTCATTTACTTTTTTAATACACTTGTATTGAGATATATTCAAACACCTTACAGTCATCCACAGTGTAGGATCAATTATTCACAGCACCATCATACAGTTGTGCATTCATCACAAGAATCAATTTTTGTAACTTTTCCTTACTCCAAAATGAAAATTAAAGCAAAAAAGAACACCCAAAACTTTCTATCCCCTCCATTCCTTCCTATTCATCATCAAAATTTTCTCCACATTTTTCCACTCATCTGTCCATACACTGGATAAAGGGAGTGCAAGCCGCAAGGTTTCCACAATCACACTGCCACATTGTGCAAACTACATAGTTATACAATCATCTTCAACAATCAAGGTCACTAGGTTGCAGTCCAACAGCTTTTGGTATTTCCCATTAGCCATTCATTTTTTTAATTAAATTCAGTTTCATTGAGATATATTCACATACCATACAATCATCCATGGTGTACAATCAACTGTCCACATTACCATAATATAGTTATGCATTCATCATCCCAATCTATTTTTTATTCAGTTTTATTGAGATATATTCACATAGCATGCAATCATCCATGCTGTAAGTGCTGGTTTGAATGTATTATGTCCCCCAAAATGCCATTATCTTTGATGTAAACTTGTGCGGGCAGATGTATCAGTATTGATTAGATTGTAACTCTTTGAGTGTTTCCATGGAGATGTGACCCACCCAACTGTGGGTGATGACTCTGATTGGATAATTTCCGTGGAGGTGTACCCCACCTACCCAGGGTGGGCCTAAACTAAATCACTGGAGCCATATAAATGAGCTGACAAACAGAAGGAACTCAGTGCAGCTGACAGTGACATCTTGAAGAGGAGCTACAGCCAAGAGGGACACTTTGAAGAATGCACAGAAGCTGAGAGAGTAGCTGCAGATGAGAGATAGTTTGAAGACAGCTGTTGAAAGTAGATTCTTGCTCTGGAGAAGCTAAGAGAGGACAAACACCCCAAGAGCAAATAAGAGTGGCATTTTTGAGGAACTGCAGCCTAGAGAGGAACATCTTGGGAGAAAGTCATTTTGAAACCAGAACTTTGGAGCAGATGCCAGCCATGTGCCTTCCCAGCTAACAGAGGTTTTCTGAACACCTTTGGCCATTCTCCAGTGAAGGTACCCAATTGCTGATGTGTTACCTTGGACACTTTGTGGCTTTAAGACTAACTGTGTAACCAAATAAACTCCCTTTTATAAAAGCCAATCCATCTCTGATGTTTTGCATTCCAGCAGCATTAGCAAACTAGAACAGATTTTGGTACCAGAGAAGTGGGGTGCTGGTGCTGCTGTGTTTGCAAATACCAAACATGTTGGAACAGCTTTTTAAATGGATAAGGGGAAGGTTCTGGAAGAATTGTGAGGAGCTTGATAGAAAAGGCCTAAACTGCTTTGAAGAGACTGTGGAAATATGGACTCTAAAGATACTTCTAATGAGGTCTTGAGTAGAAATGATGATGTGTTGTTGTGAACTGGAAGAAAGGCAATCCTTGTTTTAAAGCAGCAGAGAATTTGGCAAAATTGAATCCTGTTGTTGGATGGAAGGCAGAATTTGAAAGCAATGACCTGGAATACTTAGCTGATGAGATCTCCAAGCAAAATATGGAAGAAGTAGCATGACTTTTACTTGCAGCTTATAGTAAAATGTGAGAGGACAGAGATAAGCTGAGAAATGAACTCTTTGTTTCAAAGAAACCAGAAATTGATAGCCTGAAAAACTCTGGGCTTCCAGGGGGTGAAACCCCAGAAGGTACAGCCCAATGTGAGGATGCAAAAAAATATGGAACCCAGCTGCCATTTCAGAAAAAGCCAAGGTTGGAGAAGGAGTTAAGCAGAACAGATTTGTGGAAAGTCTTATTGTCTGAAGGCTTTGACCCCTGTGTGCTTCATGTGAAGCCAACAGAATTTTTGTGGGATCTTTATAGACAGAGTCACTGCTGGTCTGAACTGGAGGGGACAGAAAAGGAACAAATTGAAGGAAAAATTTCTTCAAAGACAGAGCCATGGGGGTTGAGGTCTAAAGTCAAGAGGTCTTGGGCTGGAGAGTGGAGTGACCCACACACATGGGAAGGGTGAGTTTGCCCTGGAGGTAGGTGGTGGGCCTTCTGCCTCAATTCTCTGGAAGAGTTTTGCCACCCCAAGCCCCAAGGAGGGTGGAGCATATTCCCAGGGAATTGGGGAGAGCCTGGCTGCCACCCACTGTTCTGAAGGGGTTGAGCATGTGCCCTGGAGATGGAAGGGAATACAGGTGTTGCCCCAATGTTTGAGGAGGGTGGGCCCAAGAAGGTGGTCTCCCCAATGTGTGGATATGTTGGAGAACTCACCCCAGCATTTGGAGAGGAAAGGGCTGCCAAAAAGGCCCTTAGGAAGGGTTAGAATCCTGCTCTCTCAAGCCCCAAGGATGCAATGTTGTTCTGTAAATGACTCTCAGACTTTGAAATCTAATGGAGTTTGTCCTGCAGGTTTTAGGAACTGTTTTGGTCCTGTGAACCCTGTTTTCCTTTCAGTTTCTCCTTATGACAATGGCAATGTTTATCCTATGAATGTCCCTCCTTTGTACATTGGAAGCACATAACTTGTTCTAAGTTTACAGGTCCACAGTCAGAGGGGAATTTTGCTTTTGGACAGACCACACCTGTAACTGATTTAATGGGATCTTGTACTTTACTATTGTTACTGAAATGATTTAAGTTTTTGTGATATTGTGATAGGATGAATGTATTTTGTATATGGAAAGATCATGTCATTTTGGGGTCCAGCGGGTGGAATGTGCCAGTTTGAATGTATTATATCCCCCCAAATGCCTTTTCTTTGATATAATCTTGTGTGGACAGTCATATCAGTGTTGATTAGATTGTAATTCTTTGAGTGTTTCTGTGGAGATGCAACCCACCCAGCTGTGGATGATGACTCTGATTGGACAATTTCCATGGAGGTGTTACTCCACCCATTCAGGGTGGGTCTAAACTAAATCACTAGAGCCATATAAATGAGCTGACAAGCAGAAGGAACTCAGTGCAGCTGAGAGTGACATTTTGAAGAGGAGCTACAGCCAAGAGGGACACTTTGAAGAATGCACAGAAGCTGAGAGAGTAGCTGCTGATGAGAGACAGTTTGAAGATGGCTGTTGAAAGCAGATTCTTGCTCCAGAGAAGCTAAGAGAGGACAAACACCCCAAAAGCAACTAAGAGTGACATTTTTGAGGAACTGCAGCCTAGAGAGGAACACCCTGGGAGAAAACCATTTTGAAACCAGAACTTTGGAGCAGATGCCAACCATGTGCCTTTCTAGCTAACAGAGGTTTTCCAGACACCATTGGCCATCCTCCAGTGAAGGTACCTGATTGCTGATGTGTTACCTTGGACACTTTGTGGCTTTAAGACTGTAACTGTGTAACCAAATAAACTCCCTTTTATAAAAGCCAATCCATCTTTGGTGTTTTGCATTCTGGCAGCATTAGCAAACTAGAACAGTGTACAATCAACTGTTCACAGTACCATTATATAGTTGTGCATTCATCACCCCAATCTATTTTTGAACATTTTCCTTATACCAGAAAGAATCAGAATAAGAATAAAAATTTAAAAAAAAGAACACTCAAATCACCCCTCTACATCCTACCTTATTTTTCATTTAGTTTTTGTCCCTATTTTTCTATTCACCCATCCATACACTGGATAAAGGGAGTGCAATCCATAAGGTTTTCACAACCACACTCCTACCCCTTGTAAGCTACATTGTTATACAATTGTCTTCAAGAGTCAAGGCTACTGTGTTGGAGTTTGATAGTTTCAGGTATTTACTTCTAGCTATTCCAATACATTAAAACCTAAAAAGGGTTATCTACATAGTGCATAAGAATGTCCACCAGAGTGACCTCTTGACTCCATTTGAAATCTCTCAGCCATTGAAACTTTATTTTGTTTCATTTTGCATCCCCTTTTTGGTCAAGAATATGTTCTCAATCCCATGATGCTGAGTCCAGATTCATCCCCGGGAGTCATATCCTGCATTGCCAGGGAGATTCACTTCTATGGTGTTTTCCTGGGCTGAAAAATCACTTTTTGAAAACAGTCACTTGGAACTCTGCAAAAGCAGTATGTTGCTCCATTTTGAAAACTAAGCAGAATACAGCTTTCATTCACTTCTATGGTATTTTCCTGGGCTGAAAAATCACAGAAAACTGGGGGTCAGGTCCCACATAGGGGGGAGGGCAGTGAGTTCACCTGCCAAGGTTAGCCATTCATTTTTAATAGCTATTTCAGACAGTAACCTGCAAGGTAGAACTTCATTCTAATTAAGAATTTAACAAAAATTTTAGTATTCTATTCCAAATAGTATAGATAGAATGTATAGCCTTTAAAAATAGCCCACAGAGGCTGCAGGAAGGAAGAAGTTGTGAGGCATGCAACTAGGTGAATAGATCTTGAGGACAGCATTTTGAGTAAAATAAGCCAGAAACAAAAGGACAAATGTTAAAATGCCTCACAAATATGGACTAAAAAAATGTGCAAACTCTGAAAATTGAAACTTAGAGCACAGGTTATTGGAGGAAGGTTTATTGTAAAGATCCCTAGATTGTAAGCACTTACAGCAGTCACATGCATTCCTGAGTTGTAATGGTTGTCTCTAAATTCTGAGATGTTGAGCATTTTATGTATAACTGGTTGGTCCCTGGAAATTTGAGTATCTGTGTGGCAATTGAGACTTCAAGCTAGAGTTCAGCAGCCATGAAAGTCAATATTACCTCATACTGCAACTGTTGAAAAAACTGAAAAAGAGTTCAGACTTCAGTTAGAGATATGAATGAAGCAGATCTGGTTAGGACTAAGACAAATCAGACTAAAGGGCAAAGGATGATACTGACTGTGTTTTAAAACTTCAACTTCTTTATGAGACCAAAGGAAGAGATGCTTATTTGGTGGAAAATCTATATTTTCTGTGGCACACTAAATAGTTTAATTTTGTCAGTTTATTCAAACACCATCATTACATGGAACTTTGAATAGGGAGTGAGATTTGGTTGGTTTGTACAGGTTAGTGTGAAACCCCAATACATCCCAAAGTAACTCAGGCAGAGAATAAAAATGCATTTTCAAGACCCATGTGGGGACTTGGGGAAAATGTGGAACTATTAAACTTTCCCACCTGGGGAATTACTGATATTCTCACAAGCATTAGGAATTAACAATGTAAAAGCCCAAGCCCTCAATCTTGGGGCTTGCCCTTATGAATCTTGTAACTGCAAAGAAGAAGCTAAGCCTACTTATAATTTTTCTTAAGAGTCTCCACCAGAGAACCTCTTTGTAACTCAGATGTGGCCTCTTATTTCCTCCTTTTATAGACATTTAGCTTTGATATATTGCCTTTGTTACAATTAATGGAAGCATATGATGGCACTGTTAACTATAGACTGTAGTTTGCATTGATTGTATTTTTTCACACATACCATCCCATTTTCAGCACCTTGTAAAGCTGACATTCAGTTGTTCTCCTTCACATAAAAACATTCTTATATTTGTACATTTAATCAAAATCATTGGCCACTCTAGGTTTCACTAAGTTTTACCATCCCAGTCTTTATTTTCTATCTGTCCTTCTGGTGTCTTACATGCCCCTAATCTTCTTCTTTCAACTCTACTCACAGTCATCTTTGTTCAGTGTATTTACAGTATTGTGCTACCATCATCCAATATTATGCTATCAATTTCTGGTCCTATACAATCAATCCTGTTGAACATTCTGTACTCCTTCAGCATCAAATGCCCAATCTTTACCCTCTTTCTTCCCCCTGGTGTCTTCATTTCTACACTCTTCTCCAAACCTCTCTCTCCTGTCTTTTCCTATCTGTCTGTAGCACTCCTTTTAGTATTTCTTGTAGAAGCAGTCTCCTTTTCATGCTCTCTCTCAGTGTCTGTTTATCTGTAAATATTTCATATGCTCCCTCATTATGGAAGTACAGTTTTTCTGGACATAGAATTCTTGGTTGGCAGTTTTTCTCTTTCAGTCTTGAATATATCATACCACTGCCTTATCACCTCCATGGTTTCTACCAAGAAATTCGCACATAGTCTTATTGAGCCTCCCTTGTATGGAATGGATTGCTTTTCCCTTGCTGCTTTCAGAATTTTCTCTTTGTCTTTGACGTTTGACAATCTGATTAGTAAGTGTCCTGGATTAGGTCTATTTGGATCAGTTCTGGTTTGGATACACTGTGCCACCTGGACCTGTGATTTTACGTTTTTCATAAGAGTAGGGAAATTTTCAATATTTCCTCTATTTTTCTTTCTGTCCCTTTTCCCTTCTTTTATCCCTCTGGAACACCTGTAGCATGTTTATTCATGTGCTTCCTTTTGTCATTCAATTCCCTTAGACAGTGCTCATAGTTTTCCATTCTTTTCCCTATCTGTTCTTTTGTGTGTAAGATTTCAGATGTCCTGTCCTCTAGTTAAGTAATCCTTTCTTCTGCCTTAAGTCTGCCGTTGTATGTCTCCAATGTGTTTCTCATGTCTTCTATTGTTCCTTTCATTCCCATAAGTTCTGCCATTTGTTTATTCAAGCTTATGAATTCTTCTTTATGGTCACCCAGTGTCTTTTTTATACCTTTCATCTCTTGTCACATTTTCCTTCAACTGATTGATTTGATTTAGAAGATTTGTTTGAATATCTTTAATTAGTTGTTTCAACTGTTGAATCTCAGTTGAGGTATCAGTTTGTCCCTTTGAGTTGGTCATTTCTTCATGTTTCCTGATGTCACTCATGAGTTTTTGCTGTCTAGGCATCTGATTTTCTTGACTAGTTTATTCTGGAGGCTATCTCTTTTACCTTGGGTTTTCTTGTTGGTTTTCTTTAATCACTATATTTCTTTGTTTCTCTTGTGAGCCTGCTGTCAGCTTGGCTCTGGCCACCCGTTTTCCCCTGAAATCATGTACCCACCATGGCCTGCCACAGGGATGTGTGGTAGGCACTTGGCACCCCAGCAAGTTCACTGTGTGTGGTAATATAGATCTTCTGGCTTCCAGTGGTGCTCTGTTTTCCACTGGCTGGCAAGACCCTGGGTTTTTTTAACAGTTGTGTTGTTCATATTTCTCAGCCAAAACAATGCTGGGATTCTGTGCAGGCTGTGTAGACCAACTCTTGTTGTCCTAATAAAGGGTCTGGAGCACTTTTTTATGTGTTTCTATTCCCTTGCACTTTCTGGACTGTCCAGCAGATGGCACTGTTCAGTAACTTAATCATCCCCAGAAGCTGCTTTGCCTCCGAGCACAGGCTGCATCTACACAGGTGAGCTGAAACTGCAGGATTCCTATGCCCTCATTTTGATGACCAAATTCTGGCTTGATATGGGGCTACACCTGTGACCAAATACTCCCTTATCTGACCCAGCACTCCAGCCATCCCAAACACAAGGATAGGGCCTCTGGCTGCTGCTTCCCTCAAGTGTAGAGGAAGGATTTTCAGACCCAGGACTGGAAATACAGTCTCTGTCCATGTTTTCTCAGTCTCTTTGTCTCTCACTCACCTGGGCCTTGAAATGTCCTTCCCTGTCCCTTGGGTCTTCAAACAGTGTGGGTATGTCTCACTGTTGTGAGAGATTTTTAAATCTATGCCACTGGTATGAGGGTTCCTGTCTGCTGATTCCATGCTTTTCCCACACAGAGACAGAGTGAGATGGGGAGAAGACTGGCTTCTCTGGGAAGGAAGAGTCCTACCTGATATTTCTTCTCTTTCTTCAAGTGGACATCTGCAGGGTCCTTCTCCAGTCTATATCTTCCTCCAGAGTTTCAAACAATTCAGAATTGTCCTTTTGTTCATTGAATCTCTAGAAAAGAGTTTTCAGTAGCTGTTTACATTGCCATGTTGATGACATCACTCTCTTCTACTTGAATCTTGGTCTGTTCTGTTTGTTTTTGTGAATTTTCTCCTCAGCTCCTATGAATTGTTTAAATTCTTCAATGCCCCATTTTCCTTGCACTTTTCAGTTCTGGAACCTCCTGTTTTGCAGGAATTCAATTTAACCCCCCCCCCTTTTTTTATTTCTCTGAGGCTGTTCTGTTTCTGATTTCTTCCCCATTTGGGTACCCCAGCCTGGTGAGCTAGATGGCATCAATCCAGAAAAGTGGGTCACTCCAGTAAAGTCCATTTTGCAGTTATGTGGTCCAGTCAACATTAAGTGGATTAAATGAGTGCACTACTTGCAGCCAAGGCCTCTCCACACACCCACATCCCAGGTACCCTTATGCATGCAGCACCCCCAAATGGCTTGTATTCTGCCCTGGGCCTCTGTGCACTTGTGATCTAGTGCTTGGATATGCGTTGTATTCTTACATGCTTAAAGTGCCTCTATAGTCTATTACCTGGCTTCTCTGTCTCAGAGGGTCTCCCAATCTGTGGGACTGTGTGAGGGGTAGGGAGAGGGACTGGCACTTGGAACAGCAATTTCCTACCTGACATTTTTCTTTAACTTCACTTCAGCATTTGTAGACTCCTTCTCCAGTCTCTACAGTCCTCCAGAGTTTAAGCAACTCAGATTTGTCCTTTTATTCACTGAATCTCTGGGGACGTTTTTTTCAGGGGATGTCTCATGTTGATGGTGTCATCCGCTAACTTTTAATGTTTTCTTCATTTACTAGTAAAGAGATTGAATCAGTAATAAAAATCTCCCAATAAAGAAAGGCCCAGAACCAGATGGCCTCTGAGGGGGATGCTACCAAATATTCCAAGAAGACAACTCCAATTCTGCTCAAACTCTTCCAAAAATTGAAGAGGAGGGAGTATTCCCTAATACATTCTATGTCACCAATGTCACCCTCATATCAAAGCCAGATAAAGATATTACACACAAAAAAAACTGCAGACCAATATATCTTTGAAAACAGATGCAAAAATCCACAGCAAAATGTTAGCAAACTTAACCTAACAGCACATTAAAGGAATTCTACACAATGAGAGTCATCCCTGGTATCCAAGGGTGTTTCAACATAAGAAGATCAACTAATGTAATGCACCAAATTAACAGAATGAAAAAACCACATGATCATTGTGCCAGTTTGGATGTATTATATTCCCCAAAATGTCATTATCTTTGATGCACTCTTGTGTGGGCAGGAAACATATTGGTGTTGATTGGGTTGGAGACTTTTGATTGGATGTTTCCATGGATATGTGATCATTCAACTCTGGATGAGCTCTTTCATTGGATGGTTTCCATGGAGGTGCAGCCTGTCCATTCAGCATGTGCCTTGATTAGTTTACTGGTGCACTATATAAGCTCAGACAGAAGGACCGAGCTTGCTACAGCCAAGAGGGACACTTTGAATAATGCACAGAAGCTGAGAGTGTAGCTGCAGATGAGAGACAGTATGAAGATGGCCATTGAAAGCAGACTCTTGCTCTGGAGGAGCTAAGAGAGGACAAACACTCCAAGAGCAACTAAGAGTGACATTTTTTAGGAACTGCAGCATAGAGAGGAATGAACTGGGAGAAAGCCATTTTGAAACCAGAACTTGGAGCAGATGCCAGCCATGTGCCTTCCCAGCTAACAGAGGTTTTCCAGATGCCATTGTCCATCCTCCAGTGAAGGTACCCAATTGTTGATGCATTACCTTCGATATTTTATGGCTTTAAGACTGTAACTGTGTAACCAAATAAACCCCCTTTATAAAAGCCAATCCATTTCTGGTGTTTTGCATTCTGGCAGCATTAGCAAACTAGAACAGATTTTGGTACCAAAGAAGTGGGGTGCTGCTGAGTTTGCAAATGCCAAACATGTTGGAATGGCTTTTTAAATGGATAAGGGGAAGATTCTGAAAGAATTGTGAGAAGCTTGATAGAAAAGGCCTAAACTGCTTTGAAGAAACTGTTTGTGGAAATATGGACTCTAAAGATACTTCTGATGAGGACTTGAACAGAAATGATGAATGTGTTGTTGCAAACTGGAAGGAAGGTGATCCTCGTTTTAAAGTGGCAGCAAATTTGGCAAAATTGAGTCCTAGTGTTGGATGGAAGACAGAATTTGAAAGTGATGAGCTGGGACACTTGGCTGATGAGATTTTTAACCTAGAAGTTGTAGATATAGCCTGGCTTCTCCTTGGAGCTTATAGTAAAATGCGAGCAGAGAGAGATTAACTTAGAACTGAACTCTTGAGTTCAAAGAAACCAGAAACTGATGGTTTGGAAAATTCTGGGCTTCCAGGTAGTGGAACCTCAGAAGCTACCTACCAACATGAGAATTTAACCAAACATGGAACCCAGCTGCCATTTCTGTACAAGCCAAGATTAGAAAAGGAGTTAAGCAGAAAGGATTTGTGGGAAGTCCTATTGTCTGATGGCTTTGACACCTGTGTGCTTCATGTGAAACCAGCAGAATTTTTGTGAGATCTTTATAGACAGAGAGGCTGCCAGTCTGGACTGGAGGAAACAGACAAGGAACAAATTGAAGGAAAAATTTCTTCAAAGACAGAGCCATGGAGGTTGAGATCTGGAGTCAAGAGGTCTCAAGTTGGGAGAGTGGAGTGGCCCACACACATGGAAAGGGTGAGTTTGCCCCAGAGGTCGAGGGTGGGCCTTCTGCTTCAATGCTCTGGAAGAGTTTTGCCACCCCAGGCCACAAAGAGGGTGGAGCACATTCCCAGGGAATTGGGGAGAGCCTGGCTTCCACCCCACTGTTCTGAAGGGGTTGAGCATGTGCCCCAGAGATGGAAGGGAATCTGGGTGCTGCCCCAATGTTTGAGGAGGGTGGGGCTGAGAAGGCAGTCTCCCCAATGTGTGGATATGTTGGAGAACTCACCCCAGCATTTGGAGAGGAAAGGGCTGCTGAAAAGGCACTTAGGAAGGGTTAGTCTCCTGCTCTCTCAAGCCTCAAGGATGCAGCATCATTCTGTAAATGACTCTCAGACTTTTTCAAATCTAATGGAGTTTGTCCTGTAGGTTTTAGGAACTGTTTTGGTCCTGTGAACCTTGTTTTCCTTTCAGTTTCTCCTTATGGCAATGGGAATGTTTATCCTATGAATGTCCCTCCTTTGTATATTGGAAGCACATTACTTGTTCTAAGTTTACAGGTCCACAGTCAGAGGGGAATTTTGCTTTTGAACAGACCACACCTGTAACTGATTTAATGGGGCCTTGAACTTAACTATTGTTATTGAAAAGATTTAAGATTTTGTGATATTGTGATGGGATGAATGTATTTTGTATATGGAAAGATCATGTCATTTTGGGGTCCAGGGGGTAGAATGTGCCAGTTTGGCTGTGTTGTGTTCCCCAAAATGCCATTATCTTTGATGCACTCTTGTGTGGGCAGGAAACATATTGGTGTTGATTGGGTTGGAGACTGGATGTTTCCATGGATATGTGATCACTCAACTCTGGGTGAGCTCTTTCATTGGATGGTTTCCATGGAGGTGTGGCCCCACCCATTCAGCATCAGCCTTGATTAGTTCACTGGAGCCCTATCAAAGCTCAGACAGAAGGAGTCAGCTTGCTACAGCCAAGAGGGACACTTTGAAGAATGCACAGAAGCTGAGAGTGTAGCTGCAGATGAGAGACAGTATGAAGATGGCCATTGAAAGCAGACTCTTGCTTCAGAGAAGCTAAGAGAGGACAAGCACCCCAAGAGCAACTAAGAGTGACATTTTGAGGACAAATGCCCCAAGAGCAACTGAGAGTGACATTTTGGAGAGAAGCTGAAGTCTAGAGAGGAACTTCCTGGGAGAAAGCCATTTTGAAACCAGAACTTGGAGCAGATGTCAGCCATGTGCCTTCCCAGCTAACAGAGGATTTCCAGATGTGATTGTCCATCCTCCAGGGGAGGTACCTGATTGTTGATGCATTACCTTGGACATTTTATGGCTTTAAGACTGTAACTGTGTAACCAAATAAACCCACTTTATAAAAGCCAATCCATTTCTGGTGTTTTGCATTCTGGCAGCATTAGCAGACTAGAACAATCATCTCAATTGATTCAGAAAAGTCATTTGACAAAATTGAGCATGTCTTCTTGATAAAAACACTTAGAACACTAGGAATAGTATGAAACTTCCCCAACATGATAATGGGAATATATGAAATCTTATAGCTGACATCTTAATGGTGAAAGACTGAAACTTTCCTTTTGAGATCAGGAACAAGACAAGTATGCCCACTATCACTACTGTTATTTAACATTGTACAGGAAGTTCTTGGCAGAGCAATTAGGTGAAAAAACAATAAAAAGCATTGAATTTGGAAAGGAAGAAGTAAAACTTATTTGCAGATGGCATCATTCTATGTACAGAAAATCCTTAGAAAACCACAATGAAACTCCAAGAGCTAATAAATGGATTAAGCTAAGTGGCAGGGTACAAGATCAAAACTAAAAATCTGTAGTGTTTATATATACAAGCAATGAACAATTAGAAGAAGAAACAAAGAAAAAATTCCATTCATAATAGTACCTAATCAAATATCTAGGAATAAATTTAACCAAGAATGTAAAGGACTTGTACACAGAAAACTACAAAACATTGCTGAAAGAAATCAAAGAAGACCTAAATAAATGGATGGGCATTCTGTATTCATGGATTGGAAGACTAAATAACATCAAGACAGCAATCCTCCCCAAAGCAACTTTTAGCAAACATAGTTTTTAAAAATAGAGTATGGAAAGGAAAACTAGTAACTTCATAGTGGAGAAAACTGGTACACACTACATTAACACCCTGATATTACATAAAACACATAACCCCAGTCTGATCATGAAAACAAAAATCATAGAAACAATAATTGAGGGACATTTCATAAAATGCCTGACCAGTACTCTTCAAAACTGTCAGGGTCTTGAAAAACAGGAAATATTAAGAAACTATAATAGACCAAAGGAGGCTGAGAGACATGATAGCTAAATGCAATGTGGTTAATCCTGGATTGGATCCTGGAACATTAAACAAGACAATAATGGAAAAATGTGTGAAACCTAAATAAAGTCTGGAGTTTAGTTAAGAGTTATGTTCCAATGTTGGATTCTTAGTTTTGACAAATGTACCATAGTAATTATGATTGATTTAGTGGCAACTGATATGGAGTATACAGGAATTCTCTGTATTAACATTGCAACTTTTCTGTAAATCTAAAATTATTCCCAAAAAGAATATTTTTAAGAAAATATAGAAATTTCAAGCTGAGTTTAATTTTCCCTTCCATATATGCATTTTTCCTACAAGAACATATATTTTGACACATGCTTTTTTTTAAAGATCCTTAAACCTTACATAGACTACAAGCCTTACATACCCCAGAGCAGAACTAAAAATTCTTATGGATCTGAACACCAAGATTGGCAGTAGGATTTGAAATTCCTAGAGAAATTTGAAAATTAAATGAGATTTTATGTAAGGTCCCTCATTCATCATTGGTGTGTAATATACATAAACTTTTACTACAAATTTTTGGTTATGTACTTGGTAAATGCTCAATAAGTTTTAGCTATTCTTTATTTTTCTATTCAAACAAGTGGATCACTACTTTTATTTAATATCTTTAGTATGAACATTGAAAAAAGATACAGAACACAATCTAAGTTAATATGTAGAAACACCAAAATTTGGCAAACAAAAAAAACTACTGTTTAGGGAACTTAAATTGTACACTAGTATTTTCCTTACGTACTTAGTAGTGAAATGTGTTACAAATATTACATTCTAAGAAGTCAGTCTCTTGGTTATAAAAAAAATTTAAGTTGTTTTAATGAAATTTACAGTGCACATTGAAAGCATGATACAAATGGGAATTTAAATCTCTGTATTAGTAAGGAAGCTTAGTTTGCTAAGAGTTGCATTATCATCCACATTAGACTTTAATTTGTTATGCATCTTTGTAGTTAAGCAAATGCCCTTAATAACAAAAAACAATTAAGAAGTGTTATTTACTTGTACTACAGCAACTGTTTAAAAAAAAACCAAAAAAGAGCCCAGACTTCAATTAGAAATATGAATGAAGCAGATCTGGTTAAGACTAGAGCAAATTGGGCCAAAGGGTAAAGGTTGAAACTGACTGTTTGTTAAAACTTCAACTTCCATGTGGGACCAAGGGAAGAAATGTTTATTTGGTGTAGGAAGGATCTATATTTTCTAAACAACATAACTTCTACAGTCAGTTTGTTCAAACACCATAATTACATGAAACTTTGAATAGGAAGTGAGATATGATAGGTCTGTATAGGTTAGAGTGAAATAGCAACCCATCCCAAAGTAATTTGGGTGGAGAAAAAAGTATATATTTGGGGCTCCCTGAGGAGCTTGGGGAGGATGTGCAGGTGTTGGACTTCCTCACCTGGATTGTTGCTGATGTTCTCACAAACATTGGGGGCTGACAGCTTGACATGCTAAGCCCTCTGTCTTGGGGCTTGTCCTTATGAAGCTTGCTACTGCAAAGGAGAGGCTAAACCTGCTTATAATTGTGCGTAAGCATCTACCCCTGAGTGCATCTTTGATGCTTAGTGTGGCCCTCTCTCTCTAACTAAGCCACTTTGGCAGGTGATCTCACTGCCCTCCCCACTATGTGGGACCTGACTCCCAGGGGTGTAAATATCCTTGGCAATGCAGGATATGACTCCCAGGGATGAATTTGGAACTGGCATCATGGGATTGAGAACATCTTCTTGACCAAAAGGGGGTATGAAATGAAATGAAATAAAGCTTCAGTGGCTGAGAGATTTCAAATGGAGTTGAGAGGTTACTCTGGTGGACATTCTTACACACTATATAGATAACACTTTTAGGTTTTAATGTATTGGAATAGCTGGAAGTAAATACCCTAAACTACCAAACCCCAACCCAATAGCCTTGACCCTTGAAGATGATTGTATAACAATGTAGATTACAAGGGGTGACAGTGTGATTGTGAAAACCTTGTGGATCGCACTCCCTTTATCCAGTGTATGGATGGATGAGTAGAAAAATGGGGACAAAAACTAAATGAAAAATAGGGTGAGATGGGGGAATGATTTGGGTGTCCTTTTGTATTTTTGTTTTTTATTCTTATTCTGATTCTTTCTAGTATAAGGAAAATGTTCAAAAATAGTTTGTGGTGATGAATGCACAACTATATGATGGTACTGTGAACAGTTGATTGTACACCATGGATGACTGTATGGTATGTGAATATATCTCAATACAACTGAATTTTTTTAAAAATGTTATTTACTTAGGACAAAAATAACTACATTTATGTTAAAGAGAGAGGGTAGAACCCCAAGTTTTTTATATGGTTTTTTAATTCTGATGCATAGAATTTTCATGAATTTAAGAGGAATGTAAATATATAAACATTAATAGAAAATCATTATTCTCATATTTGAGTGATCAAATGCTTATGCAACTTTTCAATCCATCTGGTTTCCCAAAACCGAAATGTTCAACACAAACAAAAGCAGCATAGTTCACGTTATTTTATGTGTTCTTAAGTATCAAATTGCATCAATTTGTTATTGTTCCAGTTTGCTAATGCTGCCCATTATGCAAAATACCAGAGATGGATTGGCTTTTATAAAGGGGGTTTATTTGGTTACAAAGTTACAGTCTTAAGGCCATAAGGTGTCCAAGGTAAGGCATCAACACAGGTTACCTTCACTGAAGGATGGATGATGGTGCCCAGAAACCTCTGTTAGCTTAGAAGGCACATGGCTGGCATCTGCTTCCTCCCAGGTTGCATTTCAAAATGGTGTTTTCCAGACTGTCAGTGTCAGCTTCCAATGGCCGTCTTCAAAATGTGTCTCTCAGTTGCAGCTAGCAGTGGGTTCTTTTTCTCTGAGCTTTTATAGGGTTCCAGTGAACTAATCAAGGCCTGGGCTGAATGGGCAGGGCCACACCTCCATGGAAATTATCTAATCAGAGTCATCATCTACAGTTGGGTGGGTCACATCTCCATGGAAACATCAATCAAAGAATTACAATCTAATCAACATTAATACATCTGCCCACACAAGATTGCATAAAAGATAATGGCATTTTGGGGGATATAATGCATTCAAACTGGCACAATTATGAATTAAATTTAAAGAACAATACAGATTTAAAAACAAGAGTACAGAGATGCTTGATTCTTTTTAATTCCACAAATGCCAGCATCCCGAAGTAACATGTAAATAAACCTTTATGCTGCTTGATGAATTATTTTCAATTTTTATAATACACTAAATGATATCAGATCTAGTATATGACTTTCATGCAAGTTAGGTTTCATTCATTACTTTATATTACTGATGTAGCAAAGAGGGAAGTTTTTCAACTATTGTATTTATTTAAAACAAACTAACAGGTTCAAGCACCTGTCTTCAGGAAAGCCAGCAGCATTTTGTGCCATCCTCAAAGTAAGATATGGCCTAAGCCCTTAATAACTTCCTGAACAGCCATGCAAATAAACCCTCTCAGATGTTGCCTAAGGGAGAAGCACATGGAGTAATTTGCACTTTTCCCCCTGGATAATAGAAACAAGGTGAAGCAAATCCAGATATTTTTGAAAGAGCAGCTGCTGTGTTTAGTAAAATAGAAAATATAAAACTAAAGCCACTATCAGATATGCTTATATAGATACATAATGATTATTTTATTATTATTTTATTATTTGAAGTCTCTTACTTTGCTTCAAAATTTAAGGATGACCTTTTTTTCTGGTTAGTGACTTCAGGGGAACAATAAGATAGAAATGGATGAATAGTTCTGCATATTTCTGTGGAAGGATGGAAAACCTACTTTGAGAGGTTCAGAAAATTCACTCTACAGAATGAACAGCTTATATACACTATTTGTGCAATTTTTCTTGGCTGAGCATTTAAATGCAAGGGCTTCTCCAAGACAAGGATCCACATTCATTCTTGTCCAAATTCTCTGTCTCTTCTATTATAAAAAGCAGCTTTTCCTTTAGCTGTTTATAACTCTTATATGGTGGTAGATCCAACTGATTAAAACACATGTGGCTTCTTGGTAACCAGGTAACCTGCCAAGTTTTTCAATGTGAAATTTTTGAGACACATTATTTCCCACAAGCTTGGCAAATCCTCCTAGAGGTAAACAGCAGGTTCTGGTGACAAACTGCAATAGTCACATTCTTACTTCATTGTCTGTCTCCTTTATAAACTGCCAAAACCAAATTGTTTGCTTGTTGTCTCTTGTATAATACTGATAAACAGTATTTCTTTGTCAATCTGCCAAGTCAACCTTCTGCATGCCACCCAACATAACCTCCAATTCTTTTTCATCAAAATACTGCAACCATTGAAGCGTAACAACTTCATTAAAACCATCAAGGAAAGCTTTGATCTGTTCTTGCACTCCTTGAGAAAAATGCCATTCTGTCAGTAAACCAATACATTCAGCTTTGTTCTTTCCAGTTGCCAGGATATTGAAACCTGCCAATTTCAGATCATGTGAAATAACTTTTCCCAAAATCTCCATGTCAACAGAAAAGTACATTTCTAAGACACATTCTTCAATATTATTGTCTCTTATCCAGATAAGGGAGTTATAAAATTCTGTGTCAATGGATACTGGATTCCAAATCCTTAATAGTATTTTATTTTGCATATGCTTATAGAATGGTAAAGAGGAACCAGTATTGGTAAACTTTCCATGAAAAAGTCCCATGGTGCTAAAGTGACCAATGAAGCAAAAGTATGAAAGATGATATGGATTAGTGATTGATGCTGGATTTATCTGGAGACAGTAGTTGTTCTTGCAAGCATACTCAAATAAGCAATACAATAGGTTCAAAACTTCATGTGAAAGTAAGAAAAACCATTCTCTTGCTAGAACAGCATAATCAAGTCCTTCTTCTCTAAATATTACATATAATTGGCTCTTCAAGTCATATGTTTTTAATGCCATAATCTGTTGGAAGGAATCTTCAGACAATGTCTGCTGGGACATGTTGATCTTCAAGTGATGAGGTAGGGCATTAGACTGGTACAAATAATGGAAATGAGCAGGTTTCCATTTAAAACTGCATTCATAAGCAATTTGTGGGCCACCTTTCATTACAGACGACTTCCCACTTTGAGGATCTTTGAATGTTGTTGTTCCTGTATTATGATCAACAAAGTACCTAAGCGCTTAAGTATACCTAATTTCACAGCCTTCTGGCAGGGGTTCATTCTGTAGGCCTTGAGTTCTTGTAGCTTCCCATTGGGTTTTTTTTTTTGGGTTATGATTCACTAAGTAAACCCTGTTTGTGGAAATTTCACTCTTTTGTCCCAGCCTGGTGGCAAAGGCCCATATGGGGTATTTTCTGCAACTAACATTGAAGCTAGATAGAGGTATCATTGGTTGTGTTGTTGCATAGCTCCCTCTTACTGATTCCACTGAAACTGCCATGGTTCAAAGTTTCAGACAGATTCCATGGTAGGCTGCTGCCATGTTGATGTTCTGGTTTTATGGTCCACATTATAAACTCTTCATGATCATCCACTCTTCTTTTCCAATCTGGAGGTAAAGGCCATGGTCTCTCCCATGTGGTTGTTCAGGTGTTATGATCTACATAAAAGGTTCTACCATTAAGCTCTTTTCTCTGTTCCCACCCTGATGGCAAAGTTTCTGTGTTGGCATTTCCAAACTGTTGCCATACAGGTTCCACACACTCATCTGTTTGTCTTAATTTGGCTGCTTCAAAGGCAGAACTATTTCCAGAATTAGAGGTGACAGGATTTAACATACTTTTAGATTCAGATCTCATTGCTGCACTGGTTAAAAGGAATACACTTGTTTTTTGAAGAAAGTCATTATTCTTGAACTACTTTGACAGTAGTACTAGTGCAATTTAAAGGCAGTTTAAAAGGCAGTTTCTTCAGAAAATACTGCAGTCCCTGTGGCCATTGCATAATCAGTTGATGCAGATGAGGATGATTCACCATTAACAGTGTCATTGGAAGGCTCAGATGTGAGTGGTTTTGGAGCTGGTGTATTTTGGGGTCTGGCAGTAACCTGAGATGGAGATGAAGGTGTGTTGTCTCCAGCATGAGTTTTGGACAACAGTGTTTGTAGGTACATGATTATCTAGCCCATTAGTACCTTCAACAGCCAACCTGGTAGTTGTCCTTGCTGAAGGATCTCCATTTTCACATAAGGCATCACCATTTTGCTGTATTTCTATTGTTGGAGATGAGCTGCAGTTTGTTAGATTTTCTTGCTGAACCATCAATCCATCAAAAACAACTGTCAATTTGTCAGTTTGTACTATGCCATTTTTGTTTTCCAATGGAAGTTTTAATTGCTCTTTCACTCTTTATAATTTTCTATTGTATACTAACAGAGCTTGTTTCAAGTCTATTGCTGCACTTTCTAATAAAGCATCTGCTTTAAAAGTATGACTCCAAACTGGAAATTCCAATGTGGTCTGTGGGGTCACATTTATAGTTAGCTGCTCATCCCATCTTGGAATAGAAAAACTATTGAATTTTTCTGTTTTTTAATTTCTTGATGTAAACTGCTGCATATATTGCTGTTCCAAACCAGTTCTTTTTTCTTTTTAGTTTGGCCCTAGAAAAAGTCACCTGTAACTGTAACCTTCCACTGTGGTTATTACCAGTTTTGGACCTTGGTGAAACAGTGAACATGTCCCAAAATTCAGCTTAAACTATGTACCAGGAACTGTGCTAGATACTGGGGATACAAAAATGAGTAAGACACATTTCCTTCTTTCAAGGTGCTCATAATCTACTAAGGAGAAATACCTCGTGCAATGCTGTCTACTCCCTGCAGTAGGGCAGCCATGGTAGTGGCACCTCCTCCTGCAGTGGGGGCTGTCACTTTTCTGTGCTCAGGATCACCTTCTTGCTGCAGGCACTGCCCAGGCCACTTTCAGCTACTCAGAACCTACATGCCTCTAACTATTCTTTCTAATAAAACTTTTTTTGAAATGTATATATGGGAAAGTGCACAATATCATATGTGTATAACTCAGTGAATTTTCACAAACTGAACACACCCATGAAACCACCACCTAGGTCATAAAAGAGAACATTACCACCATCCAAAGAGATCCCTCATACTTTTCAGTCCCTATCCCTCCCAGGTTGATCGCTATCTTGATGTCTAATATAAATTAGACTAACATAAATTAATCTTGCACTTTTTGAGCTCTATGTGAATGGAATAATGCAGTATGCACACTTTTGTGTTGGTTTCTTTCATTCAGTGTCATACATATGAAGTTTACCCACCTTGTTTGTTGCATATAGTTGTTGGTCATTCATTTTCATTAATATATAGTATTCAGCTGTGTGAATATACTACATTTTATGCACCCATTCTACTGTTGATTGACATTTGAATTGCTTTCTACTTTTACAAAGTAATGCTGCTATGGTATTCTTCTACTGTCTCTGCGGCACATGCAAACACATTTCTGTTGCTTGAAATTAGAAGTGTAATTACCGATTCATAGAATATGCACGTTTCTTGTTCTCATTATAATTTTGTTGTTATTTTGTACCAAATATTTTGCAAACATTGCATATGGTTCTCACAATGACCCTGTGAGGTGGGTGGCTTTCTCCACTACCATGTGTAACTTCCCACATCCTACTTCCTCACTTCTCAACTGAAGTGAGTACACTAGATTTGTTCCCAAACTTGGCTGGATAACCTAAACAGAAGGTTCTTTGGAACTGAAAAACTGTAGGTGTGCTAAATCTCACCAGGATACAAACACACAACACTAACAGTTCAGTACTAAGAAAGAAAAAATCCAGTAGTAGCTACAGAAAATACTAGTGGGACATAATCTGATAAACACCCAGCTGCCAATCCCTGACAGGCCTCTAATATTTTGGTACTGAAATGGAATGACCAAGACTTCAGAGACACCCTAAAATCTCTTGTCAAATATGCTCAAGACATGGCAAGGTTATGGCAAAGGCCTGATTGATATGATTGGTAAGGATAAAATGAGCTGCTTTCAGAGTCAGATAGTTTATTACTTACATAGCAAAAGGAAAATTATCCAAAGGTGTTAGCTCTTCATAATCCTTGTCCCACACACCAAACACCACCCTGAAACAAAAGGGTCCAGATGACTGCAACACAAATTGTGGGATAGCCCATTGCTGAAGAGCCAACTCTAGACTGCAGGAAGTGGTTTTTTATTCTGCAGGTCTATTCTGAGTGGGGTGAGTCAGAAAGCCTCATACCTCTTCAGTACCTAGGAGGTGATAAAAAAACTAACTTATGACTGCCTCCCAGGGGATATAAGCAGGAAAGTAGGAGATGGTTTGTATTCATCTCATGTTCAGGGAGGATCACAAGGTGTTCAACCAAGACTCAGGTAAGCTTTGGCTCAAGGCTTTGCCTGTGAGGCCTTTGTGACTATATGCAGTCATCAGGGCACATTGGCAGAGCAATTCCCCTACAATTCTACTCCACAATCTTTCACATATCCATCTAACAATTTACTTTAGAAGCATAGGCAACCCCACCAGATATTTTATTTAATTGTACTGGTAGGGGATTGTACCAAACATATTCTGATGTCATAGGCAATATCAGATAAAAATTAACAAGACTATTACTCACAGTAGGGTGATCAGGCCTATTTGGAGGTTTGACAACAACCAAGCTCTCCATGTGGAGCCAAGTCCATTAACTATGTCATCCAGGTGTAACAATAAGTGTTGGAAATAACACACACCCCACCTTGATTGACCAACAGGAAGTCCCAGGCAATATGATTGTCCATTACAACTCATGTTAGAGTGTTTAGAATGATCAATTGTCTGTTAAAAAATGAACAAAAGTGTCTATTAATAATAGGATTAGGCTAAAAGGAATCACATCAGTGTCCAGAAAATTATTCTTGTTCTGTTGTTTCAAGTGGAGGCTGATCATTTCTGGAGTCAGCAGATGTTGGGAGGTTTCTGAAAGTTCTTTGATTAAGATTATTTTCTGGTCAGCAATTAAGTGTGTGTGGTGGAGACAGTCTGGGTTAAATTGGCCAGATATCTTTTTTTTTTTTTTTTTTTTTTTTTTTTTTTTTTTTTAAATCATCATTTTATTGAGATATATTCACATACCACGCAGTCTGGCCAGATATCTTTGTCAACAAAAGCTGAGAAAGCAATTAATGGTCCCTCCCTGCACACTTGACAACCCAGGGTCAAAGGTGTCTATCCTCTCTCCACCAGCCAGGGTTGTTCTTCCACAGCCATGTGATTGGTATGACCAGTCCCTACAGCAATCACTTTACTATCTCTCCAATCCTACCCATGTCTTACCCACACCATATACCTGATCTCATCCCAGTGTGGCTCAGCACTTTCTTCTTTGTATTCCTTGTGCCATACTAGAATATCTACCACTCCTTTATTTGTGGGCCTTGCCAGGACTACCTTAGGAGTTGTCACCTCATATTCATGATTATTAGCATCATCCATAACTGCCCAAATCCAGCAAGCATAGCTCAATGGCGAAAGAAATACCAGGTTAGAGTTGCAACACAACCCCACCTTTGCTACTTACAAATTCCAGTAATCCTGTTTCCCAGGGGTAGGTATGGGATGGAAAAGGATAAAATAGGGATTAGTTCTTGTGCAACTAATCTGAGCTTCCTCACACCTCACCAATCTCATAATTTAAAAGTCTATTTAAATGGGAGGTGCCCTTTCAGGTCAAACCACCTTTAGTGTGTGCTCCAATGGGAGCTGAGACTTGGCTTCCCAGTTATCTTTTTCTGTTTCTCCTTTAAAAGTCCCTTTTGAGGAGGATCTAAGATGGTGGCATAGAGAGGAGTGGAAGCTAGTTAGTCCCCCTGGAACAACTAATAAAAAACCAGGAATAGTAAATAATCCAGAATAACTGCAGGGGGACAAACGTGACCATCCACTCATCATACACCAACCTTAAATGGGAGGAATGCCTGAGATCACAGCATAAAATCTGTAAGTAAAAACTGTGCATCCAAGCCAGGAGACCCCTCCCCCAACAGCTTGAACTGCAAAGCCTTGTGGTGCTAGAGAAAAGCTGTGATGGTTAGGTTCATGTGTCAACTTGGTCAGGTTATGGAACCCAGCTGTCTGCTCAAACAAGCACTGGCCAGCCTAACCATTGCTGTGAGGATGTTTGTGGCTGATTAATAAACCAACAGGTTGGTTTATTAAATCATCAGTCAATTGACTGCAGCTGTGACTGATGACTCACCAAAGGGCATGCCTTCCACAATGAGAGAATGCAATTGGCTGGATTTAATCCAATCAATCAGTTGAAGACTTTTAAGCAAGACAGATAGAGGACCTCCACTTCTTCTTTGGCTGCCCAGTGAAGCATTTCCTGAGGAGTTCATTGAAGTTGCCAGTTCATTTTCTGAGGAGTTCATTGAAGTTGCCATTTTGTTTCCTAAGGAGTTCATTGAACATCTTCATTGGAGTTGTCAGTTTGCTGACTGCCCTAACATAATTTGGACCCATGCATACCCACAGTTGTGAGTCACTTTTATAAATCTTATATTCATAGATATCTCTCATTGGTTCTCTTTCCCTAGAGAACCCTAACTAATACAACTTGGTACCAGGAATGGTTTTTGAGAAACAGAATCTTAAAATGGGCATTTACAATTTGTTTTCTACTCTGATTAGATTCAAAGGCACTAATGACTCCATTTCCAATAATCAAGAGGGCACTGACAGTCCATGGCAAAGGAGATAGGCAAAACAGCACTGTTTGATTCTCCTAATCATACTCTTGCATGAAGCAAGGCTCTGGGTGACAGTGTTTTCAATACCTTCACAGAGTTTTGCAGAATTAAGAGGTATAATGATGTTCACTGGCTGCTCTTAGATACATTGGATAAAGTTGTAAGAGAAAGGGATGAGCTAAAGGCTTCAAATTTAAAACTTCAACAACATATGACAGATGTAAAGGTTTCTATGTGTGCCCTGAAAAAAAATCTCATTTCCTGTGTTCACAGACTTGAGATTTCTGAAAACCAGATGCAAGCTCTCATTGTGCAAGTAGCAGATTTACAACATAAACTAAAATCTCAACCTCTCAGGGTGTCTGCTGTTAAAGTAAAGGCATTGATTGGAAAAGAATGGGATCCTGAAACTTGGGATGGGGACATATGGATTGATAAAAATGGCAGTGAGGACATTGGAACCCTGGATTCTGCTGAGTCATTCTTACATTTCTCTGTAGAGGGCTGTCCTGAGGAAACTGCTTCTGCATCTCCAGTCTTCCCTAAGGAGCTTACCACCCAAACTCCACCTAAAGAGATTAACCCTTCAGTGCCTGCTAATCCTGTAATCACCTCCCCTGAGGAAGCATCACTCATTACTCTGTCTGGAGAAATTAATCCTGTTTTAAGAGATGAAAATGCTACAGAATGTCCTGAGGTGAATTGCTTGAGGGATAATTCTAACTCTTCTCATAACCCACCCCCACCACCAGTCCTGGCTTCAAGACCTATAACTAGACCAAAGTCCCAACAGGCCCCAAAGGGTGAGGTACAAAGTGTGACCCATGAAGAAGTACACTATACTCCAAAAGCACTGTATGAGTTTTCCAACTTATACAGGCAGAAACCAGGGGAATATGTGTGGTAATGGATATTAAGAGTGTGGGATAATGGTGGAAGGAATATAAGGTTGGATCAGGCTGAATTTACTCTGCCCACTAAGCAGAGATTCTGCATTCAAGGTTGTAGCTTGAGGGGTTAGAAAGGGTGTTAACAGTTCATTTGGGTGGTTGGCTGAAACATGGATCAAAAGGTGGCTGGCATTATCAGAGACTGAAATGCCAGAACTGCCATGGCATAATGTGGAGGAGGGGATCCAAAGGCTTAGAGAGATTGGAATGTTAGAGTGGATTTATCATGGAAGATGTGCCAGTTGGAATATATTGTGTCCTCCAAATACCATTATCATTGATGTAATCTTGTGTGGGCAGATGTTATCAGTGTTGATTAGATTTCTTCAAGTGTTTTTTTGGAGATGTGCCCCACCCAGCTGTGGGTGATGACTCTGACCGGATAATTTCCATGGAGGTGTTGCTCCGCCCATTCAAGGTGGGTCTAAGTTGAGTCAGTGGAGCCATATAAATGAGCTGATGTACAGAGGAAACTCAGTGCAGCTGTGAGTGATTTTTGAAGAGGAGCTACAAAAGGGACACTTTGAAGAAAGCACAGGAGCTGCAGGTGATAGTTTGAAAACGGCCGTTGAAAGCAGACTCTTGCTCCAGAGAAGCTGAGAGAGGACAATATCCCAAGTGCAACTAAGAGTGACGTTTTTGAGGAACTGCAGCCTAGAGAGGAATGTCCTGGGAGAAAGCCATTTTGAAACCAGAACTTTGGAGCAGACACCAGCCAGTTGCCTTCCCAGCTAACAGAGGTTTTCTGGACACCATTGGCCATCCTCCAGTGAAGGTACCTGACTGCTGATGTGTTACCTTGGACACTTTACAGCCTTAAGGCTGTAACTGTGTAACCAAATAAACCCCCATTTATAAAAGCCAATCCATCTCTGGTGTTTTGCATTCCAGCAGCATTAGCAAACTAGAACAGATTTTGGTACCAGAGAAGTGGGGTGCTTTTGCTGCTGAGTTTGCAAATACCAAACATGTTGGAATGGCTTTTTAAATGGATAAGGGGAAGATTCTGGAAGAACTTTGAGGAGCTTGATAGAAAAGGCATAAACTGCTTTGAAGAGACTGTGGAAATATGGACTCTAAAGATACTTCTGATGAGGCCTTGAGCAGAAATGATGAATGTGTCATTGCCAACTGGAAGGAAGGTGATCCTTGTTTTAAAGTGGCAGCAAATTTGGCAAAATTGAGTCCTGGTGTTGGATGGAAGGCAGAAATAGAGAGCAACAACCTGGAATATTTAGCTGATGAGATCTCCAAGCAAAATATAGAAGTAGCCTGGCTTCTCCTTGCAGCTTATAGTAAAATGCGAGTGGAGAGAGATAAACTTAGAACTGAACTCTTGGTTTCAAAGAAACCAGAAGCTGATGATTTGGAAAATTACAGGCTTCCAGGGGGTGGAATCTCAGAAGCTACAGCCCAACATGATGATGTTACCAAACATGGAACCCAGCCACCATTTCAGTACAAGCCAAGATTGGAAAAGGAGATAAGCAGAAAGGATTTGTGGAAAGTCCTATTGTCTAATGGCTTTGATCCCTGTGTGCTTCATGCAAAGCCAACAGAATTTTTGTGAGATCTTTATAGACAGAGCCATTGCTGGTCTGGACTGGAAGAGACAGACAAGGAACAAATTGAAGGAAAAATTTCTTCAAAGACAGAGCCATGGAAGTTGAGGTCTGGAGTCAAGAGGCCTTGGGCTGGGAGAGTGGAGTGGCCCACACTCATGGAAAGGGTGAGTTTGCCCCAGAGGTTTAGGTTGGGCATTTTGCCTAGATGCTGTGGAAAAGTTTTTCCACCCAAGGTCCCAAAGAGGGTGGAGCACATTCCCAGGGTTAGGGAGATCCTGGCTGCCACCCCACTGCTCTGAAGGGGTTGAGCATGTGCCCCAGAAATGGAAGGGAATCCGGTTGCTGCACCAATATTTGAGGAGGGTGGAGCCAAGAAGGTGGTCTCCCCAATTTGTGGATATGTTGGAGAACTCACCCCAGCATTTGGAGAGGAAAGGTCTGCTGAAAAGGCTCTTAGGAAGGGTTAGACTCCCACTCTCTCAAGCCCCAAGGATGCAACCTCATTCTGTTAATGATGCTCAGAGTTTGAAATCTAATGGAATTTGTCCTGTGGGATTTAGGAACTGTTTTGGTCCCTTAAACCCTGTTTTCCTTACTGTTTCTCCTTATGGCAGTGGGAATGTTTATCCTATGAATGTCCCTCCTTTGTATATTGGAAGCACATAACTTGTTCTAAGTGCACAGATCCACAGCTAGAGGGGAATTATGCTTTTAGACTGACCACACCTATAATTGATTTTGATGGGATCTTGTACATAACCATTGTTACTGAAATGATTTAAGTTCCTGTGATATTGTTGTGGGATGAATGTATTTTGTATATGGAAAGATCATGTCATTTTGGGGTCCAGGGGTTGGAATGTGCCAGTTTGAATATATTGTGTCCCCCAAATACCATTATCATTGATGTAATCTTGCGTGGGCAGATGTTATCAGTGTTGATTAGATTTCTTCGAGTGCTTCTTTGGAGATGCGCCCCACCCAGCTGTGGGTGATGACTCTGATGGGATAATTTCCATGGAGGTGTTGCTCCGCCCATTCAGGGTGAGTCTAAGTTGAGTCAGTGGAGCCATATAAATGAGCTAATGGACAGAGGAAACTCAGTGCAGCTGTGAGTGATTTTTGAAGAGGAGCTACAGCCAAGAGGGACACTTTGAAGAAAGCACAGGAGCTGCAGGTGAGAGATAGTTTGAAAATGGCCATTGAAAGCAGACTCTTGCTCCAGAGAAGCTGAGAGAGGACAATATCCCAAGTGCAACGAAGAGTGACATTTTTGAGGAACTGCAGCCTAGAGAGGAACGTCCTGGGAGAAAGCCATTTTGAAACCAGAACTTTGGAGCAGACACCAGCCAGGTGCCTTCCCAGCTAACAGAGGTTTTCTGGACACCATTGGCCATCCTCCAGCGAAGGTACCTGACTGCTGATGTGTTGCCTTGGACACTTTACAGCCTTAAGGCTGTAACTGTGTAACCAAATAAACCCCCATTTATAAAAGCCAGTCCATCTCTGGTGTTTTGCATTCCAGCAGCATTAGCAAACTAGAACAGAAGACCTGCTCACACACCCCTGGAATGTCCAGAGAACACATCTTTTACCAGGACTGTGAGGAATAAATCTGTGAGAGTAGCTCCATCATCCCTGAAGTGCTCTGTAGTCACCCTTCTCTGTAGGTCAGATATTACTGTAGGAACTGCAGTCACTGAGCTGGAAACTTAAACACAATCAGAATAATTGGGTCCCAAGTTGGCAGAAGCCAAGTAGCTGCAGTTAATTGTCACAGACAAGGTGGGCATGGCTACCATAATGGAAAACAGGCCCAAAGCAGCAATAAAAATTATATGACTCACAAAGACTTATGGTGTGGGCTAGTAGATCATGGAGTACCAAGTAGTAAAATAGATGGGCAATCAACTAAATTCTTCTTTGAACTATATAGGCAGAATAATTCTAGGTCAAGTGAACAAAAATCTCCCTTGAATTACAAAAATAGGGAGTCATGGCCCTTTAATCAATTCCCAGACTTGAGACAGTTTACATATCCAGAGCCCCTTGAATGAAAGGAAGGCTGGGTAAGCTTGGGGAAGCACCTTGTTACACTGCCAAAAATTTATACTGTGAATCTTCCTCCCAGCCTTCCCCAGGGGGGCATATGGCCTTTTACCAGGGTGACTGTGCATTGGGTAAAAGGAAATGATCAGATATTTCATGGATTATTAGACAATGGTTCAGAAGTGACATTAATTTCAGGAAACCCAAAACATCACTCCAGTCCAACAGACAGAGTTGGGGCTTATGGACACCAGGAGATTGATGGAGTTTTAGCCCAGTTCCATCTCACAGTGGGTCCAGTGGGTTCCCAGACCCATTCTGTGGGTACTTTCCCAGAGCCAGAATGCATAATTGGAATAGACTATTCAGAAACTGTCAGAATCCTCACATTGTTTCCCTGACTCATGGAGTGAGGGCTATTATGGTGGGAAAGGCCAAGTGGAAGCCACTAGAACTGCCCCTGCCTAGTAAAATACTAAACCAGAAGCAATACCAAGTACATGCAGGGATTGCAGAGATTAATGCCACTCTTAAGGACTTGAAGTGTGCAAGGGTGGTGATTCCCATCACATCCCCATTGAACTCTCCTATTTGGTCTGTACAGAAAACAGATGAGTCTTGGAGGATGACAGTGGATTATTGTAAGCTTAACCATGTGGTGACTCCAACTGCAGATGCTGTTCCAGATGTAGTATCATTGCTTGAGCAAATCAACACAGCCCCTTGTACCTGATATGCAGCTATTGATCTGGCAAATGCTTTTTTCTCAATTGCTGTCAGTAAGGACCACCAGAAAGAGTTTGCATTCAGCTGGCAAGGCCAGCAGTTTATATTCACTATGCTACCTCAGGGTTATATCAACTCTCCAGCCCTATGTCATAATATTGTCTGCAGGGATCTTGATCATTTTTCCCTGCCACAAAACATCACACTGGTCCATTATATTGGCATCATGTTGATTGGACCTAGTGAGCAAGAAGTAGCAACTACTCTAGATTTGTTGGTAAGGTATTTGCATGGCAGAGGATGGGAGATAAATCCAACAAAAATACAGGGGCCTTCCACCTCAGTAAAATTTCTAGGTGTCCAGTGGTGTGGGGCATGTAGAGATATTCCTTCTAAGGTGAAGGATGAACTGTTTCATCTGACCCCTTCTACAACCAAAAAAGAGGCACAATGCTTAGCTGACCTGTTTGGATTTTTGACACAACCTATTCCTCATTTGGGTGTGCTTCTCTGGCCCATTTACTGAGTGTCCAGAAAAGCTTCTAGTTTTGAGTGGGAACCAGAACAAGATGAGGCTCTGCAACAGGTCCACGCTGCTGTGCAAGCTTTTCTGCCACTTGGACCATATGATCCAGCTGACCCAATGGTGCTGGAAGTGTCAGTGGCAAATAGAGATGCTGTTTGGAGCCTTTGGCAGGCTCCTATAGGAGAATCACAATGCTGGCCCTTAGGATTTTGGAGTAAAGCTTTACCATCCTCTTCAGATAACCACTCCCCATTTCAGAAACAGCTGTTGGCCTGCTATTGGGCCTTAGTAGTGACAGAATGCTTAACCATGGGCCACCAAGTTACCATGAGACCTCAGTTACTTGTCATGGGCTGGGTGTTGTCCAACCCACCAAACCATAAAGCTGGGCATGCACAACAACACTCCATCATAAAATGGAAATGGTATATATGAGACAGAGCTTGAGCAGGTACTGAAGGTACAAGTAAGTTACATGAGGAAGTGGCCCAAATGCCCATGGCCCCCACTCCTTCCACCTTGCCTTCTCTTTCCCAGCTCATAGCCATGGCATCTTGGGGAGTTCCTTACAGTCAGTTGACTGAGGAAGAGAAAATGTGGGCCTGGTTTACAGATGGTTCTGCATGATATGCAGGCACAAACTGAAAGTGTACAGTTGCAGCACTGGAGCCCCTTTCTGGGATGACCCTGAAGGACAGTGGTGAGGGGAAAACCTCTGGGTGGGCAGAACTTTGAGCAGTGCACCTGGTTGTTCACTTTGCTTGGAAGGAGATCTGTCCAGAGGTGCATTTGTATACTGATTCATGGGCTTTTGCTAATGGTTTGGCTGGATGGTCAAGGACTTGGAAGGAACATGATTGGAAGATTGGTGACAAAGAAGTCTGGGGAAAAGGTATGTGGATAGACTGCTCTTAGTGGGCAAAAGCATGAAGATATTTGTGTTCCATGTGAATGCTCACCAGAGGGTGACTTCAGAAGATTTTAAAAACCAAGTGGATAAAATTACCCATTTGGTGGATACCAATAAGCCTCTTTCCACAGCAACTCCTGTCATTGCCCAATGGGCTCATGAAAAAAGTGGTAATGATGGTAAGAGTGGAGGTTATGCATGGGCTCAGCAACATGGACTTCCACTCACCAAGGCTTACCTGGCCACAGCCACTGCTGAGTGTCCAATCTGCCAGCAGCAGAGACCCACACAAGTACCTGATATGGCACCATTCCCTGAGGTTATCAGCCTGCTACCTGGTGGCAGGTTCATTACATTGGACCACTTCCATCATGGAAGGGGCAGTGATTTGTTCTTACTGGAATAGACACATACTCTGGATATGGGTTTGCCTTCCCTGCATGACATGCTTCTGCCAAAACTGCCATCCATGGACTTACAGAGTGCCTTATCCAGTGTCATGGTATTCCACACACCATTGTTTCAGACCAAGGAATCCACTTCACAGCAAATGAAGTGAGGGAATGGGCACATGTGCATGGAATTCTCTGAACTTACCATGTTCCCCATCATCCAGAGGTAGCTGGGTGGATAGAACAGTGGAATGGCCTGTTGAAGACTCAATTATGGCACCAACTAGGTGGCAATACCTTGCAGGGTTGGGGCAGTGTTCTCCAGGAGGTTGTGTATGCTCTGAATCAGCATCCACTCTATGGTGCTGTTTTTCCCATAGCCAGGATTCATGGGTCCAGGAATCAAGGGGTGGGATCAGGGGTGGCACCACTCACTTTTACTCCTAGTGATCTGCTAGGTACATTTGCTTCCTGTCCCTGAATGCTTAAGCTCTGCTGATCCAGAAGTCTTTGCTCCAAAAGGAGGAATGCTGCCACCAGGAAACAACATTAATATCATTTAACTGGAAGTTAAGACTGCCACCTGTCCACTTTGGGCTTCTTATGCCTCTGAATCAACAGGAAAGGAAGGGGATTACTGTACTGGCTGGGGTGATTGATCCTGACTATCAAGGGGAAATAGCATTGCAACTACACAACGGAGGTAGAGAAGGGTTGTCCTGGAATACAGGAGGTCCCCTAGGGAATCTCTTAGTACTACCATGCCCTGTGATTAAAGTCAATGGAAAACTGCAACAACCCAATCCAGGCAGGACTACCAATTGCGCAGAAACTTCAGGAATGAAAGTTTGGGTCACCCCAGCAGGCAAAGAACCATGGCCAGCTGAAGTGCTTGCTGAGGGAACATGGAATGGGTAGTGGAAGAAGGTAGTGATAAATATGAACTATGGCCATGTGACCAGTTCCAGAAACAAAGACTGTGATGGCATGAATATTTCCTCTTTGTTTTGTAATGAGTATGTTTGTATTTGTCTGTAAAGCAAATATCTTTGCTTTCTTCTCTGTCTTATCCCCTTATCATATGGCATAAGCTGTATTGTTCATTTTCCTGTATTTAAGCTAAAGTAAATCAATTTTAAGAGGTAATGTCACCCAAGGACTTGCACCCTATTCTGGATAGATTTAGTGCATTTCCAGTTGTATGTTGCACAGCTGAGTATTGTGAGGTGAAATATATGTCATTATTGTTCTCTACTTAGAGATAAAATATGGTTTTAGGTGATGCGTATAACTGCCAAGTTGACAAGGGGTGGACTGTGATGGTTAGGTTCATGTGTCAACTTGGCCAGGTGATGGTACCCAGCTCTCTGGTCAAGCAAGCACTGGCCTAACTATTGCTGCAAGGATGTTTGTGGCTGGTTAGTAAACCAACTCTCTGGTTTATTAAATCATCAGTCAATTGGCTGCAGCTGTGACTGATGACTCAGTGAAGGCCATGTCTTCCACAATGAGAGAATGCAGTTGGGTGGATTTAACCAAATCAATCAGTTGAAGACTTTTAAGCAAGACAGATGGAGAACCTTCACTTCTTCTTTGGCCACCCAGCAAAGCATTTCCTGAGGAGTTCATTGAAGTTGCCAGTTCATTTCCTGAGGAGTTCATCACACACATTTATCAAAGATCCAAGTTCATTTCCTGAGGAGTTCATCAAAGTTAGTTCATTTCCTAAGGAGTTCATCAAACATCTTCATTGGAGTCACCAGTTTGCTGACTGTCCTATAGAATTTTGACGCATGCATACCCACAGTTGCATGAATCCTTTTTTTTTTTTTATCTTCATTTTATTGAGATATATTCACATACCACGCAGTCATACAAAACAAATCGTACTTTCGATTGTTTACAGTACCATTGCATACTGGTACATTCATCACACAAATAAATCCCTGACACCTTCATTAGCACATACACAAAAATAACAAGAATAATAATTAGAGTGAAAAAGAGCAATTGAAGTAAAAAAGAACACTGGGTACCTTTGTCTGTTTGTTTCCTTCCCCTATTTTTCTACTCATCCATCCATAAACTAGACAAAGTGGAGTGTGGTCCTTATGGCTTTCCCAATCCCCTTGTCACCCCTCATAAGCTACATTTTTATACAACTGTCTTCGAGATTCATGGGTTCTGGGTTGTAGTTTGATAGTTTCAGGTATCCACCACCAGCTACCCCAATTCTTTAGAACCTAAAAAGGGTTGTCTAAAGTGTGCATAAGAGTGCCCACCAGAGTGACCTCTCGGCTCCTTTTGGAATCTCTCTGCCACTGAAGCTTATTTCATTTCCTTTCACATCCCCCTTTTGGTCAAGAAGATGTTCTCCGTCCCATGATGCCAGGTCTACATTCCTCCCCGGGAGTCATATTCCACGTTGCCAGGGAGATTCACTCCCCTGAGTGTCTGATCCCACGTAGGGGGGAGGGCAGTGATTTCACCTTTCAAGTTGGCTTAGCTAGAGAGAGAGGGTCACATCTGAGCAACAAAGAGGCATTCGGGAGGAGGCTCTTAGGCACAACCATAGGGAGGCCTAGCCTCTCCTTTGCAGCAACCATCTTCCCAAGGGTAAAACCTGTGGTAGAGGGCTCAACCCATCAAACCACCAGTCCCCTATGTCTGTGGTCATGTTAGCAACCATGGAGGTGGGGTAGGCGAATACCCCTGCATTCTCCACAGGCTCCTCAAGGGGGCACTACATCTTTTTTTTCCTTGTTTTCCTTTTTTTTTTTTTTTTTAACTTTCCCTTCTTTTTTAAACCAACTGTATGAAAAAAAAGTTAAAAAGAAAACAAACATACAATAAAAGAACATTTCAAAGAGACCATAAGAAGGGAGTAAGAAAAAGACAAATAACCTAAGATAACTGCTTAACTTCCAACATGTTCCTACTTTACCCCAAGAAAGTTACCTAATATAGCAACATTTCTGTGAACTTGCTCCTACTACATCCATCAGAAATTAACAGACCATAGTCATTCCTGGGCATCCCCAGAACGTTAAATAGCTTATCTGTTCTTCTTGGATTATTGTTCCCCCTTCCTGAATTGCTCTCTATTGCTAGTTCCCCTACATTCTACATTATAAACCATTTGTTTTACATTTTTCAAAGTTCACATTAGTGGTAGCATATAATATTTCTCTTTTTGTGCCTGGCTTATTTCGCTCAGCATTATGTCTTCAAGGTTCATCCATGTTGTCATATGTTTCACGAGATCATTCCTTCTTACTGCCGCGTAGTATTCCATCGTGTGTATATACCACATTTTCTTTATCCACTCATCTGTTGAAGGACATTTGGGTTGTTTCCATCTCTTGGCAATTGTGAATAATGCTGCTATGAACATTGGTGTGCAGATATCTGTTCGTGTCACTGCTTTCCGATCTTCCGGGTATATACCGAGAAGTGCAATCGCTGGATCGAATGGTAACTCTATATCTAGTTTTCTAAGGAACTGCCAGACTGACTTCCAGAGTGGTTGAACCATTATACAGTCCCACCAACAATGAATAAGAGTTCCAATTTCTCCACATCCCCTCCAGCATTTGCAGTTTCCTGTTTGTTTAATGGCAGCCATTCTAACCGGTGTTAGATGGTATCTCATTGTGGTCTTAATTTGCATCTCTCTAATAGCTAGTGAAGCTGAACATTTTTTCATGTGTTTCTTGGCCATTTGTATTTCCTCTTCAGAGAACTGTCTTTTCATATCTTTTGCCCATTTTATAATTGGGCCGACTGTACTATTGTCATTGAGTTGTAGGATTTCTTTATATATGCAAGATATCAGTCTTTTGTCAGATACATGGTTTCCAAAAATTTTTTCCCATTGAGTTGGCTGCCTCTTTACCTTTTTGAGAAATTCCTTTGAGGTGCAGAAACTTCTAAGCTTGAGGAGTTCCCATTTATCTATTTTCTCTTTTGTTGCTTGTGCTTTGGGTGTAAAGTCTGGGAAGTGGCCGCCTAATACAAGGTCTTGAAGATGTTTTCCTACATTATCTTCTAGGAGTTTTATGGTACTTTCTTTTATATTGAGATCTTTGGTCCATTTTGAGTTAATTTTTGTGTAGGGGGTGAGGTAGGGGTCCTCTTTCATTCTTTTGGATATGGATATCCAACTCTCCCAGCCCCATTTGTTGAAAAGACCATTATGACTCAGGTCAGTGACTTTGGGGGCCTTATCAAAGATCAGTCGGCCATAGATCTGAGGGTCTATCTCTGAATTCTCAATTCGATTCCATTGATCTATATGTCTATCTTTGTGCCAGTACCATGCTGTTTTGGCAACTGTGGCTTTATAATAAGCTTCAAAGTCAGGGAGTGTAAGTCCTCCCACTTCGTTTTTCTTTTTTAGAGTGTCTTTAGCAATTTGAGGCATCTTCCCTTTCCAAATAAATTTGATAACTAGCTTTTCCAAGTCTGCAAAGTAGGTTGTTGGAATTTTGATTGGGATTGCATTGAATCTGTAGATGAGTTTGGGTAGAATTGACATCTTAATGACATTTAGCCTTCCTATCCATGAACATGGAATATTTTTCCATCTTTTAAGGTCCCCTTCTATTTCTTTTAGTAGAGTTATGTAGTTTTCTTTGTATAGGTCTTTTACATCTTTGGTTAAGTTGATTCCTAGGTACTTGATTTTTTTAGTTGCTATTGAAAATGGTATCTTTTTCTTGAGTGTCTCTTCAGTTTGTTCATTTCTAGCATATAGAAACATTACTGACTTATGTGCATTAACCTTGTATCCCGCTACTTTGCTAAATTTGTTTATTAGCTCTAGTAGCTGTATCGTCGATTTCTCAGGGTTTTCTAGATATAAGATCATATCATCTGCAAACAATGACAGTTTTACTTCTTCTTTTCCAATTTGGATGCCTTTTATTTCTTTGTGTTGCCGGATTGCCCTGGCTAGCACTTCCAGCACAATGTTGAATAACAGTGGTGACAGCGGGCATCCTTGTCTTGTTCCTGATCTTAGAGAGAAGGCTTTCAGTCTCTCACCATTGAGTACTATGCTGGCTGTGGGTTTTTTCATATATGCTCTTTATCATGTTGAGGAAGTTTCCTTCAATTCCTACCTTTTGAAGTGTTTTTATCAAAAAGGGATGTTGGATTTTGTCAAATGCTTTTTCAGCATCTATTGAGATGATCAATTGATTTTTCCCTTTTGACTTGTTAATGTGTTGTAATACATTGATTGATTTTCTTATGTTGAACCATCTTTGCATGCCTGGAATAAACCCCACTTGGTCATGGTGTATGATTTTTTTAATGTGTCTTTGGATTCGATTTGCAAGTATTTTGTTGAGGATTTTTGCATCTATGTTCATTAGGGAGATTGGCCGGTAGTTTTCCTTTTTTGTAGCATCTTTGCCTGGTTTTGGTATTAGATTGATGTTAGCTTCATAAAATGAGTTAGGTAGTGTTCCATTTTCTTCAATGTTTTGAAAGAGTTTGAGTAAGATTGGTGTCAGTTCTTTCTGGAAAGTTTGGTAGAATTCCCCTGTGAAGCCATCTGGCCCTGGGCATTTATTTGTGGGAAGATTTTTGATGACTGATTGGATCTCTTTGCTTGTGATGGGTTGGTTGAGGTCTTCTATTTCTTCTCTGGTCAGTCTAGGTTGTTCATATGTTTCCAGGAAATTGTCCAATTCTTCTACATTATCCAGTTTGTTGCCATACAGTTGTTCATAGTATCCTCTTATAATTTTTTTAATTTCTTCAGGATCTGCAGTTATGTCACATTTTTCATTCATTATTTTGTTTATATGGGTCTTCTCTCTTTTTGATTTTTTCAGTCTAGCTAGGGGCTTGTCAATCTTGTTGATCTTCTCAAAGAACCAACTTTTGGTGATATTTATCCTCTCTATTGTTTTTTTGTTCTCTATGTCATTTATTTCTGCTTTAATCCTTGTTATTTCTTTTCTTGTACTTGGTTTAGGATTGGTTTGCTGTTCATTTTCTAGCTTCTTCAGTTGATCCATTAGTTCTTTGATTTTGGCTCTTTCTTCCTTTTTAATATATGCATTTAGTGCTATAAATTTCCCCCTTAGCACTGCTTTTGCTGCATCCCATAGGTTTTGGTATGTTGTGTTCTCATTTTCATTCATCTCTATATATTTAGCAATTTCTCTTGCTATTTCTTCTTTAACCCACTGATTGTTTAGGAGTGTGTTGTTTAACCTCTAGGTATTTGTGAATTCTCTAAGTCTCTGATGGTTATTAACTTCTAATTGTATTCCATTGTGGTCAGAGAATGTGCTTTGAATAATTGCAATCTTTTTAAATTTATTGAGGCTTGTTTTATGTCCCAGCATATGATCTATTCTGGAGAAAGTTCCATGAGCACTAGAAAAGTATGTGTATCCTGGTGATTTGGGATGTAATGTCCTGTATATGTCTGTTAAATCTAATTCATTTATCAGATTGTTTAGGTTTTCAATTTCCTTATTGGTCTTCTGTCTGGCTGATCTATGTATAGGAGAGAGTGATGTGTTGAAGTCTCCCACAATTATTGTGGAAACATCAATTGCTTCCTTTAGTTTTTCCAGTGTTTCTCTCATGTATTTTGTGGCACCTTGATTGGGTGCATAGACATTTACGATTGTTATTTCTTCTTGCTGAATTGCCCCTTTTATTAGTATGTAGTGGCCTTCTTTGTCTCTCAAAACATCCCTGCATTTGAAGTCTATTTTATCTGAGATTAATATTGCGACACCTCCTTTCTTTTGGCTGTAGCTTGCATGAAATATTTTTTTCCATCCTTTCACTTTCAGTTTCTTTGTGTCCCTGTGTCTAAGATGAGTCTCTTGTATGCAACATATTGATGGTTCATTTTTTTTGATCCATTCTGCGAATCTATATCTTTTAATTGGGGAGTTTAATCCATTTACATTCAATGTTATAACCGTGAAGGCATTTCTTGAATCAGCCATCTTATCCTTTGGTTTATGTTTGTCATATTTTTTCCCCTCTGTCTATTAATATCCTTGATTGTACCCATACTGAATCTCTTTAGTACTGAACCTTTCTCCAAGTCTCTCTGTCCTTTCTTTGTTTCTCTGTCTGTAGGGCTCCCTTGAGTATCTCCAGTAGGGCAGGTCTCTTGTTAGCAAATTCTCTCAGCATTTGTTTGTCTGAGAAAAATTTAAGCTCTCCCTCAAATTTGAAGGAGAGCTTTGCTGGATAAAGTATTCTTGGCTGGAAATTTTTCTCACTCAGAATTTTAAATATATCGTGCCACTGCCTTCTCGCCTCCATGGTGGCCGCTGAGTAGTCACTACTTAGTCTTATGCTGTTTCCTTTGTATGTGGTGAATTGCTTTTCTCTTGCTGCTTTCAGAACTTGCTCCTTCTCTTCTGTGTTTGACAGTGTGATCAGTATATGTCTCGGAGTGGGTTTATTTGGATTTATTCTATTTGGGGTTCGCTGAGCATTTATGATTTGTGTATTTATGTTGTTTAGAAGATTTGGGAAGTTTTCCCCAACAATTTCTTTGAATACTCTTCCTAGACCTTTACCCTTTTCTTCCCCTTCTGGGACACCAATGAGTCTTATATTTGGACGTTTCATATTATCTATCATATCCCTGAGGTCCATTTCGATTTTTTCAATTTTTTTCCCCATTCTTTCTTTCATGCTTTCATTTTCCATTCTGTCATCTTCGAGGTCACTGATTCGTTGCTCAACTTCCTCTAGTCTTGTACTATGAGTGTCCAGAATCTTTTTAATTTGGTCAACAGTTTCTTTAATTTCCATAAGATCATCCATTTTTTTATTTAGTCTTGCAATCTCTTCTTTATGCTCTTCTAGGGTCTTCTTGATTTCCTTTGTCTCCCATACTATGGTCTCATTGTTCATCTTTAGTTCTTTGAGTAGCTGCTCTAGGTGCTGTGTCTCTTCTGGTCTTTTGATTTGGGTGCTTGGGCTTGGGTTATCCATATCGTCTGTTTTTTTCATATGCTTTATAATTTTCTGTTGTTTTTGGCCTCGTGGCATTTGCTGAACTTGATAGGGTTCTTTTAGGGTTTGTAGACCAATTGAAGTCCTTATCTCTAATTTATCCGATCTACAGCTTCGTGGAGTACACTTTCTCTAACTAACCAGCAGGTGGCGTCCACGAGCCACCTGTTCTCCACAAGCCAGTTCTCCCCTGCTTAGCCTTTTTGGTGAGTGGGGGAATGAGTCTTGTGGGGTCCAATTCGTGTACCAAGCTTGCGTGTGTAGTTGGTGTTGCCTGCCCTGTATATGGGGCGTGTTTCTGGGCAGTCAGGGAGGGGGGGGGTGGCTCTAACAATCAAATCTCCCTGGTGATCCTGGAGTTTTAAAGCTGCTGCAATAGTCTAATCCTTCAGTTCAGTCCTGCCACAGTTTGTCTCTGCCACTGACCCACAAGTCCTTGGTATTGGCGTATGGCTCCTGAGACTTCCAAATGGGCCCCTCTTCCAGGCCGTGCACCCCGGGTCCTCTGTTGAGGGATGGCTGTGCTATGTCACAGGTGAGTGCCGTCCCCCCAGGGCAGTTCTGGGCTGCTGGGCTGTGTAGGGAGGATCCCAGTCTGCTGAAATGATGGCGGAATGGGGCTTTGTTAATTCACACTGCTCTACCTTCCCAACTCTGGGACAATCAGCTGAGGTTGCAGGGAAGGCTAATGTCCATGCTCAGTTTTGTGGTGTGTGCCTGTTATTTGAAGCACTTCTGTCACACTGGGTTGTCTGGGGAAGTTCTGGGCTATGGGGCTGGCGATGGGCAGGAGTGTTTCCTGTCCACCAGGATGATGGCTGTGAGCGGACACCCCCCTTTTCTTGGGAAGTTGTGGTGTTTAGTGAATTTTCTCAACCACTGGATTATTGCATTTTGTCTCAGAGCTCTCCTAGTTCTGCTCTTGACTTGACCTGCCCAAATTGCAAGTCTTTGAAGCTTTCTGTATTGGGTTTCTTAGAGTAATTGTTTTAGAAAAAGAAAAAAGGATTAAAAAAAAAAAAAAGGGCCCTCCTCAGAGATCTAATGGGTTATTGAAATGCTAAGAGACAAAGCAACCAGGGCCATTAAGGAAAGGTACACAGGGCAGAGAGATCAGCTTTTCTTCGGGATTTGCATATGCTCCTCAGGGCCTGAGCTCGGGCCTGAGCTCTGCCCTTCCCCTTTCTATGTTCACCAGAACTCCAAAAATCCTCCGCTTTTATTTTGGGGTTTTTTGTGTTGTTTTTTTTCTATGCCTGTCTCCTCTCTGCTGGGCTGGCTGCTCTTAGATTCTCTGGTGTCTGGTCTCTGTCTATCTATGGTTGGAGTTTGGATCAGCAGAATGAGTTTCCGATAAGGGCTGCCACTGCAGTTCTCCCTTCTCCTTCCCGGAGCTGACAGCCCCTCCTCCCACGGGACTGAGCCTGGCAGGGAGGGGCGTGGGTCCCCTGGCCGCAAAAACTTACAGATTTCGCTGATCTCAGCAGTTCCACGTTTTCATGAGTGTTGTATGAAGTATGCCCAAAGTCAGATTGCTCTGTGGTGTCCAGTCCACGCAGTTCCTGGCTTTCTACCTACTTCCCTGGAGGAGTAACTAAAACATACAGCTCACCAGTCTGCCATCTTGCCCCGCCTCATGAATCCCTTTTGTAAATCTTATATTCATAGACATCGCTCATTGATTCTGTTTCCCTAGAAAACCCTAACTAATATAGAAGCTCTCTCCCAGCAAGTGAATATAGCTCAGCTGAGCTCCAACTGAGGTTTTAATTAGTGAGTGTGAACTGCTCACTAGTAGCTGTGAATCCCCAAGAAACAGACAGAAGCTTTGGGGGATGACTGACCTTGGAAAGCTGGAGGGTCACCACAGACTAGCCCTGAAGAGGAGTTTCCATCCCTGTTTTGGCTTAGTGGAGAAAGCCTCAGCCATTTTCAGTTCCCAGTGCTCTGACCCAGACAAGAGTAGAGATAGCATAGGCAGAGAGAGAGACCACTGAAATGCTAATGACCTCTCCCTAGGGGGTCTATCTTCTCTAAGAGGAAGGGGGTGGGCCCCAGCCTTACTACCTTACTTCCATTCAAAACCAGACCATAGAGCCTGGGGGAAAACAGCCATGGGCCACATCTCCTTACATCAGTCTGGAATTACAGGCTGACAAGAGCCACTTGCTGGGCAAAAAGCACAGTGACCTGAGGCATCACAGTGTGTACCAGTTTTCTAAGACACACCCTCAAAGAAACCAAATACTGAATATTTCTTCCTTCTGGGACATGAGCCCATTCTGGTCTAGGAAAACCTAATTGGGGCAACCAAGGAAACCATGACTAGACAACAGAAAACTACAACCTACACTAAGAAAAATGAAGTCATGGCCCAGTCAAAGAAACAAACTTACACTTCAACTGAGGTACAGGAATTGAAACAACTAATAATAAGTCAATTCAAAAAGTTTAGGGAAGACATGGTGAAAAAGCTGAACCATATAATGAAACCACTGGGCATACATAAGGTAGAAATTGAAAGTTCAATAAACCAACTGGCAGAATCTATGGAAATGAAAGGCACAACACAAGAGATAAAAGACACAATGGAAACATACAACAGCAGATCTCAAGAGGCAGAAGAAAACACTCAGGAACTGGAGAACAAGGCACCTGAAAACCTACACATAGAAGAACAGATAGAGAAAAGAATGGAAAAATATGAGCAACATCTCTAGGAACTTAAAGACAAAATGAAAAGCAAGATTTTACATGTCATTGGTGTCCCAGAAGGAGAAGAGAAGGGAAAAGGGACAGAAGCAAAAATAGAGGAAAAATCAATGAAAATTTCCCATCTCTTATAAAAGACATAAAATTATGGTTCCAAGAAGGACAGCATGACCCAAACAGAATAGATCTGAATAAGCCTACACCAAGACACTTAATAATAAGATTATCAAATGTCAAAGACAAAGAGAGAGTCCTGAAAGCAGCAAGAGAAAAGTGTTCCATCACATACAAAGGAAGCTTGATAAGACTATGTGTGGATTTCACAATAGAAACCATGGAGGCAAGAAGGAAGTGGGGTGATATATTTAAGACACTTAAAGAGAAAAGCCACCACCCAAGAATCCTATATCTGGCAAAACTATCCTTCAAATATGAGGGAGAGCTTAAAATATTCTCTGACAAACAGACAATGACAGAGTTTGTGAACAAGATACCTGCTCTACAGAAAACACTAAAGGAAACACTGCAGATAGAAAGGAAAAGACAGGAGTGAGAGGTGTGGAAAACAATTTTGGGAGATATTAGCACAGCAATGTAAGTACACTGAACAAAGATGACTGTGAATACGGTTGAAAGAGGAAGGCTGGTACCATGTGGAACACCAGAACAAAAGACAAATGATAAAGACTGGGACTGTGTAAGTCAGGGAAACCTAGGCTGCTCAACGATTTTAATAAAAGGTACAAATATGTTTTTACATGAGGTAGAACAATTGAATATCAACATTGCAAGGTGGTAAAAATAGGGTGGGATTCGGGGGAAAATACAATCAATGCAAACTAGAGACTATAATTAACAGAAACATTGTATTATGCTTCCTTTAATCAAACAAAGGCAATATGCCAAAGCTGAATGCGTATGGGGGGATGGGTAATAGGGGAAGGGTATGGGACTCCTGACATTGGTGATGTTGTCTGACTCTTTATTCTACTTTAGGTTAATGGTATCTTTCCTTTTGTCACTTTCTAGCTATCAAGTTTTTTTGTGTTTGCTTTTTTTCCCTCTTTCTCTTTTCTTTTTTTGTTTGCCTCTCTGCCTTCTTTGACTCTTCTTCCATCTTTCTGGAAGAAATGGAGATGTTCTTGTATAGATAGTGGCGATGGTGCTGAATACATAAATTCATGACTATACAGGGAACCAACAGTTGTTTACTTAGGATGGAATGTATGGTGTATGAACAAAACCATCTTAAAGGAAGTGGGTTGATGAAGAAAGCTTGAGGGCACAATATTGAGTGAAATCAGACAGATGCATAAAGGCAAATATTGCAGGGTCTCTCTGGTATGAATTAATTATAATATGCAAACTCATGAAATATAAGTTACCAGGATATAGAATGAGGCTAAAGAATGGGGAGCAGTTGCTTATTATGAGCAGAATGTTCAACTAGGGTGAACTTAAATGTTTGGAAATGGACAGGGGTGATGGCAGCATGTTGTGAGAATAACTATCAGTGCTGAAAGGTGTGTGAAGGTGGTGGAAAGGGTAAGCTCAGAGTCATGCATGTCACCAGAAGGAAAGTTGGAGGTTAAAAGATGGGAATGTATAACGCAGTGAATCTTGTGGTGGACAGTGTCCATGATTAACTATACAAATATTAGAAATCTCTCTCACAAACTAGAACAAATGTATGACACTATAACTGGAAGTTAATAAAAGTGAGGCATATAGGGAAAAATATATACCTATTGCAAACTATATACTACAGTTAGTAGTATTTTAACATTCTTTCATAAACAGTAACAAATGTATTATACCAAAACTATAAATCAATAATGGAGGGGGGCATGGTTAGGGGTATGGGAGGATCTGAGTTTCCTTTTTAGTCTTTATTTCTTATCCAGAGTAATGAAAATGTTCCAAAAATTGAAAAAAATTAATTGTGCAGAAGGATGCACAGCTGTGTGATGGTACCATGGGCAATTGATTGTACAATTTTGATCTATGGATAGTTGTATGGTATGTGAACAATTTCAGTAAATGTATATATAAAAGTACATTTTGTATTTCCATGGCACCTGCTGCCTGGGGAAGATACAAGACATAAAGGTCCAATAAATATGTAGTTAGCTACTCACCATTGGGGACTTTTTGCTATAAATGCAATACTAATGCCTGATCAGCTGTTTTCAGGGAATCCAAATATGTAACATAGTGCATCCACAGGTCACTGAATAGTATGGCTCCTATCTTCTGCGCAGACAGGGATGGCAGTGTCATATCCTGGAAAGGTGCCTACTGAAGTCAATGCCCAATGATAACTCAAAAAGATGGTAGAGGACTGTATTAGTTAGGGTTCTCTAGGGGAAGATAATCAATGAGAGATATCTATAAATATAAGATTGATAGAAGTGTCTCACACAACTGCGGGTATGCATGAGTCCAAATTCCATAGGGCAGGCAGCAAAATGGCAACTCCAATAAAGATGTCCAATGAACTTCTCAGGAAATGAACTGGCAACATTGACAAACTCTTGAGGAAACGCTTCACCGGTCAGCTGAAGAAGAGGTAAAGGTCCTCTATCTGTCTCACTTAAAAGTCTTCAACAGATTGGATTAAATCCAGCTGACTGCTTTCTCTCACTGTGGAAGAGACACCCTTTGTTGACGTCATCAGTCACAGCTGCAGCCAATTGACTGATGATTTTATAAACCAGACTGTTGGTTTACTAACCTGCCACAAATGTCCTTGCAGCAATGGTTAGACAGCTGGGTACCATCACCTGGCCAAGTTGACACATGAACCCAACCATCACAGTCCACCCCTTGTCAACTTGGCAGTTATACACATCACCTAAAACCATATTTTATCTCTAAGTAGAGAAAAATAACAGACATATATTTTGCCTAACAATACTCCACTATGCAGCATACAAAAACGCACTAAATCTCTCCAGAATAGAGGGCAAGTCCTTAGGTGATATTAACTCTTAAAATTTATTTCCTTTAGCTTAAATACAGCAAAATGAACAATACAGCTTATAAGGGGATAAGACAGAGAACAAAGCAAAGATATTTGCTTTACAAATACAAACACACTAATTACAAAACAAAGAGGAAATATTCATGCCATCAGAGTCTTTGTTTCTGGAACTGGTCACATGACCATATTTCATATTTATCACTACCTTCTTCCACTACCCATTCCATGTTCCTTTACCCTCAGCAAGCACTTCAGATGGCTGTAACTCTTTGCTTGGTGGGGTGACCCAAACCTTCATTCCTGAAATTTCTTGGCCTTTGGTAGTCCTGCATGGATTGTGTTGTTGCATTTTTTTCATTGACTTTAATCACAGGGCATGGTAGTACTAAGAGATGCCCTAGGGGATCTCCCGTATTCCAGGAAATCTCTTTTTTATTCCATTGTGTAGTTGCAGTGCTATTTCCCCTTGATAGTCAGGATCAATCACCCCAGCCAGTACAGTAATCCCCTTCCTTTCCTGTTGATTCAGAGGCATAAGAAGCCCAAAGTGGACAGGTGGCAGTCTTAACTTCCAGTTCAATGGGATTACTGTTGTGTTTCCTGGTGGAAGCACTCCTCCTTTTGGGACAAAGATTCATAGACAAGCAGAGCTTAAGCATTCAGGGACAGGAAGCAAATGTACCTAGCAGATCACTAGGGGTAAAAGTGAGTGGTGCCGCTCCTGATTCCACCCCTTGATTCCTGGACCCATGAATCCTGGCTATGGGAGAAACAGCACCATAGAGTGGATGCTGATTCAGAGCATACACAGCCTCCTGGAGAACACTGCCCCAGCCCTGCAAGGTATTGCCACCTAGTTGATGTCATAATTGAGTCTTCAACAGGCCATTCCACCATTCTATCAACCCAGCTACCTATGAATGATGGGGAACATGGTGAGACCAGAGAATTCCATGGGCATATGCCCATTCCCTCACTTCATTTGCTGTGAAGTGGGTTCCTTGATCAGAAGCAATGCTGTGTGGAATTCCATGATGGTGGATAAGGCCTTATGTAAGTCCATGGATGGTAGTTTTGGCAGAAACATTGCATACAGGGAAGGCAAACCCATATCCACAGTATGTGTCTATTCCAGTAACAACAAATCACTGCCCCTTCCATGATGAAAGTTGTCCAATGTAATCGACCTGCCACCAGATAGGCTGATCACCTTGGGGAATGGTGCCATATTGGGGACTGAGTGTGGGTCTCTGCTGCTGGCAGATTGGGCACTCAGCTGTGGCTGTGGCCAGGTTAGCCTTGGTGAGTGGAAGTCCATGTTGCTGAGCCCATGCATAACCTCCATACTTACCACCATGACCACTTTATTCATGAGCCCATTGGGCAAAAACAGGAGTTGTTGGCAAAAGAGTCTGATTGGTATCCATCAAACTGGTCATTTTATCCACTTGATTATTAAAATCTTCTGCTGAAGCCACCCTCTGGTGAGCATTCACATGGGACACAAATATCTTCATGCTTTTGCCCACTCAGAAAGGTCTATCCACATACCCCTTCCCTAGACTTCTTGTCACCAATCTTCCAATCATGTTCCTTCCAAGTCCCTGACCACCAAGCCAAACCATTAGCAAAAGCCCTTGAATCAGTACACAAATGCACCACTGGCCAGTTCTCCTTCCAAGAAAAGTGAACAGCCAGGTACACTGCTCAAAATTCTGCCCATTAGGAAGATTTCCCCTCACCACTGTCCCTCAAGGACATCCCAGACAGGGGCTGCAATGCTGCAGCTGTCCACTTTTGGGTGGTACCTGCATAACATACAGAACCATCCATAAACCACACCCAAGTTTTCTCTTCCTCAGTCAACTGATTGTAAGGAACTCCCTAAGAGGCCATAGCTCTGGGCTGGGAAAGAGAAAGTAAGATGGAAGGAGTGGGGGCCATGGGCATTTAGGCCACTTCCTCATGCAACTTACTTGTACCTTCAGGACCCACTCAAGCTCTATCTCATATATACCATTTCCATTTTATGATGGAGTGCTGCTGCGCATATCCAACTTTATGGCTTGGTGGGTTGGACAACACCCAGCTCATGACAAGTAACTGAGATCTTATGGTAACTTGGTGGCCCATGGTTCTGTCTCTAGTAAGGCCCAGTAGCAGGCCAACAGCTGTTTCTCAAATGGAGAGTGGTTATCTGCAGAGGATGGCAAGGCTTTACTCCAAAATTTCAAGGACCTGCATTGTGATTCTCCTATAGGAGCCTGCCAAAGGCTCCAAACAGCAACTCTATTTGCCACTGACACTTCCAGCACCATTGGGTCAGCTGTATCATATTGCCCAAGTGGCAGAGCAGCTTGCACAGCAGCCTGGACCTGCCACAGACCCTCATTTTGTTCTGGTCCCCACTCAAAACTAGAAGCTTTTCTGGTCATTCAGTAAATGGGCTGGAGTAGTACATGCAAATGAGGAACATGTTGTCTCCAAAATCCAAAGAGACCAACTAAGCATTGTGCTTCTTTTTTGGTCGTAGGAGGGGCCAGATACAACAACTTATCCTTCACTTTAGAAGGAATATGTCAAAAGGCCCCATGCCACTGGACCCTTAGAAATTTTACTGAGGTGGAGGGCCCCTGTATTTTTGTTAGATTTATCTCCCATCCTCTGCCATGCAAATGCCTTACCAACAAATCTAGAGTAGTTGCTACTTCTTGCTCACTAGGTCCAATCACCATGATATCATCAATATAATGGACCAGTGTGATGTCTTTTCAGAGGGAGAAATGATCAGGATGCCTGTGGACAATATTATGACATGGGGCTGGAGAGTTGATACAACCCTGATGTACCACAGTGAATGTAAACTGCTGGCCTTGCCAGCTGAATGCAAACTGCTTCTGGTGGTCCTTACTAACAGCTACTGAGAAAAAAGCATTTGCCAGCTCAATAGCTGCATACCAGGTACCAGGGGATGTGGTGATTTGCTCAAGCAATGATACCACATCTGGAACAGCATCTGCAATTGGAGTCACCACCCGGTTAAGCTTATGATAATCCACTGTCATCCTCGAAGACCCATCTGTTTTCTGCACAGGCCAAATAAGAGAGTTGAATGGGGATGTGGTGGGAATCAACCCCCCCTGCATTCTTCAAGTCCTTAAGAGTGGTGTTAATCTCTGTAATCCCTCAAGGAATCCAGTATTACTTCTGGTTTACTATTTTGCTAGGCAGGGGCAGTTCTAGTCGCTTCCACTTGGCCTTTGCCACCATAATAGCCCTCACTCTATGAGTCAGGGTACCAACTTGCAGATTCTGCCTGTTGCTGAGCATGTCTATTCCAATTATGCAATCCTGCACTTGGGAAATAACCATAGAATGGGTCCTGGAACCCACTGGACCCACTGTGAGATGGACCTGAGCTAAAACTCCATCAATCACCTGCCCACCATAAGCCCCTCTGACTGGTGGATCATAGAGATGTTTTGGGTCTCCTGGAATTAATGTCACTTCTGAACCACTGTCTAATAATCCACAAAATATCTGATAATTTCCTTTTCCCCAATGCACAGTTACCCTGGTAAAATCCATAGGTCTCCCTGGGGAAGGCTTAGAGGAAGATTAACAATATAAATTTTTTTGCAGTGTAACAGAGTCCTTCCACAAGTGTACCCAGCCTTCCCCTCATTCAAGGGGATCTGGATCTGTAAACTGTCTCAAGTCTGGGAATTCATTAAGGGGTCATGACTCTGTGTTTTTTAATTCAAGGGAGGCTTTTGTTCACTTGACCTACTATTCTTCTGCTTATATAGTTCAAACAAGAATTTAGTCAATTGCCCATCTATTTTACTACTTGGTACTCCATGATCTACTAGCCAATGCCATAAGTCTCTGCAAGTCAGATTATTTTGATTGCTGCTTGGAGCCTGTTTTCCATTATGGTACTACACCCACCTTGTCTGTGACAATTAACTGCAGCCACTTGGCTTCTGCCAACTCAGGATCTGATTATCCCCATTGTGTTTAAGGATTACAGCTCAGTGTCAGCTGTTCCTACAGTAATATCTGACCTATAAAGAAGGGCAACTACAGAGGCCTTCAGGGACTGGAGGTGGGGAAGCTCTTTCCTCAGGGCAGACTGGAAGTGGGGGGCTGTTTCCTCAGGACAGCCCCTACAGGTAGATCTAACAATGACTCAGCAAAACCCGGGGTTCCAATGTCCTCACTCCCATTATTATCAATCCATATGTCCCCATCCCAAGTTTCAGGATCCCATTCTTTTCCAATTAATGCCCTAGCATCCTATACTTCTTTACTAATACCACATGGCAGGACATGTGGAGACAGGTAGGCTCCAAGTGGCTGCAGTTAATTGTCACAAGATACCCTGAGAGGTTGAGATTTTAGTTTGCATTGTAAATCTGCTACTTGCACAATGAGAGTCAGTGTCTGGTTTTCAGAAATCTTGTCTGTAGTCACAGGAAATAAGATTTTCTTTCAGAGCACACATAGAAACTTTTACATCTGTCATACAGTGCTTAAATTTTAAATTTAAAGCCTTTAGCTCTTCCCTTCCCCTTATAACTTTATCCAACATGTCTAAGAGCAGCCAGCCAACATCATTACACCTCTTAATTCTGCAAGACTCTGTGATGCTGTCAAAAACACTGTCATCCAGAGCCTTGCTTCATACAAGAGTATGATAATGTGAATCAAACAGTGCTATTTTGCATATCTCCATTGCCAACTCATGCCATGGACTGTCAGGGCCATCTTGATTATTGGAAATAGAGTCCTTAGTGCCTTTGAATCTAATCAGAATAGAAAACAAATTGTAAAAGCCCATTTTAAGATTATGTTTCTCAAGAACCATTCCAGGTCAAAGTTGTGTTAGTTAGGATTCTCTTGGGAAACAAAATCATTGAGAGATATCTATAATATAAAATTTATAAAAGTGTCTCACACAACTGTGGGTGTGCATGAGTCCAAATTCTGTAGGGCAGGCAGCAAACTGGCAACTCCAATGAAGATGTTCAATGAACTCCTCAGGAAATGAACTGGCAACTTTGACAAACTCCTCAGGGAACACTTCACTGGTCAGCTGAAGAAGAAGTGAAGGTCCTCTGTCTAACTTAAAAGTCTTCAACTGATTGGATTAAATCCAGCTGACTGCATTTTCTCATTGTGGAGGACACACCCTTTGTTGACATCATTAGTCACAGCTGCAGCCAACTGACTGATCATTCAATAAACCAGCCTGTTTGTTTATTAACCAGCCACATACATCCTCACAGCAATGGTTAGGCCAGCGCTTGCTTGACCAGACAGCTGGGTACCATCAACTGGCCAAGTTGACACATGAACCTAACCATCACCAGGACCTATTTAATCTGTTTGCCAGGACTGACCAGGTGCAGTACCCTTGGTTATGTGCCTGAAAATTCCCTTTGCCACTCAACTGTGTATCTGGCAGTCTGTTTGAAGGGTTCTTTCTCATAGAAGTCCACATGGGTCACCAACAGCATTTGTGGATCTTGAGCAATTTGTTCCCATTGTGTTTGCCTCCACAGAGGCTGAGATTTGATCAACACACTGTCAGGCACCACCCTGGCAGCCTCTTGGCTACTGCCCATGAATCAGTGTAAATGTAATGAGGTGCATTTTAGTGGGTATTTCCCAGGGCAAAAACCACATACTGCAATTCCCCCATCAAACAGAATTCTGTTTCCCCTGCCCAATTTCAAACAGTTTACTCTGGTGCTATGCAACAGCAGTGGTCCAACACACTGCATCACTCTTTAACTTAACTGAGCCATCTGTGAACCTTTCACAGGCATTCTCAGAAACCTCAGTGTGTGGAAGCCTCCAAGAAGTCAGAGATGTTGGCAGAGACCCCATATCTGAGATAGCCTCATCTAAAGTTTGACCAGCTACTTTTTCATGTAACTGTAATACTCCAGTTTATATTTTCCCCTGGATATGCAAATTTCATTTTATAATGGACACTGCTGGGCAATATCCATTTCATTGGCATTCTCATTTCTGACCCATCCTATGATAGGGCTGTCAGGGAATAATGATATCTGCTGTTTTTTCTTTATTCTCTGAGTGTCCACCAATGTCCAATGACAAGCCAGTAATGGGTTATAATGGGTGGCCAAGTTGGGCAAATGCCATGTCCAAAACCTAAAGGGGCATCATTGCCTAGTAACCACATCTTTTATGTCACAGCCTCCGATCTGCATAACTGCCAATCACTGACAGTTGTAGCTCAAGGCGCTCCTTAGGGCTGAGTGGAAAGGCAATCTGTACAACTTTTGGGATATTTTCCTTAAGCACTCCTCCCTACTAGCTCTTTAATCAAGATATAGATCTTCCTTTCTATCCACTTTCCTTTCCCTAGCATCCTATACTGCTTTACTAATACCACATGGCAGGACATGGGGAGACAGGTAGGCTCCAAGTTATGTACTTGTTTCACTACCACTGTTCTAGTTGTGAGATTTCTCCATTGAGAAGATCCCTTACAAACAAGAGAAATATTACATTACATTCCCACAAAACATTCAGCAGTATGAGCTACTTGAATGTTAAGGACCCACTCACAAATTATATAAGTCCATTGTCCAATCTAGGAGTTACTTCCAAATCCAGTTAAAGTAACTTTTGACCATGCCTGTGGGGACTTCCCATCACCACAGTGACTTGTGTCCCAATATCCAAAAGGACTGAAAAGATTTGGTGATACTGGTTGCCTTTAAGTCTCCAACACACATCAGCGTCTCTCTCTTATGGAGGGAGAGATCTTGGCCTCTGCCCTAGTCCTATTTGTTCTTGAAGGGGGTGAGGTCTTGGTAGAGAAAATGTTTGAAGGCATTGACTCAACACTGGTTTGAACAGTATAGGCCTCAGCAAGGGGGGTTATGTCTTCTCAGTTCCCCAACTGTTTGTACACAGTAAACACAAAAGTTGGCCAGGGATCTTTCCCTGTTACAGCCTGGATTTTTAATTTTTATGTACCTCTCATGGCCTGATAGTGAGAGAATCTCCCTCATGGAAAAACCATCAATCTCTTCTTTAGCATCCCCTTAGCATAATAGTCAAGTCCATGTGATCCTAAAGTCTGGTTGTTTCAGTTGTTTCTTTTTCTCCCCCTCAGCCTGAAAGGCATTATTCTTAATAGTTTTCCAGAGGCTATCTCTGGGGCACAAGAGAAGATTTTATTGTCCCATGTAGGCTGGTGGTGCCAGTTGAACAAACTGGTCAATCTGACTTGGTGAAGATCTCACCAACTGAGTATTCATGTTTTCTATTATAAATCCATGCTGTGATTATAGTGGTCCTAAGGGACAATGTAACCAGGTTATTGTTACAGGAGAGGGGTGGTTGTGAATCCCTGGGGATGTGATATAAGGATTAGAAGTGGTAACTCAATAGCCTCTGCTCTGATCACAGACTACAGTCTCTTCAGCAAAATTGGGACCATTCAAACTTTGACTCTGGATTCTTGTATCCTTCACTTCTACCAACCACTCTTTATCCTATCCTGTAAGACATCTGTGTCAAGAATGTACTGGGTGTCCTCATAGATACTTAACTATAGGGTATTTAGCTCAGGGAGCTACTAGTTAAATGCTTTTTTTCCTTCATCTAAAGAATGAACCTGGGGCCCAGATCCACTCCCTTCCAGGACCTGGGAGTTCACAGGGCCGACCTCTCCTTTTTAAACCTCCTTTCTGCTGACCATGAAGGAGAGAAGGGAGCAGAGGGCAAGTGGGCTGTTTATTCTGAGGGGATTGGTTAGACCAGGTACAGATGATTTGCACTGAACATGAATATTATTGGCTACTGACCCTCTTTCCACCACTCTATCTCTCCACTGCAGAGCCTGGGAGCTGGGCAGCTGAAGAAAGGGGAGAGGGGAGTTGGAATTGTTCCTCAGGATCAGTCTCATCTCAGCCCAAGGATGTATGGGTTGTATCCCCCTGAATCCTGAAGCAGGATCTGCCTAGGGGTAACCAGCTTATCTTCTTCTGTCTTTCAGTTATACTCTGATGAAAGGAATAGACACCCTGTCCTGTACTTCTATCTCAGGGGAAATGGGAGATGTGAGGACAGTAGGGGAAATTCTCTGCCACGGCACCCAGATGATCTTGCACATGTCCACATAGGCCATACAGGGAAAGGTTTTAACTACAGCTAATCTGGGTCTTAGTTGAATGCCTTTGTGATCATCCCAGAATACTATATTATGGAGGTGTTTTAGTTGGCTAAAGCTCATGAAATGCAATATACTAGAAATGAGTTGCCAGAAATGAGTTGGCTTTTACAATAGAGATGTATTAACTTACAAGCTTACAGTTCTAAGCCCATGAAAATGTCCAAATCAAGGCATCAACAGGGCAATACCTTCTTCCTGAAGAAAGGCTACTGGCAATCCAGGGCTCCTCTGTCACATAAGTAGGAATATGGTGGCATCGCCTGGTCCTTCGCTCTATGAGTTTTGTTGCTTTCAGCTATCTGTGGCTTTTCTTCTGTTTTCTGTGTGTCCTCTCTCAGCTTCTGTCTCTCTTAGCTTCTCTGGAGGCTTTTCTCTGTTTCTCTCTCCATATTAATCCCTTTTATAAAGAATTCTAGTAAAGGGATTAAGACCCACCTGGGGCATGTCTCAGCTGAAATAACCTAATCAAAATGTCCCAACCACAAAGGGTGTACCCCCAGAGGAATGGATTAACTTTAAGAACATGAGCTTTTCTGGGGTACATGTAGCTTCAAACTATCACAGGCCTGTGAGGAGCTATTAGGAAATCATTTCACACTTGTCTTCCTATCTCCCTTAAAAGGATCTCATGATATAGAATTTCATTGACTCCTGGGTTCTGATGAGGTATGAGACTTCCTGCCTCACTCCTTTCAGAATAGAGCTGCAGAATACAAAACTGCTTAGCTGAAGTCTAGTTGGTTCATTAGCACTGGTACCTCTCATTCACATAATGGTCATCTGCTCCTTTTGTTTCAGATTTGTTCTTTTAGATGTGTAGGACAAGGAACCAGGAAAATGACACCAATCTCTAATCTTCCTTTTTCTGTCTATGTAAGTAAGATAAACTGTTTGAATCTAAAAATGGCTAACTGTTCTGAAGAAAAACACATTGTGTTTTCCTCTGTCTAGAGTCCAATACTTTTAGCAACACTCCCTATGGGCCTGGAAAATACTCAGCAATAGCCCATGTTTTAGAGCCCTTTCTGGCCCCCTCTTATCCTATGCCTGGGAAAGTGAGGAAAGCTTTTTATAAAATCATTCACCATCCCAGAGTGACACCACCATCTATCTATGGTCCCAGTCTTCCTGGGATCCCCACTTGAAGGCCTCAGAAACCACAGTTAAGTCCCTGATGAACATGCTCTCCCACTCTCTTCAGCAGTCACTCCAAACCCTTCTCCTTCACCCCTCCATTACTCACCCCAATACGTAACCCTATTTAGACAGGCATTCTGCCTTCATGGTATCTAGGACAGGAGGTTAGAAGAGAAAATTAAAAACAGCAAAGCTAATTCTTGTCTATACTTTCAAAAACCTTGACCTGGCCATAAGACACATTCTTCCACTTCTTAAAAATTAAGAATCAGTTTTTTCCTTTCTGAGATTAGATTGAAGGTTTCCAATATTATATGAGGAGGAAGATTTCAAAAATGAATCAGAGGCTTCCAGGAAGATAGCAGATTAGGAGAGAGAGAGCAAAATTATCCTCCATGAAAAACACTAGATAAAGGACAGAAAGCACTTCAGAACAGCAGTTCCAGGATTCCATCAGCTGGGCAGGGATATCTATACCCATAGTAAGTGTGTACTTAGAGAAGCCAAGAGTCTGCATTTAAAACCAGTGAGTGTTCAGTCCAGAAAGCCACTGGGAAACAGGTGGTTGGAGCCAGAAGATGAGGGTGGAGGGGAGGAGCCTTCCATGCCCTGGGTACCCTCCTCAACACTTGGCTTGGGCAATAATCCTTCACAGTCCTGTGGCCAAGAGCCCCATGTGCCAGGAACTGGTGTTTGGAGCAGACAGATGAGTACAGAAGGGGACAGCTTTCCAATCCCAGTGCAGCCATCTTTGCAGTTGGCTGGGGAGATGACTCTTCACAGCCCTGTGGCCAAGAGCTTCCTTGAGGGAATTCAGGATTCAGCAGGCTTGTGACAGCATCCACTCTTCCTCCACAGAATCCCATGGTGTGCACAGCTTAGAGGCAAGGGTGAAACATGGTAGTGCCAGGAGGAATCCACCCCAATGCCAGGTTCCACAAGGAATACTAAAAGGAGCTTTACCAGCTGAGAAAAAAAACACAGGAGAGAGAGACTTGGAGAAGGCCACAGAACTGATGAGTGAGGGTAATTTAAAGGGAATAAAGAGAGGAAAAAAATAGATCTGACAAATAAAATCCAAAGAATAAAACGGTTGATTCAAGAACTGCCTTCACGCTAATAACATTGAATATGAATGGATTAAACTCCCCAATTAAAAGATATACAGATTGGTGGAATGGATTAAAAATTATGGACAATAAATATGCTATTTACAAGAGACTCATTTTAGACCCAGCAACACAAAGAAATTGAAAGTGAAAGAATGGGAAAAGATATTCTATGCAAGCTACAGCCAAAAGAAAGTAAGTATAGCAATGCTAATCTCATATAAAATAGACTTTAAATGCAAGGATGTCATAAGAGACAAAGAAGGACACTATATACTAGTAAAAGGGACAATTCACCAAGAAGAAATAGCAATCATAAATGTTTATGTACCCAATAAAAGGGCTCCAAAGTACATGAGACAAACACTGATTGGCAAAATTGAAGGAAGCAATAAATGTTTCCACAATAATCATGGGAGTCTTCAATACACCACTGTCTCCTATAGATAGATAAACCAGACAGAGGAAAAATAAGGAAATTGAGAACCTAAACAAAGTGATAAATGAATTGGACTTAACAGACATTATAGAGCATTACATCCCAAACTACAAGTATATACATTCTTCTCTAGTGCTCATGGATCTTTCTCCAGGATAGATCATATGTTGGGGCATAAAACAAGCCCCAATAAATTTTAAAAAGATTGAAATTATTCAAAGCACATTCTCTGACTGCAGTGGAATGCAACTAGAATTCATCAACAATCAAAGATCTAGAACATTCACAAATATCCTAAACACACTCCTAATCATTCAGTGAATCAAAGAAGAAATTGCAAGAGAAATTGCTAAATATATAGAGTCAAAAGAAAATGAGAACACAACATATCAAAACTAATGGGATGCGAAGAAGATGATATTGAGGGGGAAATTTATAGCTCTACATGCATACGGTAAAAAGGAAGAAAGAGCTAAAATCAAAGAACTAATGGAATAACCAAAGAAGCTAGAAAATGAACAGCAAACTATTCCTAAAGCAAGTGGAAAGAAAAGAAATAAAAAGGATTAAAGCAGAAATAAATGATATGGAGAACAAAAAATAAAGAGAATAAATAAAACCAAAAGTTTATTCTTTGAGAAGATCAATAAGAATGGCAAACCCTTAGCTAGACTGACAAAGTAAAAAAGAAAGAAGACTCAAATAAACAGAATAATAAATGAGAGGGGGGACATTATTGAGGATCCTAAAGAAATTTTAAAAATCATGAAGATACTATTAACAATTGTATACCAACAACATTTCTTAGAGGAAATGGATAATTTCCTGGAAACACATGAACAACCTAGACTGACCAGAGAAGAAATAGAAGACCTCAGAAAACCAATCACAAGTAAAGAGAAACAGTTAGTCATCAAGAAGCTTCCTGCAAATAAAAACCCAGGGCCACACTGTTTCACAGGGGAATTCTATCAAACTTTCCAAAAATAACTGACACCAATCTTACTGAAACTCTTTCAAAAAATTGAAGAAAATGAAACACTACCTAACTCATTTTATGAAGCCAGCATCACTCTAATACCAAAACCAGATAAAGATTTTACAAGAATGGAAAACTAAAGGCCAATCTCCCTAATGAGCATTGATGCTAAAATTCTCACCAAAATACTTGTAAATTGAATCCAAAGACACATTAAAATAATCATATGCCATGACCAAGTGGGGTTCATCTGAGGCATGCAATATAAGAAAATCAATCAGTGTAATACAACACATTGACAAATCAAAAGGGAAAATCAAAAGATCATCTCAATAGATGCTGAAAAATCATTTGACAAAATTCAGCAACCTTTTTGATAAAAAAATTCAAAAGCTAGGAAATGAAGGAAACTTCTTCAATATGATAAAGGGCCTATATGAAAAACCCATGACCAGCATTGTACTCAATGGTGAGAGACTGAAAACAATCCCTCTAAATCAGGAATGAGACAAGGATGGCTGCTGTCACCACTATTATTCAACACTGTGCTAGAAGTTCTAGCCAGAGCAATCCAGCAAGACAAAGAAATAAAACACAACTAAATTGGAAAAGAAGAAGTAAAACTGTCAATATTTGCAGATGATATTATCTTATAATTGGAAAACCCTGGGAAATTGGTGGCACAGCTACTTGAGCTAATAAGTTCAGTAAAGTGGTAGGATACACGATAAATCCACATAAGTCAGTAATGTTCCTATACAGTAGAAATGACCTAATGGAAGAGATACTCAAGAAAAAAATTCAATTCACAATAGCAACTGATAAAATCAAGTACCTAGGAATCAACTTAATGAAGGATGTAAAAGACCTCTACACAGAAAATTACATAACTTTACTAAAAGAAATAAAAGGAGATCTAAAAGGATGGAAAGATATTCCATTTTCATGGATAGGAAGGCTATATGTTGTTAAGATGTCAATCCTACAGAAACTAATCTACAGATTCAATGTAATTCCAGTCAAAATTCCAACAGCCTACTTTGCATACTTGGAAAAGCTAGTTATCAAATTTATTTGGAAGGGAAAAGACCTCAAATTGCTAAAAACATAAAAATGAAAAACCAAGAGGGAGGACTTTCACTTGCTGATTTTGAAGCCTGCTATAAAGCTACAGTAGTCAAAACAGCATGGTGTTGGCACAAAGATAAACACATTGATCAATGGAATTGGATTGAGAATTCAGAAATAGACCCCCAGATTTACAGTTGACTGATTTTTGATAAGGCCCCCAAATCCACTGAACTGGGACAGAACAGTCTCTTCAACAAATGAGTCTGGAAGAACTGGATACCCACATCCAAATAATGAAAGAGGAACCCCACCTCACACCCCTATATGAAAATTAACTCAAAATGAATCAAAGACCTCGGTATAAGGGAAAGTACCATAAAACTCCTAGAAAACAATGTAGGGAAACATCCCCAAGACCTAGGATTATGAGGTCGCTTCTTAAACCTTACACCCAAAACACAAGCAATGAAAACAAAAATAGATAAATGAGAATTCCTCAAAATCAAAAACTTATGTACCTCAGTGGAATTTGTCAAAAAAGTGAAGAGGCAGCCAACTCAATGGGAGAAAATATTTGGAAACCATGTATCTGATAAGAGAGTGATATCTTGCATACATAAAGAAATCCTACAACTCCACAACAATAGTGCAAACAATCCAATTATAAAATGGGCAAAAGATATGAAAATACATTTCTCCAAGGAGGAAATACAGATGGCTTAAAAACACATGAAAAAATGTTCATCTTCACTAGCTATTAGGGAGATGCAAATCAAGACCAAAATGAGCTATCAACTCACATCAATAAGAATGGCTGCCATTAAACAAACTGGAAACTACAAATGCTAGAGAAGATGTGGAGAAGTTGGAACTCTTATTCATTGAGTTACCCTATGATCCAGCAATTTCACTTCTGGGTATATACCCAGAAGTTATGAAAGCAGTGATATGAACAGCTATTTGCATGCTGATGATCATAGTGGCATTATTCTCAATTGCCAAGAGATGGAAACAATCCAAATGTCTTTAAACAGATGGGTGGCTAAAGAAAATGTGTTATATACACATAGTGGAATACTATGTGGCAGTAAGAAAGAACAAGGTCATGAAACATATGACAACATGGATGGACCTTGAAGACATAATGCTGAGTGAAATAAGACAGACACAAAAGGAGACATAGTGTGTGTTACCATTAATGTGAACTCCATGAAAAATGTAAAATAAGTGTCTTTTAACATAGAACATAATGGACCTAGAGATAGAAGCTAGTGAAGAGGGAATGATAATCTAATATGTACAGATATGATAATGAGGTTGAATTTGATGGTATGGAAATGGTCAGGTGTGTAACTATGGTTTATTAATGTAATTATAAGTATCAGTGACTTGTTGAAGGTGAACATATTCATAAATGGTTGGTTAAAGGCATGTTACCCACAGAGTAGCACCACGAGCTTAACTGTTATAATGATATACTTATAAGGTTTGACACTGGTGCAGAGGGTTAACAACAGAGTGGTATATGGAAAAGCTACTCATTACATATTAAAGAGTATGTTTAGTAGAAATATCTTACCAACAGTACACTAATACTAGGGATGAATAATTAGCAGCTGATAAGAGCTCTGGGATGTATTATGTTATGATAATTGTTTAAATCTGTGAGTGATCATTGTACAACTAAGTAAAGATAATGTAAAAACTGATCATTTAGCTTGGGATATAATATATATTAAGTGAAATTAGGAACCCAATACTTAATAAATCAAGGCCTTGACTTGATGCTTGCTCTTGTGAAACTTAGGGTTTTAAATTGGAGGCTGAGCCCTCCTATAATTATGCCTAAGAGGCACCTCCCAGGAACCTCTTTTGTTGCTCAGATGTGGCCTTTCTCTCTCTAAGCCCAACTTGGCAAATAATTGCATTAACTTCCCCCCATGAGGGACATGACTCCCAGGTGAATGAATCTCCCTGGTGATGTGGGACATGATGCCCAGGAAAGAGCTGGGCCCTGGCAGTGAGGGATTGAAATTGTCTGCTTGATGAAAAGGGGGGAAAATCATAAGAAGCTCAGGTCAAAATGTCTGTGAGATCCCAAATAGAGTTGAGAGGCTATTCTGGAGGCTTCTCTTATGCAAGCCCCAAGAAGACATCCCAAATGGCCACAATATGCCATGCCCTTACCAAAAGAAGTTCTTAAATATCTAGGTCCCTACCTGAGATTCTATAAAATATTCACTCACTAAGTTTTATCTCCCAGAAACTTAAATCCACCAGAGTGTCCCTATGCCAGACAAGTCCTAAAACCCAGAGGCAACAGCCTCTTTAAGAACAATAATCAGATGCAGCCCCTTTCCCCATACTGTCAACATTCCCTTTCAATATGAACAAGTTAGGGTGCTCACTGTCTAGACACTCCTGAAAATGGAGAAAAAGATTAAGTGAGAGGAAGGGGTAGCACCAAACAAGATATTATTTAACAAAGGTGTATGTATACTGATACTTTGTATAAGTAAATATATATAATGATATGCTGGGGTGTTGGAATAGCTGAAAGGAGGTAAATGACATGGTGGAAATGTAACCTATAACATTCATTGAAATTTACTCTATAGCTTTTTGTTGTTTTGTACTTTGAGTCTTCACCTTTCTGCATATAACTTATGTTGCATAATAAGGAAACAAGTGAAACTGTGGAAGTGTAACATAACAATTTTTGAAATTGCCTATATAACTGCTTGTTGAGCTGTACATCAAAAGTTAACACATTTCAGTATGCATGTTATATTTTGCAATAATGGAAATAGTTGAAGTTGTGGAACTGTGACCCATGATATTCTTTGAAATTTACTCTCAAACTACTTGTCAAATTGTACTTTGAAGGTTATCACTGTTATGTATACATCTTAAAGTTCACAATAAAAATGGATTAAAAATGAATCAAAGAAAGACAGATGTCACTGTGGTCTCTGAGAAGGGAGCCTATGGCCTACTACTACTAAATCCAGACTAAGATCCCAGGGATCCTTCTGAAATTGGAAAATAAAATGAAATTTTTTTTCCTTCCCCACTCTAAGGGATAGATACCAGGCAAGGTACCAAAGTCCCCTGGTAAACCACATTTTGCAGAAATAAAGAAAAAAATGTCTGTGAATTGTCTAGACAGACAATCCTATAACAGCTTCATAATTTCTTTTAGCCCAGAGCAGTGAAAGAGCAATGAGATGTTTCCCAGGCAAGGAAACTGAAGTCATTCTGTGGTCAGAACAAGGAAAATGTATCAGTGACTGACATAGACAAATGACCAAAGTCCACCCAAGAATATATCTCAGTGATGACAGCATGAATATATAAGAACACAAAGTATTACATGCCCATATCTCCATCCCCCCTCCAGAATTTAAATGTAACCCAGGTGAAAAGGGGGAATCATGTGAGATCCAAGATGACCAATTACAGAGTGGCTAGGCTCACTTATCTCCCAGAAAAACAAACTAGGATTCAGGCAGAAACAGTCCACAATGGATCTGGGGCTCTGTAGATCAGAGGGAATGCTCTACAGCACCCAGGAAAGTGTGGGACAGAGATAGAGAAGCCACAGTGAAAGAACACAAGTAACCCCCTTCAGCCCTGGCTCTTGTCACCCATACCCTACCCTCAGGGCAGAAAGCATCCAGTTCTCCAGACTCTGGTGGGCAGAAAGTGCCAGACTGAAAGAGCAGTGGTGGTCCACTCCCCCAAGGATAGATTGGGACATGCTCTAGCACTGTGCCAGCTTTTGGTTGGCAAATTTAAACTGCTTGGATCACCAGTGGTTTCAACCCACCCTGCCATGCTGGCTGCACAGTTGTCTGGAGTCCACAGGGAGATAAGAAGAGCATGCCATCTGAAGGCTGAAGGGAATTGATTGCCAAAGATCACCATCTGCTGACTGCTGAGGAAAGCATGCCTTCAAGAGACAACTAAAAGTCTTTTGGGGGAAGAGGACCATATGCTGGGCAGGCCAGGAAAGTGCACCCTTGCGGAGCAGAATTAAGGGATTTTAGGCATTGTTCCAGTTTGCTAATGTTGCTGTTATGCAAAATACCAGAGAAGTATTGGCTGTTATAAAGGAGGTTTACTTGATTACAAAGTTACAGTCCGAAGTCCATGAAATGTCCAAATAAAGGCATCAATACAAGTATACCTTCACTGAAGGAAGGACAATAGAATCTGGAAAACCTCTGCCAGCGGGAGGGCATGAGGCTGGTGTCTGCTGATTCCAGGTTGTGTTTCAGCTCCACTCTCATCCCCTGGGCATTCTTCAAAGTGTCTTTCTTTGCTGCAGCACCTCCTTCCATCTGTGAACTTTTTTATAGGACTCCAAAGAATAAATTAAGACCCACCATGAATGGGTGGGGTAACACCTCCATGGAAATTACCCAATCAAAGGTCTCATCCACATTTGATTGAGTCACATCTCCATGGAAAAACTCAACCAAAGCACTCCAACCTAATCAACACTAATCCATCTGTGCCCACAAGATTGCATCAAACAGCATGGTGCTTTAGGGGACATAATACATCCAAACTGGCACACTCCACACCCTGGACCCAAAATGACATGATCTTTCCATATACAATATACATTCATCCCATCACAATATCACAAAGACTTAAATCATTTCAGTTACAATAGGTAAGTAAAAGACCCCAGCAAAATCAGTCACGTGTGTGGTCTGTCCTAAGGCTTAATTCCCCTCTGGCTGAGGACCTGTGACACCTAGAACAAATTATCTCCTTCCAATATACAAAGGAGGGACATTCATAGGATAAACATCCCCATTGGAATGAGGAAACACAGAAAGGAAAACAGGGTGTAAGGGACCAAAACAGTTCCTAAAACCTGCAGGGCAAACTTCATTGGATTTCAAAGTCTGAGAGTCAATTAGCAAATGATCTTTTATCCTTGAGACTTGAGAGACCAGGAGTCCAACCCTTTCCAAAGGCTTTTGTGGCATCCCTTTTCTCTCCAAATGCTGGGGTGAGTGCTCCAACATATCCACACACTGAGGAGACCACCTTCTTGGCCCCACTCTCCTCAAACATCAGGGTGGCACCCAGACTCTCTTCCATCTCCAGGGCACAGGCTCAACCCCTTCAGAACAGTGGGGTGATGGTTAGGCTCTTCCCAATCCCCGAGAAATGTGCTCCACCCTCCCTAGGGCCAGAGGTGGCAGCACTCTTCCTGAGCATCCAGGTGGAAGGCACACCCTCTGCCTCCAGGGCAAACTCACCCTTTCCACATGCATGGACCACTCCGCTCTCCCTGCATGAGACCTCTTGACCCCAGACCTCAACCTCCATGGCTCTGTTTTCACAGAATAAATTTTTCCTTCAATTTGTTTCTTTTCCAACCCCTCCAGTCCAGACTGGCAATGGCTCCATCTATACAGATCTTGCAAAAATCCCACAGGTTTGGCAAGCAGTTTACAAGGGTCAAAACTGTCAGACAGTAAGATTTTCCACAAATCCTTTCTGGGTAACTCCACTGCCAGTCCTGGCTTATACTGAAATTGTGGTTGGGTTCCATGTTTGGTTAAATCCTCATATGGGGCTGTAGCTTCTGGGGTCTCACTTTTTGGAAGCCAGAATTTTTCAAACTATCAGTTTCTAGTTTCTTTGTACCCAAGAGTTCATTTCTCAGCTTATCTCTGTCCTGTTGCATTTTTCTATAAGCTGCAAGGAGAAGCCAGGGTACATCCTCCACACATAGTCTGAAGGTATCCTCAGTTAAGTATCCCAGCTCATCACTTTCAAATTCTGCCTTCCATCTGACACCAGGACACAATTTTGCCAAACTCTCTGCCACTTTAAAACAAGGATCATCTTTCTTCCAGTTTGAAGCAACACATTCATCATTTCTGTTCAAGTCTTCATCAGAAGTATCTTGAGGGTCCATATTTCTACCAACAGTCTCTTCAAAGAAGCCTAGGCCTTTTCCATCAAGCTCCTCACAATTCTTCCAGAATCTTCCCCTTAACCATGTAGAGAGCTGTTCCAACATGTTTCATATTTGCAAACATAGCAGAACCCCACTTCTCTGGTACCAAAATCTGCTCCAGTTTGCTTATGCTGCCATTATGCAAAATACCAGAAATGGATTGCCTTTTATAAAGGGGATTTATTGGGTTACAAATTTACTGTTCTAAGACCATAAAAGTGTCCAAACTAAGACATCAACAAAAGGATACCATCACTGAAGAAAGGCTGATATTGTCTGGAACACCTCTGTTAGCTGTGAAGGCATTTGGCTGGTGTCTGCTGCTCCTTTTCTCTTGGGTTGGTTTCAAAATGGCTCTGGGCTTCTGTCTCTTTTAGCTTCTCTCTCTCAGCTCCAGTGCATCTTTGCTTGTTCTTACAGGGCATTACTCTCTAAGCATCTGGGGGTCCTTTCTAAGCTTCTTTGGGGCAAACTTTGGATTACATATTTAGCTTCCATCCAAAATGTCTCTCTCAGCTTCTCTGAGCTCCTTCTCTCCATGAGCTCTCTTAAAGGACCCCAGTGATGTAATTAAGACCCACCTGAATGGGTGGGGTCACATCTCTATGGAAATATCCAATTAAGAGGTTCCACCCCACAAGATTAGATTAAAAGATCATGGCTTTTCTGGGGTCCATAACAGTTTCAAACTGGCACACACAGCAAGAGTGACTGAAAATAACTTAGTCTTTTATGGGATACATAACAGATTAATACCAAAGGATTAAATAGTTGAAGTAAATACTACCTTCACAATAACAACATTGAATATTAATGGATTAACTCCCCAATCAAAAGACATAGGCAGGATGGAAAAAAAGGAATATGAACCATCCATATGCTGTCTACGAAAGACTCACCTAAGAACCAAGGATACAAATAAGTTGAAAGTTAAAGGCTGGAAAAAGATACTCCATGCAAAGAATATCAAAAAAAATCCATGGTAGCTATGATAATAGAAAAAATAGACTAAATGCAAACCTATTAAAGAGAGAAAGGACAGTATATATTAATTAAAAGAGATAATATACCAAGAAGAAATAGCAAATGTAAATATATATATGCATTGAACCAGGATGCTGCATAATATATGAAGCAATCACTAGCAAAACTGAAGGGAGAAATAGATGTTTCTACAGAAATAAGTTGGAGACTTCAATACATCACTGCATCAATTGATAGAACATCTCAATAGGGGACCAATAAGAAAATAGAAAACTTGAATAATTTGATAAATAAACCAGACCTAAAAGATGTATACAGAGCAATGTACCCTCAAGACAGCAGTATATACATTCTTCTCAAGTGCTAATGGATAATTCTCCAGTATAGAACACATGTTGGGTCACAAAACAGGTATTAATGAATATTAAAAGAGGGAAATTATTCAAAGCACATTTTCTGATCATAAAGGAATGAAACTGAAAGTTAACAAGAGTGAAGGACTGGAAAATGCACAAATTTTTGGAGGTTAAACAATACACTCTTAAATAATAAGTGGGTCAAAGAAGAAATTGCAAGAGATATCAGTAAATAGCTTGAGATGAATGAAAACAAGAACACAGCATATCAAAACATATGGGATGTGGTGAAGGAAGTGTTGAGAGAGAAATTTGTACACCTAAATGTCTGCATTATAAAGGAAGAAAAAGCCAAAATCAAAGATATAACTACACAGCAGGAGGAATGAGAAAAAACAGCAAACTAATCCTAAAGCAAGCAGAAAGAAAGAAATAACAAAGATTAGAGTGGAAATTAATGAAACTGAGGGAAAAAATCAAGAAAGAATCAACAAAACCAAAAACTGGTTCTCTGATAATATCAACAAAATTGACAATCACTTAGCTAGACTGACCTAAGATACAGGTAAATAAAATCAGAAATGAGAAAGCCTCATTACCACAGACCCTGACAAAATTAGAAAGATCATAAGAGGATGCTATGAATAATGATATGCCACCAACTTGACAACTCAGAAGAAGTAGACAATTTTCTAGAAACACACAGAATGGCACACAAAGACTCCAAAAGCAATAGAAGATCTCAACAAACCAATCACAAGTCAAGAGTTTGAAACAGTCATCAAAAACCTCCCAACAAAGAAAAGTCCAGGGTCAAAGGGCTTCACATAATTCTACCAATCATTCCACGAAGAATTAATACCAATCCTGCTCAAACTCTTCCAGAAAAATTGAAAAGGATGGAACAGTACCTAACTCAGTCTGTGAAGTAAACATCACCCTAATACCAAAACCAGGTAAAGATATTACAGGAAGGAAAAATTACAGACCTATCCCTTTAATGAATATAGATGCAAAAATACTAAACTAAATACTTGAAAATCAAATCAAACTGACCACTAAATGATACAACATGATCAGGTGGGTTTTATCCCAGGTATGCAAGTGTTTTTAGAATTAAGGTTCTCTAGGGAAACAGAATCAACAAGATATAACTGTAAATATAAGATTTCATAAGTGTCTCACACAACTGTGGGGATGCATGAGTCCAAATTCTGTAGGGCAGATAGTGAACTTGCAACTCCGATGAAGGTGTTTGATGAACTCCTCAGGCAGCGAACTGGCAACTCTGATGAAGGTGTTCAATGAAATCCTCAGGCAGTGAACTGGCAACTCTGATGAAGGTGTTCAACAAACTTCTCAGGAAATGCTTCACTGGTTAGCTGAAGAAGAAGAGAAGGTCCTCTCTCTCTCTTCCTTAAAAGTCTTCAACTGATTGGATTAAATCCAGATGATTGAATTCTCTCATTGCAGAAGACATGCCCTTTGTTGATGCAGTCATAGCAACAGTCAATTGAATGCTGATTGATTGGTTTATTAACCAGACACAAATGTCCTTGCAGTAACAGGACAGTGCTTGCTTGACCAGACACCTGGACACCATGACTTGGCCAAGTTGACACATAAATCTAGCCATTAGAGTCCACCCCTTGTCAACTTGGCAGTTACACACCATCACCTTAAACCATATTTTATCTCTACGTAGAGCACAACAGACATATATTTCACCTAACAAAACTCAGCTGTCCTGCATACAACTGGAAACGCACAAAAACTCTTCAGAATAGGGTGCAAGGCGTTCAGTGACATTGACTCTTAAATTTGATTTTCTTTAACTAAAATACTGTGAAATGAACAATACAGCTTATGTCATATGATAAAGGGATAAGATAGAGAAGAAAACAAACATATCTGCTTTATGGACAAATACAAACATAACAGAACAAGGAGGAAATATTCATGCCATCATAGTCCTCATTTCTGTAACTGGTCATGTGGTCATAGTTCATATTTATCACCACATTCTTCCACTACCCATTCCATGTTCCCTTTACCCTCAGTAAGCATTTCAGCTGGCTGTGGTTCTCTGCATGGTGGGGTAACCCAAACCTTAATTCCTGAAGTTTCCTGGATTGGGTTGTTGCAGTTTCCTGTTGACTTTAATCACAAGGCATGGTAGTACTAAGAGACACCCTAGGTGATCTCCTATATTCCAGGAAAACTCTTCTTTACCTTCATTGTGTAACTGCAGTGCTATTTTCCCTTGATAGTCAGGATCAATCACCCCTTGTTGTGTCTCCTGGTGGAAGCATTCCTCCTTTTTGGAAATAAGACTTGTAGACCAGCAGAGCTTAAAGTTGCAGGGTCAAGAAGCAAAAATTTTCCTAGTGGATCACTAGAAGTGATAGTGAGTGGTGCTGCTCCTATTTCCACCCCTTGATTACTGGACCAGTGAATCCTGGCTATGGGAGAAAGAGCCCCACAGAGTGGATGCTGATTCAGAGCATGCACAGCCTCCTGGAGAACACTGCCCCAGCCCTGCAAGGTATTGAAACCTAGGTGGCACCATAATTGAGTCTTCAATAGGCCATTCCACTGTTCTATCAAGCCAGCTGCTCTGAATGATGTGGAACATGGTAAGATGAGAGAATTCTATGACCATGTGCCCATTCCCTCACTTCATTTGCTGTGAAGTGGGTTCCTTGGTCAGAAGGAATGCTGTGTGGAATACCAAGACAGTGAATAAGGCATTCCATAAGTCCACAGATGGTAGTCTTTGCAGAAGCATTTCATGCAGGTAAAGCATCCAGTGTTATGGTGGCCCAAGTAGCACACCCAAATGAGGAATATGCTGTCTCCAAAACCCAAAGAGGCCAGCTAGGCATTGTGCATATTTTTTGGTCATAGGAGGGGCCAGATGCAACAGCTTATCCTTCACCATAGAGGGATATCTTGACAGGCTCCACACCACTGGACACCTAGAAATTTTACTGAGGTGGAAGATCCCCGTATTTTTGGTGGATTTATCTCCCATCTTCTGCCACACAAATACTTTACCAACAAATCTAGAGTAGTTGCTACTTCTTGCTCACTAGGTCCAATCAACCTAATATCATCAATGAAATTGACCAGTGTTATGTCTTGTGGGAGGGAGAAATGATCAAGGACTCTGTGGACCATATTATGACATAAGCCTGGAGAGTTGATATATTCCAGAGGTAGTAGGGTGAATGTATACTGCTGCCCTTGCCAGCTGAATGCAAACTGTTTCTGGTGGTCCTTACTAGCAGCTATTGAGAAAAAAAGAATTTGCCAGCTTAATAGCTGCATACCAGGTACCAGGGGATGTGTTGATTTGCTCAAGCAGTGATACCAAATCTGGATGAGCAGCTGCAATTGGAGTCACCACCTGGTTAAGCTTACATTAATCCACTGTCATCCTCCAAGACTCATCTGTTTTCTCCAGAAGCCATATAGGAGAGTTGAATGGGGATGTAATGGGAATCACCACCCCTGCACCTTCAAGCCCTTAAGAGTGGCATTAATCTCTGCAATCCCTCCAGGAATCCAGTATTTCTTCTGGTTTACTCTTTTTCAAGGCAGGGGAAGTTCTAGTGGCTTCCACTTGGCATTCCCTACCATAATAGCCCTCACTATATGAGTCAAGGAACCAATGTGAGGATTCTGACAGTTGCTTAATATGTCTTTTCCAATTATGCATTCTGTAATTGGGAAATAACCACAGAATGGATCTGGGGACCCACTGGATCTGCTGTGTGACAGACCTCAGCTAAAACTCCATCAAACACCTGAACTCCATAAGCCCCTACTCTGACTGGTGGACATTTTGGGTCTCCTGGAATTAGTCACTTCTGAACCAGTGTCTAATAATCCCTGAAATATCTAATCATTTCCTTTTCCCCCATGCACAATTACCTAGTAAAAAGCTGTAGGTCTCCTTGAGGAAGGCTGGGAGGAAGACTAATGGTATAAATTTTTGACAGTGTAACAGGGTCCTTCCCCAAGTGTACCCAGCCTTTCCCTCATTCAAGGGGCTCTGGGTCTGTAAACTGTCTCAAGTCTGGAAATTGAGTAAGGCACCATGATCTCTGTTTTTGTAATTCAAGTTAGACTTTTGTTCACTTGACCTAAATTCTGCTTATAGAGATCCAACAAAAATTTAGTGGACTGCCCATCTATTTTACTTCTAGATACTCCATGATCTACTAGCCAATGCCATGATTCTCTGCAAGTCAGCTTAATTTGACTGCTGCTCTGAGCCTCTTTTCCATAATGGTAGCCATGCCCACCTTGCCTTTTGTGATTAACTGCTGCCACATGGTTTCTGCCAACTCAGGATCCAATTATCCCCATTGTGTTTAAGGATTCCAGCTCAGTGACAGCAGTTCCCACAGTAATATCTGACCTACAGAGAAGTGTGACTACAGAGCACTTCAGGGATGATGGAGCTAGTGTCTCAAATTTATTCCTCACCGTTCTTGCAAAAGGTGTGTCCTCTGGCCATTCCAGGGGTATGTGAGGAGGTTTCCCATGATAAATCCACTCTAAAATTCCAGTCTCTCTAAACCTTTGAATCCCCTCCTCTGCATTACACCCGGGCAGTTCTGGCATTTTGACCTCAGGTAATGTTGGCCACCTTTTGATCCCTGTTTCAGCCAACCACCCAAACAATTGTTAATGTCCTTTCTAGACCCTTGAACAACAACATTGAATGCAGAATCTCTTCTTAGTGGGGCCCATATCAATAAATTCAGCCTGATCCATCTTTATATATTCCATCCATCATTATCTCACACCCTTAATATGCATTCCCACATATATTCCCCTGATTTCATTCTATATAAATTGGTAGGTTCATACAGTTCTTCTGGAGTATAGCATACTTCCTCATGAGTAACACTTTGTGCCTCAATGTTTGGGGCCTGTTAGGTCTTTAGTTTAGTTATAGGTCTTGAAAAAAAGACTGGTGGTTGGGGTGAGTCATGAAAAGAATTAGAAGTATCCCTCAAGCCATTTACCTCGGGACATTCCTCTGAAGTTTCATCTCATAAAACAGTATTAATCCTTCCAGACAGAGAAGTGAAGCCTGCTTCCTCAGGGGAGGTGATTATAGGCTTAGCAGGCACTGAAGGGTTAATCTGTTTATGTGGAGGTTGGATGGCAGGCTCCTTAGGACAGACATGAGGTTGGGAAGCCATTTCCTTAAAGCAGGCTGGAAGTTGGGTAGCTGTCTCCTCAGGGCAGACTGGAGGTGGGGGGGGATGTTTCCTCTGGGAAGACCATTACACATATATCTAGCAAAGACTCCACAGAATACAGGGTTCCTGCAACCTCACTGCCATTATTAATCCATATGTCTCCATCCAAAGTTACAGGATCCCATTCTTTTCCAATCAATGCCTTTACTTTAACAGCAGACACCCTGTGAGGTTGAGATTCCAGTTTACACTGTAAATCTGCTACTTGAACAATGATACTCTGGGTCTGGTTTTCAGAAATCTCAAGTCTGTGGCCACAGGAAATAAGGTTTTCTATCAGGGCACACATGGAAACTTTTACATCTGTCATACAGCACTTAAGTTTCAAATTTGAAGCCTTTAGTTGATCCCTTTCTCTTATAACTTTATCCAGCATATCTAAGGGCAACAAGCCAACATCATTATACCTCTTAACTCTTCAAAACTCTGTTAAGGTGTCAAAAACACTGTTACCCAGATCCTTTCTTCATTCAAGAGAATGACTATGTTAATCAAATGGTGATATTTTGTGTATCTCCATTGCCAACTCATGCCATGGACCGTCAGTGCCATCTTGATTATTGGAAATGGAGTCATTAGTGCCTCTGAATCTAATCAGAGTAGGAAACCAATTATAAATGCCTCTTTTAAGATTCTGTTTCTCAAGAACCACTCCCAGTACCAATATTTATTTGTTAAGTCTCCCTAGGGAAATAGAACCAACAAGAGATAACTGTAAATATAAGATTTTATATAAGTGTCTCATGCAACTGTGGGGATGCACAAGTCCAAATTCCATAGGATAGGCAGCAAACTGGCAACTCCAATGAAGGTTGTTTCAATTTGCTAATGCTGCTCTTGCGAGTCCTCACATGGGGCTGTAGCTTCTCGGGTCTCACTTTTTGGAAGCCCAGAATTTTCCAAATGATCAATTTCTGATTTCAAGAATTCATTTCTCAGCTTATCTCTTTCCTGTCACATTTTACTATAAGCTGTAAGGAGAAGCCAGGCCATACTTTCAATATTTAGTGTCAAAATCTCTTCAGCTAGGTATCCCAGCTTGTTGCTTTCAAATCCTGCCTTCCATCTGACACCAGGATACAATTTTCCCAAATTCTCTGCTACTTTAAAACAAGGAGCACCTTTTATCCACTTGGCAATGACACATACATCATTTCTGCTCAAGGTCTCATCAGGAGTATCTTTGGAGTCCATATTTCTACAGTCTCTTCAAAGCAGTCTAGGCCTTTTCTATCAAGCATCCTACAATTCTTCCAGAATCTTCTGCTTATCCTTTTAAAAAGCATTCCAACATGCTTGGTATTTTGAATCTCAGCAGCACCCCACTTCTCTGTTATCAAAATCTGTTCCTGTTTGCTAATGCTGCTCTTATGAAAAATACCAGAAATGGATTGGCTTTTATAAAGGGGGTTTATTTGGCTACAAAGTTAGTCTTAGAATCATAAAGTGTCCAAGGTAAGGCATCAAAAATCGGGTTCCTTCACTGAAGGATGGCCATTGGCATCTGGAAAACCTCTGTTATCTCGGAAGGCACGTGGCTGGTATCTGATGCTCCCAGGTGGTGTTTCAAAATGTTGTTCTCCAAAGTGTTGTCTTGGGCTGTTTTGCCCTCTCTTAGCTGCAGCTTCTCTTCAAAATGTCACTCTCAGTTGCTCTGAATTCCTTCTCTCTGTGAACTCTTTATATGGCTCCAGTGATTTAATTCAGACCCAACCTGAATGGGTGAGGTAATACCTCCATGGAAATTACCCAATCAAAGTCATCACCCATAGTTGGGTGGGTCATATCTCCATGGAAACATCCAATCAAAATGTTCCAACCCAATCAGCACACTAATACATTGGCCCCCACAATATTGCATCAAAGATAATTGCATTTTGGGGGACATAATACATCCAAACCAGCACAAAGGTGTTCAGTGATCTCCTCAGGCAGTGAACTGTCAACTCCAATGAAGGTGTTCAGTGACCTCCTCAGGAAACACTCCCCTGGCTATCTGAAGAAGAAGTGAAGGTTCTCTATCTGTCTTGCTTAAAAGTCTTCAACTGATTGGATTAAGTCCAGCTGATTGAATTCTCTCATTGTGGTTGACACACCCTTTGTTAATGCAAGTATTCAAAGCTGCAGTCAATTGACTAAAGATTTAATAAACCAGCCTTCTGACTTATTAACCAGCCACAAATGTCCTTGCAGTAATGGCTAGGACAGTGCTTGCTTGACCAGACACCTGGACACCATCACTTGGCCAAGTTGACTCATAAACCTAACCATAACAGCAAGGCTGGTTCAAAACAAGAAAAGCAATCAATGTAATGAGCCACATTAACAAATCAAATGAGAAGAAACACATGATCACCTCAATTGATGCAGAAAAGGCATTTGACATAATCCAGTGTCCCTTCTTGATAAAAACACTTCAAAAAATAGGAATTGAAAGAAACTTCCTCAACATACTGGAGGGCATTTATGAAAAACACGGTTAACATCATGCTCAATGATGAAAGACTGAAAGCTTTTCTGTTGAGCTTGGGAACAAGACAAGGATTCCCACTGTCACACTGTTATTTGACATTGTACTAGATGTTCTAGTAGAGCAATTATGTGAGAATAGGAATAAAAGGCATCCAAATCAAAAGGAAAAAGTAAAACTTTCACTGAAAGTCCTGAAAAATCTAAAACAAAGCTACTAGACCTCATAGTAGGAGAGCCTTTCTTCCACTTGGCAATGACACATTCATCATTAATAAGTGAGTTGAGCAAAGTGTTTCTGTATACTAGTAATGAGCAATCTGAGGAGGAGATCAGGGGGAAAGATTCCATTTAAAATAGCAACTAAAAAAATGAAATACCTAGGAATTAACTTCACCGATTATGTAAAGAAATTGTACTTAGAAAACTACAAAGCATTGCTAAAAGAAATCAAAGAAGCCCATACAAATGGAAGGACATTCTGTGTTCATGGTTTGCAAAAGACTAAATATTGTTAAGATGTCAATTCTACTCAAATTGTTCTACAGATTCAATGTTATCCCAATCAAAATTCCAACAGCTTACTTTGCAGAATTGGAAAAGCCAATTAGAAAATATATTTGGAAGGGAAAGGAGCCTGGAATAGCCAAAAACATCTTGAAAAAGAAAAATGAAGTTGGAGGACTCATGATTCCTTCCTTTAAAACATATTACAAAGCTACAGTGATAAAAGCAGCATGGTATTGGCATGAACCTAAACACATTGACAAATGGAATTGAATTGAGAGTCCAGAAATAAACCCTCACATCTATGGCCAATTGAGTTTTGACAAGGCTGCCAAGTACACACAACTAGGACAGAGTAGTCTCTTCAACAAATGATACTTGAAGAACTGGATATCCATATACAAAAGAATGAAAGAGGACCCCCATCTTACACCTTATACAAAAATTAACTCAAAATGGGTCAAAGACCTAGATATAATACCCAGAACCAAAAAACACCTAGAAGAAAATGCAAGAAAGCATCTTCAAGTTCTTGTGGTATGAGATGATTTCTTAAACCTTATCCTCAAAGCACAAGCAACAAAAGAAAAATAGATAAATGGAACCTCCTCAAAATTAAAAACTTTTGTGCTTCAAAGGACAAAGTCAAGAAAGTGAAAGCACAACTGACTCAATGGGAGAAAATATCTGGAAACCACATGTCCAATAAGGGTTTAATATCTTGGATATATATAGAGATCCTAAAACTGGACAATACAAAGGCAAAAAAAAAAAAACAATTTTATAATGGGGAATAAATGGGGAAAAGACACGAACAGACATTTTTCCAAAGAGGAGGTACAAATGGCTTATCAGCACCTAAAAAATTGTTCATCATCACTATTAGGGAAATGCAAGTTAAAACTACAATGAGATATCATTTTGCCCTTTTAGAATGGCAACTATTACAAAAAACAGAAAACTGCAAGTGTTGGATAAGATGTGGAGAAATAAGAACACATTCATTGTTAATGGAAATGTAGAATGGTGCAGTTGCTATGGAAGATAGTTTGTTGGTTCTTCAGGGAGCTAAGTATAGAACTACCATATGATCTGCCAATTCTGCTACTAGATATATACTCATAAGAACTGACACTTCCACACCAATGTTGATAGTGGCATTATTTATGATTGCAAAAAGGTGGAACAACCCAGGTACCCAACAACCAAAGCATGGGTAAACAAAATGTGGTACATACATATGAAGAAATATTATGTAGTTGTAAGAAGAAATGAAGCCATTATGGATGAACCTTGTGGACATAATGTTGCATGAAGTGTCAGACACAAAAGGAAAAATAGTATATGACCTCACTAATATGAACTAAATATAACTAGGAAACTCATGGTGTTAATATATAGAACCTAGGTCACCAGAAAATAGAATGAGGGCAGAGAATTGGGAGCTCATGTTTAATTTGTGCAAACTATGGAATAAAGTTGATTGTAAATGTTTGGAAATGGATGGAGGTGTTGGGAGAACATCATAGTGAGTGTAACAAACAGCAATTATAGATGGGTGTGATTGTGGTTTAAAGAGAAAGTTTAGGATCATGTTTGTCACTAGAAGGAAATCCAGAAGATGAAACATGGGACTGCATAATATAATGAACCCTCTTCAGAATGAAAATATTCAAGAATTGATTGTGGTGATGAATGCACAACTCTGTGAATATACTAGAAGACATTGATTGTAGACTTTAGATGGATTGTATGGTATGTGAATTTATTGCAATAAAACTGCTTTAAAAAATGGTGAGTCAAAGGGAAAGGATATCAAAATAGCTGAAATTAAATTCCCGCCATAAAACTGGATGGAGAAGAGGAGGCAGGGCAAGATGGCAGAGTGGTAAGGTGTATGTTTTAGTTACTCCTCCAGGGAAGTAGGTAGAAAGCCAGGAACTGCATGGACTGGACACTGCAGAGCAATTTGACTTTGGGCATACTTCATACAACACTCATGAACATGTGAAACTGCTGAGATCAGCAAAATCTGTAAGTTTTTGTGGCCAGGGGACCCAAGCCCCTCCCTGACAGGCTCAGTCCCATGGGAGGAGGGGTCATCAGTGCAGGGAAGGAGAAGGGAGAACTGCAGTGGCAGCTCTTATCAGAAACTCATTCTACTGATCCAAACTCCAATCATAGATAGACTGAGAACAGACACCAGAGAATCTGGGAGCAGCCAGCCTGGTGGAAAGGAGATAGGGATAGCAAAAACAGCAAAAAAAAAAACAAAAATAAAAGCAAAGGCTTTTTGGAGTTCTGGTGAACATACAAAGGGGAAGGACAGACTCAGGCCCTGAAGCTCATATGCAAATCCAGAAGAAAAACTGATCTCTCTGCCCCCTGGATCTTTCCTTAATGGCCCTAATTGCTTTGTCTCTTAGCATTTCAATAACCCATTAGATCTGTGAGGAGGGCCCTTTTTTATCTTTTTTTCTTTTTCTAAAACAATTACTCTAAGAAGCCCAATACAGAAAGCCTCAAAGACTTGCAATTTGGGCAGGTCAAGACAAGAGCAGAACTAAGAGAGCTCTGGGACAAAAGGCAATAATCCAGTGGCTGAGAAAATTCACTGAACACAACTTCCCAAGAAAAGGGGGGCATCCTCTCACAGCCATCATCCTGGTGGACAGGGAACACTCTTACTTGCAACCAGCCCCATAGCCCAGAGCTGCCCCAGACAACCCAGTGTGACAGAAGTGCTTCCAATAACACACACACACCACAAAATCAGGCATGGACATTAGCCTTCCCTGTGCCTTCAGCTGGTTGTCCCAGAGTTGGGAAGGTAGAGCAGTGGGAATTACCATGCCCCATTCAGCCATCATTTCAGCAGACTGTGAGCCTCCCTACACAGCCCTGCAGCCCAGAACTGCCCTGGGGGGATGACACTCACCTGTGACATAGCACAGTCATCCCTCAATAGAGGTCCTGGGGGTGCACGGCCTGGAAGAGGGACCCACTCGCAAGTCTCAGGGGCCATATGCCAATACCAAGGACTTGTGGGTCAGTGGCAGAGACAAACTGTGGAAGGACTGAACTGAAGGATTAGACCATTGGAGCAGCTTTAAATCTCCAGGAACACCAAGGAGATTTGATTGTTAGAGCCACCGCATCTCCCTGACCACCCAGAAATATGCCCCATATATAAGGCAGGCAACACCAACTACACATGCAAGCTTCATACACCAATTGGAACCCACAAGACTCACTCCCCGCCTCACCACAAAGACAAAGTGGGGGAGAACTGCCTTGAGGGGAACAGGTGGCTCATGGACACCACCTGCTGGTTAGTTAAAGTGTACTCTACAAAGCTATAGATCTGACAAATTAGAGATAAGGATTTCAATTGGTCTACAAATCCTAAAAAAAGCCTATCAAGTTAAGCAAATGCCAAGAGGCCAAAAACAACAGAAAATTTTAAAGCATATGAAAAAACCAGATGATATGGATAACCCACTCCCAAGGACTCAAATCAGAAGATCAGAGGAGACACAGTACCTGGAGCAATTAATCAAAGAACTAAAGATGAAAGATGAGACCATGGCACAGGATATAAAGGACATGATGAAGAGCATGGCACAGGATATAAAGGACATCAAGAAGGCCCTAGAAGAGCATAAAGAAGACATTGTAAGAGTAAATAAAAAAATAGATGATCTTATGGAAATTAAAGAAACTGTTGACCAAATTAAAAAGATTCTAGATACTCATAATACAAGACTAGAGGAAGTTGAACAATGAATCCATGACCTGGAAGATGACAGAATGGAAAATGAAAGGACAAAAGAAAGAATGGGGAAAAAAATAAAAAAAAAAAATTGAAATGGACCTCAGGGATATAATAGATAATATAAAACATCCAAATATAAGACTCATTGGTGTTCCAGAAGGGGAAGAGAAAGGTAAAGGTATAGAAAGAGTATTCAAAGAAATTGTTGGGGAAAACTTCCCAAATCTTCTGAACACCATAAATACACAAATCATAAATGCCCAGAGAACTCAAAATAGAATAAATCCAAATAAACCCACTCCAAGATATATTCTGATCACACTGTCAAATACAGAAGAGAAGAAGCAAGTTCTGAAAGCAGCAAGAGAAAAGCAATTCACCACATACAAAGGAAACAGCATAAGACTAAGTAGTGACTACTCAGTGGCCACCATGGAGGTGAGAAGGCAGTGGCATGACATTTTTAAAATTCTGAGTGAGAAAAATATCCAACCAAGAATACTTTATACAGCAACTCTCTCCTTCAAATTTGAGGGAGAGCTTAAATTTTTCACAGACAAACAAATGCTGAGAGAATTTGCTAACAAGAGACCTCCCCTACTGGAGATACTAAAGGGAGACCTACAGACAGAGAAACAAAGAAAGAAGAGGGAGATATGGAGAAAGGTTCAGTACTAAAGAGGTTCCGTATGGGTACATTAAAGGATATTAATAGAGAGAAGGAAGAAATATATATGATGAACATCAACCAAAGGTTAAGATGGCTGATTCAAGAAATGCCCTCATGGTTATAATGTTGAATGTAAATGGACTAAACTTCCCAATTAAAAGACATAGATTCACAGAATGGATCAAAAAAATTGAAACATCAAAATGTTGCATACAAGAGAATCATCTTAGATACAGGGATACAAAAAAAATTGAAAGTTAAAGGATGGAAAAAAATATTTCATACAAGCTACAGCCAAAAGAAAGCAGGTGTAGCAATATTAATCTCAGATAAAATAGACTTTAAATGTAAGGATGTTATGAGAGACAAAGAAGGCCACTACATACTAATAAAAGGGGGCAATTCAAGAAGAAGAAATAATCATAAATGTTTATGCACCCCATCAAGGTGCCACAAAATACATGAGAGAAACACTGGCAAAACTAAAGGAAGCAATTGATGCTTCCACAATAATTTTGGGAGACTTCAACACATCACTCTCTCCTATAGGTAGATCAACCAGACAGAAGACCAATAAGGAAATTGAAAACCTAAACAATCTGATAAATGAATTGGATTTAACAGACATATATAGAACATTACATCCCAAATCACCAGGATACACATTCATCTCTATTGCTCATGGAACTTTCCTCAGAATAGATCATATGCTGGGACATAAAAAAAGCCTCAATAAATTTAAAAAAATTGAAATCATTCAAAGCACATTCTCTGACCACAATGGAATGCAATTAGAAGTCAATAACCATCAGAAACTTAGAAAATTCACAAATACCTGGAGGTTAAACAACATGCTCCTTAACAATCAGTGGGTTAAAGAAGAAATAGCAAGAGAAATTGCTAAATATACAGAGATGAATGAAAATGAGAACACAGCATACCAAAACCTATGGGATGCAGCAAAAGCAGTACTGAGGGGGAAATTTATGGCACTAAACACATGTAATAAAAAGGAAGAAAGAGACAAAATCAATGAACTAATGGATCAACTGAAGAAGCTAGAAAATGAACAGCAAACCAATCCTAAACCAAGTACAAGAAAAGAAATAACAAGGATTAAAGCAGAAACAAATGACATAGAGAAAAAAAAAAAACAATAGAGAGGGTAAATAACACGAAAAGTTGGTTCTTTGAGAAGATCAACAAGATTGACAAGCCCCTAGCTAGACTGACAAAATCAAAAAGAGAGAAAACCCATATAAACAAAATAATGAATGAGAAAGGTGACATTACTGCAGATCACAAAGAAATTTAAAAAATTATAAGAGGATACTATGAACAAACATATGCCAGAAAACTGGATAATGTAGAGGAAATGGAAAATTTCCTGGAAATATATGAACAATCTAGACTGACCAGAGAAGAAAAAGAAGACCTCAATCAACCAATCACAGGCAAAGAGATCCAATCAGTCATCAAAAATCTTCCCACAAATAAATGCCCAGGGCCAGATGGCTTCACAGGGGAATTCTACCAAACTTTCCAAAAAGAACTGACACCAATCTTACTTCAACTCTTTCAAAACATCAAAGAAAATGGAACACTACCTAACTCATTTTATGAAGCTAACATCAGTCTAATACCAAAACCAGGCAAAGATGCTACAAAAAAGGAAAACTGGCAGCCCATCTCCCTAATGAATACAGATGTAAAAATCCTCAAAATACTTGCAAATCGAATCCAAAGACACATTAAAAAAATCATCCACCATGACCAATTGGGGTTCCTTCCAGGCATGCAAGGATGGTTCAACATAAGAAAATCAATCAATGTATTACAACACATTAACAAATTAAAAGGGAAAAATCAAATGATCATCTCAATAGATGCTGAAAAAGCATTTTACAAAATCCAACATCCCTTTTTGATAAAAACACTTCAAAAGGTGGGAATTGAGGGAAACTTCCTCAATATGATAAAAAGCATATATGAAAAACTCACAGCCAGCATAGTCCTCAATGGTGAGAGACCGAAAGCCTTCCCTCTAAGATCAGGAAAAAGACAAGGATACCCACTGTCACCACTGTTAGTCAACATTGTGCTGGAAGTGCTAGCCAGGGCAATCCAGCAACACAAAGAAATAAAAGGCATCCAAATTGGAAAGGAGGAAGTAGAACTGTCATTGTTTGCAGATGATATGATTTTATATCTGGAAAACCCCGAGAAACTGATGATACAGCTACTAGAACTAATAAACAAATTTTGCAAAGTAATGGGATACAAGATTAATGCACATAAGTCAGTAATGTTTCTATATGCTAGAAATGAACAAAGTGAAGAGACACTCAAGAAAAAGATACCATTTTCAATAGCAACCAAAAAAATCAAGTACCTAGGTGTAAACTTAACCAAAGATGTAAAAGACCTATACAAAGAAAACTACATAACTCTACTAAAAGAAATAGAAGGGGACCTTAAAAGATGGAAAAATATTCCATGTTCATAACAGGAAGGCTGAATGTCATTAAGATGTCAATTCTACCCAAACTCATCTACAGATTCAATGCAATCCCAATCAAAATTCCAACAACCTACCTTGCAGACTTGGAAACGCTAGTAATCAAATTTATTTGGAAAGGGAAGTCAAATGTACTCCAAAAAGAATACATCCAAACAGCTCCACTCCAAGTCATGCAGTAATCACACAGTCAAACACCAAAAAGAAAGAGAGAATGCAGAAAGCAAGAGAAAAGTGGTTCACCACATACAAAGGAAAACAAATAACACTACAACTGCTGATTTCCCATCAGAAACCATGGAGGTGTGAAGGCAGAGGTATGATATATTTAAGATATTGAAAGAGAAAAATTGCCAGCCAAGAATCTTTATGTGGCAATGTCCTTCAAAAATGAGGGAGGGGAGGAGCTAAAATGGCAGCATAGAGAGGAGTGGAAGACTTTTAGTCCCCCCCTGGAACAATTCATAAATGACCAAAAAACTAGTAAATAACTTGGAATAACTTCGGGGAGATAAACATGAATGTCCACTCATCACCCACCAACCTGAATTGGGAGGAATGCCTGATATTGCAGCATAAAATCTGTAAGTAAAACTGTGGACCCCTGCTGAGAGCCAAGAGCCCCTCCCTGACGGAAGCCTTGCAGTGCTAGGGAGCAGCCCTCTCTCAGCCCAGCTCCAAATGGGGTTTTAAAGTTAACTGCTCAATACAGACAGGAAATCCTCAACAAGCAGACAGAGGCTTCTGGTGACAACTGACCTTGGGAGAGTAGGGGGACATATCTGTCTCAGGACAGGGAGCCCAGAGGATTGGGTGCTATCTCTGGCTGATGGGTGAACCTGGGAGCTTTTCTGTCCCTTTGTCTGTGGAGAAAACCTCAGCCATTTTCAGCCCACAGTGTTTTGCAGTAAAGAAAGCCTCAGCCATTTTAAAATCAAAACACTTTGATCAGCAAAGTCAGAGAAACAAAGAACTTATTGATATGCAGTGACCTCTCTGGAGGGGGCATAGCTTCCCAAGAGGAAAGGGAGGGACCCAGTTCTACTGCCTGCCTTTCCAGAACCAGATCCCAAAGCCTGGGGGAGGAGAGCCACAGGCCACACCCTCTTATACAGGTGGTGACAGGCTGACAGGTACACCTGCCAGGCAGAAAAGCACAGGTGTATCAATCCTCTAAGAAAAACCATCAGGGAAACCAGATACTGAATATTTCCTCCTTCTGTGACCTGAGCCTGTTCTCATCTGGGAAAACCTGATTGGGGTGGCCTAGGAGGTCAGATGCCTAGACAACAGAAAACTACAAACTACACCAAGAAAAACGAAGCTATGGCCCAGTCAAAGGAACAAACATACACTTCAACTGAGATACAGGAATTTAAACAACTAATGCTAAATCAATTCTAAAAGTTTAGAGAATATTTTGCAAAAGAGATAGAGGCTGTAAAGAAAACACTGGGCATACATAAGGCAGAAATCAAAAGTTCAAAAACACAACTAGTAGAATCTATGGAAATGAAAGGCACAACACAAGAGATGAAAGACACAATGGAAACATACAACAGCAGATCTCAAGAGGCAGAAGAAACACTCAAGAACTGGAGAACAAAACACCTGAAAGCCTACACGCAAAGGAGCAGATGGAGAAAAGAATGAAAAAATATGAGCAACATCTCCAGGAACTTAAAGATGAAACAAAGTACAAAAATGTACGTATCATTGGTGTCCCAGAAGAAGAGAAGGGAAAAGGGACAGAGGCAATAAAAGAGGAAATAATCAATGAAAATTTCCCATCTCTTATGAAAGACATAAAATTACAGATCCAAAAAGCACAGCATACTCCAAACAGAATAGATCTGAATAGGCCTATGTCAAGACACTTAATAATCAGGTTATCAAGTGTCAAAGACAAGGAGAGAATCCTGAAAGCAACAAGAGAAAAACAACCCATCACATACAAAGGAAGCTTTATAAGACTATGTGAGGATCTCTCAGCAGAAACCATGGAGGCAAAAAGGAAGTGGTGTGATATATTTAAGATACTGAAAGAGAAAAACTGCCAACCAAGAATCCTATATCCAGCAAAGCTGTCCTTCAAATATGAGGGAGAGCTCAAAATATTTTCTGACAAACAGACAATGAGAGACTTTGTGAACAAGACACCCATCCTACAGAAAATACTAAAGGGAGCACTACAGAGTGATAGGAGAAGACAGGAGTGCATGGTTTGGAACACAATATTGGGAGATGGTAGCACAGCAATGTAAGTACACTGAACAAAGATAACTATGAATACAGTTGAGAGAGGAAGGTTGAGAGCATGTGAGACACCAGAAGAAAGGAGGAAAGATAAAGAATGGGACTGTGTAACTTGGTGAAATCTAGAGTGTTCAACAATTGTGATAAAATGTACAAATATGTTCTTTTACAAGGGAGAACAAGCAAATGTCAACTTTGCAAAGTGTTAAAAATGGGGAGGCATTGGTAGAGGGATGCAATCCATGTAAACTAGAGACTGTAACTGACAGAATCATTGTATTATGCTTCCTTTAATTTAACAAAGGTGATATACCAAGGTAAATGCAGATAAGAGGGGGGGGGTATGGGAGGCATGTTAGACACTTGACATTGGTGGTGTTGTCTGACTCTTTACTCTACTTTGATTTAAGATTACTTTTCCTTTTGCTACTTCCTAGCTGTCATTTTTTTCCTCTTTCTTTTGCCTCTCTACCTTCTTTGACTCTCCCTCCTGCCTTGTGGAAGAAATGTAGATGCCCTTATATAGATAGTGGTGAAGGTGGTGAACACATAAATATGTGACCATACAGAGAACCATTGACTGTTTACTTTGGATGGAATGTATGGTGTGTGAACAAAACCATCTTAAAAAAATGGGTTGATGACAAAACCTCGAGGGCAATATACTGAGTGAAATAAGCCAGACACATAAGGACAAATATTGCAGGGTCTCACTGATAAGAACTAATTATAAGATGTAAACTCATAGATATGAAATATAAGGCACCAAGATATAGGACAAAGCTTAAGAATGGGGAGTTTTTGCTTAGTATGAGCAGAATGTTCAACTAGGATGAACTTAAATGTTTGGAAATGAACAGAGGTGTCGGTAGCAAGATGTGAGAATAACTAACAGTGCCAAATGGCACATGAATGAGGCACAAAGGGGAAGCTCAGAGTCATATATGTCACCAGAAGGAAAGTTGGAGGTCAAAAGATGGGAATGTATAAAACTGAATCCTATGGTGGGCAATGTCCATGATTAACTGTACAAATATTAGAAAACCCTTCCATGAACCAGAACAAATGTATGACAATACAACTAGAAGTTAATAATAGAGGGGCATATAGGGAAGAAATATATACCTATTGCAAACTATATACTACAGTTAGTAGTATTTCAACATTCTTTCATAAACAATAACAAATGTGCTATACCAACACTATGAGACAACAATTGAGGGGGGTTGGTTAGGGATATGGGAGGATTTGAGTCTCCTTTACTTTTTCTTTTTTTTTTTTCTTTTTACATCTTTCACTTTATTTCTTGTCTGGAGTAATGAAAACTTCTAAAAATTGAACAAAAATTAAGTGTGGTGATGGATGCACAGCTGTATGAGGGTACCAGGGGCAACTGATTGTATACTTTGGATCTTTTGATAATTGTATGGTATCTGAACAACCTCAATAAAAATTTAAAAGAAAAATGAGGGAGAGGTTAGAGGGGCAAGATGGTGACATAGAGAGCTGTGGAGTTTAGTTAGTCCCCAGGAGCAGCTAATAAACAACCAGGAACAATTAATAAATAATCTGGAACAACTGCAGGGGGGCAACCATGACTGTCCACCCATCATAGACCAACATGGATTGGGTGGAATTGCAGAGATCACAGCATAAAAACTGTAAGTAAAACTGTGGAAACATGCTGGGACCCCTCTCCCCCCATGGCAAGCTGAGCTGCAAGACCTCACTGTGGGAGAAAACAGCATTCCTGGAGTGAGTGAATATAGCACAACCTAGCTCCAACTGGGGTTTTAATTAAAAAAAAATGTGGACTGCTGAATGCAAGCTACAAACATGGACAAATCCCTAACAAGCAGCAGAGTATCCTGAGGCTGCTCCCAGTGTAGAGGAAGTGGCTTTGACAGAAAAAAATTAATTAGAAAAATGCAGAGGCTTTTAGAGACAACTGAACTTAGAGAGTCAGAAAATGCCTGTGCCCTGGAAAAGGGAGCCCAGAAGACCAGGTGTTCTCTCTGACTGATGGGCCTAACTGGGGGCCCATGGACTGGCTCTGAAAAGAGGCTTTCTTTTCCTTTTTCTCTCTCTGAACCTGAGTGGCTCAGTGGAGAAAGCCCTAGCAATTTTCAGTTAGGAGTGCTCTGACCCAGAGAGGGGTGGAGTTAACAGAGTCAGAGAAACAAAGGACTAATTCAAACGCAGAAGATAACTCCCTAGGAGGTGTATCTTTCCTAAGAGGAAGGAGGTGGGGCCCATTCCTATTGCCTACCCTCCCTTCAGAACTCAGACCCCAGGGCCTGGGGGAAGCAGTCAAAGCAGAAACAACCTAAAGGGGCCACACCTACTTATGCCAGTGGGGAACAACAGGCTCATAGGCCCCAGCTGATGGGCAGGTTAGGAAAAACACAGCAGCTAGAGGCCTCACAGGAAAGTCTGTCAATCTTCTAAGACACACCCTCAGGGAAACTTGACACTGAATATAGCCCCACTCTGAGACATGAACCCACTCTGGTCTGGGAAAATCTGATTGGGGAAATCAAGGAAACCAGAAGCCTATACAACAGACAACTACAAATTACACTAGGAAAAATGAAGATATGGCCCAGTCAAATGAACAACTTACACTGCAACTGACATACAGTGGAGATATTCTTTCACTTTAATGAAGGAATCAATTAGAGATTTTCAAATAAATATGCTAAATAAATTCAAAAATCAAGTCAACAAATTCAGGGAAGACATGGCAAAAGAGACAAAGGATATAAAGAAAACACTGGACAAACATAAGGTAGAAATCAAAAATTTAAAAAACAACTAGCAGAATCTATGGTAATGAAAGGCACAACACAAAAGATGAAAAACACAATGGAGACATACAACAGCAGATCTCAAGAGGCAGAAGAAAGCATTCAGAAACTGGAGAACAAAACACCTGAAATTCTACACAAAAAAAAACAGATAGGGAAAGAATGGAAAAATCTGAGCAACCTCTCAGGGAATTGAATGACAGCATGAAGCACATGAATGTATGTGTCATGGGTGTCCCAGAAAGAGAAGAGAAGGGAAAGGGGGCAGAAGCAATAATAGAGGAAATAATCAATAAAAATTTACCATCTCTTATGAAAGACATAAAATTATGGATCCAAGAAGAGCAGCATGCCCCAAACAGAATAGATATGAATAGACCTATGCCAAGACACTTAATAATCAGATTATCAAATGTCAAAGATGAAGAGAGAATCATGAAAGCAGAAGGAGAAAAGTGATCCACCACATATAAAGGAAGCTTTATAAGACTATATGCAGATTTCTCAGTAGAAACCATGGAGGGAAGAAGGAAGTGGTGTCATATATTTAAGATACTGAAAGAGAAAAACCACCAAACAAGAATCCTATATACAGCAAAATGGTCCTTCAAATGGAGATTGAGTTTAAAATATTCTCTGACAAACAGACAATGAAGGAGTTTGTGAAAAAGATACCTGTGCTACAGGAAATACTAAAGGGAGCACTACAGACAGAAAGGAAAAGACAGGAGTGAGAGGTTTGGAATGAAATTTTGGGTGATGGTAGCACAGCAATGTAAGTACACTGAGCAAAGATGACTATGAGTATGGTTGAAAGAGGAAGTTTATGAGCATGAGGGACACCAGAAGGAAAGATGAAAGATGAAGATTGGGACTGCATAACTCAGTGAAACCTAGAGTGCTCAAACAATTGTGATAAAATGTACAAATTTGGTTTTACATGAGGGAGAACAAATGAACGTTAACCTTGCAAGGTGTTAAAAATAGGGTGGTATTGGGGGAAAATAAAATCAGTGCAAACTAGAGACTATAGTTAACAGAAATATTGTATTATGCTCCCTTTAATATAACAAAGGCAGTATACCAAAGCTAAATGCCTATGATAGGGTGACTTGGGAGGGGTATGGGACTCCTGGCATTGGTGATGTTGTCTGACTCTTTTATTCTACTTTAGTTTAATTCTATCTTTCCTTTTGTTGTTTTTAAGCTGTTATGTTTTTTCTTTCTTTTTCTTTTTCTTTTGTCTCTCTGCCTTCTTTGACGCTCCTTCTTTGTGGAAGAAATTTATATGTCCTTATATAGATACTAGTGATGGTGGTGGATACATAAATATGTGGCTATATAGGGAACTATTGATTGTTTGTTTAAGATGGAAAGTATGGTGGGTAAACAAAACCACCTTAAAAATAAAAATGGGTTGATGAAACCTTGGGGGCACTCTATTGAATGGGTTGATGAAGAAACATTGGGGGCACTATATTGAGTGAAATAAATCAAATACATAAGGACAAATATTGTATGGTCTCACTGATATGAACTTATTATAATATGTAAACTCATAGACATGAAATACATGTTACCAGGATATAGAACAAGGCTAAAGAATGGGGAGCAGTTGCTTATTATGAGCAGAATGTTCAACTAGGTTGAACTTAAGTGTCTGGAAATGAAGAGACTTGACAGTCACACATTATTGTGAGAATAACTAGCAGTGCTTAATGGTGTGTGAATGCGGTGGAAAGGGGAAGCTTAGAGTCACATATGTCACCAGAAGGAAAATTGGAGGTTAAAATATGGGAATGTATAAAACAGTGAATCTTGTAGTGGGCAATGTCTGTGGTTAACTGTACAAATATTAGAAATCTCTTTCAAGAACTAGAACAAATGTATGATGCTCTAACTAGAAGTTAATATTAGAGGGGTATATAGGGATAAAATATACCTATTGCAAATTATATACTACAACTAGTAGTATTTTAACATTCTTTCATCAACAGTAACAAATGTTCTATACCAATACTATGAGTCAATAATGGAGGGGTGTTTGTTAGGGGTATGGGAGGATTTGAGTTTTCTTTTTTGTTTTTATTTCTTTTCTGGAGTAATGAAAATTTTTCTAAAAATTGAAAAAAATTAATTGTACTGATGGATGCACAGCTGTATAATGGTATTGTGAGCAATTGATTGCGCACTTTTGATCTTTGGATAACTGGTATGTGAACATTCTCAATAAAAGTAAATTTTTTTAAAAAAAGATAGAACATCTAAACAGAGGATAAATAAGAAAACAGAGAGCCTAAAAATATGATATGTGATCTAGAACTAACAGATATATATAACATCACACCCAAACAGCAGGATATGCATTTTTCTAAAGTGCTCATGGATCATTCTCCAGGATAGAACATATATTGGAGCACAGAAAAGGCCCTAATAAAATTTTAAAGATTTAAATTATACAAAACAATTCTCTGATCATGGTGGAATTAAGCTGGAAATCATTTACAGGCGGAGGACTGGAAAATTCACAAATATATGAAGGTCAAAAACACACTCTTAACAATCAGTACATCAAAAAAAATTATATGAGAAATCAGTAAATATCTCAAGATGACAGAAAATGAGAACACAGCATATTAAAACTTATGGTATGTAGTGGAGGCAGTGCTGGGAAGGAAATTTATAGCCATAAATGCCTACATTAAAAAGGAGGAAAGAGCTAAAATCAAAGAAATAACTGAACACTGGGAGAAAGTAGAGAAAGAACAGCAAACTAATCACAAAGCCAGCAGTAGAAAATATATAACAAAGATTAGAGGGGAAATAAATGACATGGGAAACAAAAGCATAGAGAGAATCAATAAAATCAAAATTTATTTCTTTGACAAGACCAATAAAATTGACATACTCTTAGCTAGACTCACAAAGACAAAAAGGGACAAGACGTAAATAAATAAAATCAGAAATGACAGAGGGTCATTACCACAGACCCTGAAGAAATAAAAAAGATCATAAGAGGATGCTATGAAAAACTGTACACCAGCAAACTAAAAATCTTAGATGAAATGGGGTATATGGGAAAAATGCACCTACTGCAAATATGGACTATGATTAACAGTAATAATATTCTTTCATCAACAGTGACAAATGTATTGTACCAATGCTAGGGATCAATGATAGGTGGAGATAAAAGGTTCAGGATGTTTTATGTTTTCTCTTTTGTTTTCTTTTTTTCTTTTTTTCCTTCCTGGAGTAATGAAAATGTTCAAAATTGATTGTGGTAATGAACACTCAAATATGTAATGGTGCTGTGAGCCATTGATTTTATAATTTGGATGGATTGTATGGTGTGTGAATATATCTCAATAAAATTATATTAAGGAAAAATACACTAGAGGCATACAAGAGCAGATTTGAACAGGCAAAAGAAAGAATCAGTGAACTAGAAGACAGGACAATTGAACTCATACAGTCAGAGAACAGAATAGACAGAGAAAAGAACAGAAAAATTGATTAGTTTCATATGGATTTGAGTGACAGCATGAAGTGAACAAACATACATGTCACAGGTGTTACAAAAGAGAAGAGAAGGCAAAGGGGCAGAAAAAATATTTGAGGACAGATTTTATTACTAATAAAACTCTTGTGGAGATATAAATATACACATCCAAGGTGTGCAACATACTCCAAACAAAATAAATATTAATAGATTTACTCTGAGACACACACACTAATCAGAATGTCAAATGCCAAAGATAAAAAGAGAATTATGAATGCAGCAAGAGAAAAGCAATTCATCACATTCAAGAGATCCTCAGTTAGACTAAGTGCTGATTTCTCATCAGAAACCATGGAGGCAAGAAGCAATGGTATGATTTATTTAAGGTACTGAAGGAGAAAAACAGCCAGGCAAAAATTCTTTATACAGCCAAACTGTCCTTCATAAATGAGGGAGAGTTTAAAATATTTAAATACAGAGTTTAAAATTTTTAAATTTTTAAAATTTAAAATACTGACAAACTGAAATTAGAGAGTCCATCAACAAAACACCTACACTTCAAGAATTACTACAGGGAGTTCTGCCTGTAGAAAGGAAAAGAGAGAAAGGATTGGTTTGTAGTAGTGTTAAGAAATGGAGATCTTCAGGAAGGGTAACTAAAAGGGTAAATGCAAAACAGCAGAGTACTGTGTCCTCAATATACAATTCTACTGTTTAATTCATATAAGAATAAGAATACAACTGAACAGTGAAAAGGCATATTTCACTGAAGATGGACATGCAAAACATAAAGTGATAAAGCAGGAAAAAGACAACATAAAGAGGGTAAATAGAGGGATATGGGAGCAAAGAACTTGTATGCTATTGAAGTTAAGTTGGTATCTTCTCAAATTAATAGGTTCTAGATATAGGCTGTGTAATACAAGCTCCAGGGTAAGCAGAAAGTATTTTAAAAATACACAGAAATAGTAATGAGAAAGGTATCAATCACATACATCACAAGAGATCAACTATACAGAAAAGGAGACTACAATAAAGGTAAAGATAGACAAAATAAGGTATGACATATAAAAACAAAGAACAAAATGGATGAAATAAGTATTGCCTTCACAGTAATAATGAATGGTAATGGATTAAATGTCTCAATTAAGAGACACAGATTGGCAAACTGGATAAAAAGATCATGACCCAACTATATGATGTTTAAAAGAGACTTGCCTAAGTCCCAAAGACAAAAATACATTGAAAGTGAAAAGGTGGAAAAAGAAATTCGGTACAAATATTTACCCAAAAAGAGCTGATGTAGCTATACTAATATCAGAAAAATTAGACTTTATGTCAAAAGCTGTTAGACAAACAAGGACTTTATATATTAATAAAAGGGACAATCCACAAAGAAGAAATAACAAACATATATATTTATGCACCTAACCACAAGGCCCAAAATACATGAAGCAAACACTAACAAAATTGAAGAGAGAAATAGAAGTCTCTACAATAATAGTTGGAGACTTCATTACAACATTCTTATGAATTGATAGAACATTTAGACAAGAAACCAACAAGGAAACAGAACTTGAATAATATAATAAAAAACCAGACCTAAGAGACATATACAGAATATTTCACCTCAAAGCAGAAGGATCTTCATTCTTTTCAAGTGAACATGGATTGTTCTCCAGGATAGACCACATTTTGCATCACAAAACAAGTCTCAATAAATTTCAAAAAATTGAAATTATACAAAACATCTTCTTTGACCATAATGGAATGAAGCTGAAAATCAAGAATAGGTAGAAAAGTTGAAAATCCACAACTATATGTAAGTGAAATGGCACACTCTTAGACAATCAGTGGGTCAAAGAAAAAACTTACAAAGGAAATCAGTAAATATCTTGAGAAGAATGAAAAAAAGAGAAAGCAACATTTCAAAATTTATAGAATGCAGTCAAGGCAGGGGTTATGGGGAAACTTATAGCCCTAAATACTTAAATTTAAAAAGAAGAAAGAGAGAGACTTCTGGGGAAGAAGCAGAGTTTGGAACTCTGGGAATCAGTCTTCCCACCAATATAGCTACCAAACAGATAGGAACTGTGTAAAACAACTATTTTGAAACCCTAGAGGCCAGAAGAGCACTGTACTGCATCCAGAGAACAGCAGGAGGAACTGGCAGATAAATTACAGCAAAGAACTGCAAATTGCTCTCTCTGTGTGTCAGCTTCAAGCACATATCCTCCACTCTCATGGCAGGCTGCTGTGGGGTCCAGTCCAAGGCTAGCTACTGGTGACAGAAAGGGACATAAAAATCCTCTTCCCTCAAACAGTTGTGGGCACAGCCAACTGCTGATCACACCTTTTTTTATTTTAGTTTTTTATTAAATTCAGTTTTATTGAAATACATTCACACCATACAATCATCCATGATATACAATCCATTGTCCACAGTATGATAACATAGTTATGCGTTCATCACCACAGTCTATCTCTGAACATTTTCCTTACATCAGAAAGAACCAGAACAAGAATAAAAAATAAAAGTGAAAAAAAAACACCCATATCATCCCCCCATCCCACCCCATTTGTCCTTTAGTTTTTATCCCCATTCCTCCACTCATCCATACACTAGATAAAGGGGGTGTGAGCCACAAGGTCTTCACAATCACACTGTCACCCCTTGTAATCTACATTATTATATAATTGTCTTCAGGAGTCCAGACTGCTGGGTTGGAGTTTGGTAGTTTCCGGTATTTACTTCTAGCTATTCCAATACATTAAAGCCTAAGAGGTGTTATCTATATAGTGCATAAGAATGTCCACCAGACTGACCTCTCGACTCCATTTGGAATCTCTCAGCCACTGAAACTATTTCATCTCATTTTGCATCCCCCTTTTGGTCAAGAAGATACTCTCAGTCCCACGATGCCGGGTCCACATTCATCCCCGGGATTCATACTCTGCATTGCCAGGGAGATTTACAACCCTGGGAGTTGGGTCCCATGTAGGGGGGGAGGGCAGCGAGTTCACCTGTCGAGATGGCTCAGTTAGAGAGAGAGAGGGCCACATCTGAGCAACAAAGAGGTACTCAGGGGGAGACTCTTAGGCACCATTACATACAACTTTAGACTTTCCTTTGTGGTAATGAGCTTCATAAGGGCAAGTCCCATGCTCGAGGGCTCAGCACATCAAACCGCCAGTCCCAATGTTTGTGACAACATACGCTAGGGGATCAGCATCTTAAAGTTTAGAGATAGGCCTTACAATTCAGGGATAGAGTTAACTGCTATAAGAGCTTACAATCTAGGGACTATTACAATTATTGTGTCCACGTTAGGCTATGTTCTAAGATTCAATTCTGAGTTTACACATTGTAGTTAGTCCATATTAGTGAGGCATCATCCCTCTCACCATGTTTTCTCCAACACTTTTACTCCTATATATATATTTTCCTGCAATTTTATAGAGTTATATTCACATACCATACATTTATCCACAGTGTACAATCAGTTGTTCATGGTATCATCATAAAGTTGTACATTTATCGCCACATCAGCATTTGAACATACTGATTACTACAAGAAAAATTGTTTTTTCTTTTTTTTTAGCAATAAGAAAAAATGATAAAAAGAAAAAAAAATGTCATACAATACAATATACTACTAAGGACAGCAAATAACACCACTACCAAGAATCCCATATTACTCCCCTATATCCCCTTCTCATATACATTTAGCATTGGCGTATTGCCTTTGTTACATTTAATGGAGGTATATTACAATGTTACTGTTGACCATAGACTCCAGTTTGCTTTGATTATGTTTTTTCCTGAATACCATCCCTTTTTCACATTTCTACATGGTTGACATTCATTTGCTTTCCCACATGCAAAAACATTTTTATATTTGTATATTTAGTAACAGTCATTGGCCACTCCAGTTTTTGCCATGTTATACAGTCGCAGTCTTTATCATCTATCTTTACCTCTGGTGTCATACATTCTCGTATCCCACCTCTTTCAGCTTTACTCACAGACATCTTTGTTCAGTGTACTTACAATACTGTGCTACCATCACACAGTATTATGCTATCTATTTCTGGATCTATGCAATCAATCCTAAACATTCTGTAGTCCTTCAGCATCAAATGGCTGATCTCTGCCCTCTTTCTATCTCCTGGTCGCCTGTGTTGTCAGCTTTTAACTCCCAAAGTTTGTTCATTAATGTCTGTTCATATTAGTGAGACCATACAGAATCTGTCCTTTGGTTTCTGGCTAACTTCACTCAACATAATGTCCTCAAGGTTCATCCACAATATTACATGATCCATGTCTTTGTTCTGTCTTACAGCTGCATAATATTCCATCATGTGTATATACCACAGTTTGTTTATCCACTCGTCCTTTGATGGACATTTGGGCTGTTTCCAACTCTTGTCAATTGTGAATAATGCTGCAATAAACATTGGTTTACAAATGTCTGTTTGTGTCTTAAGTTTCAGTTCCTCTGAGTATATACCCAGCAATGGAATAGCTGGGTCATATGGCAAATCTATATTTAGCTTCCTGAGGAACCTCCATACTGTCTTCCAGAGTGGTTGCACCATTCTACATTCCCACCAACAATGAATAAGTGTGCCTCTTTCTCCACATCCTCTCCAGCACTTGTCATTTTCTGTTTTTTGGATAATGGCCATTCTGTTAGGTGTGAGATGATATCTCATTGTGGTTTTGATTTGCATTTCCTTAATAGCCAGTGAAGTTGAGCATTTTTTCATATGCTTTTGAGCCATTTGTATTTCCTCTTCAGAAAAATGTCTGTTCATGTCTTTTGCCCATTTTTTAATTGGATTGTTTGTCTTTCTGTTATTGAGATGCAGGATTCCTTTATATGCTTGGGATATTAAACCCTTATCTGATATGTGGTTTCCAAATATCATCTCCCATTCTGTAGGTTGCCTTTTGACTTTTCTGACAAAGTCCTTTGATGTACAAAAGTGTTTAATTTTGAGGAGATCCCATTTGTCTATTTGTTCTTTGGTTGCTCATGCCTTGGGTGTGAGGTCTAAGAAACCACCTCCTTTCACAAGATCTTTAAGATATTGCCCTACATTTTCTTCTAAGAGTTTTATGGTCTTGGTGCTAATGTTTAGGTCTTTGATCCACTTTGAGTTAATTTTGGTATAAGGTGTGAGATGCACATCCTCTTTCATTCTTTTGGAAATGGATATCCAGTTCTCCAAACACCATTTATTGAACAGGCTGCTCTTTCCCAGTTGCTTCGGCTTCACTGCCTTATCAAAGATCAGTTGTCCGTAGATGCGAGGGTCTACTTCTGAACACTCAATTCGATTCCATTGATCAGTATATCTGTCCTTATGCCAGTACCATGCTGTTTTGAGCACTGTAGCTTTGTAATATGCTTCAAAGTCAGGTAGTGTGAGACCTCCCACTTCACTCCTCTTTCTCAAGACATTTTTGGCTATTCGGGGCATCTTACCCTTCCAAATAAATTTAGTTATTGGTTTTTCTATTTCTGTAAAGTAAGTTGTTGGGATTTGAATTGGTATTGCATTGAATCTGTAAATCAGTTTAGGTAAAATTGCCATCTTAACTATATTTAGTCTTCCAATCCATGAACATGGTATGTTCTTCCATTTTTTCAGGTCTTGTTCAATTTCTTTTAGCAGTTTCTTATAGTTTTCTATGTAAAGGTCTTTTGTGTCCTTGGTTAAGTTTATTCCTAAATACTTGATTCTTTTGGTTGCTATTGTAAATGGGATTTTTTTCTTGATTTCCTCCTCTTGTTGCACATTACTTGTGTATAGGAACACTACAGATTTTTGCGTGTTGATCTTGTAGCCTGCTACTTTGCTGTATTCATTGACTAGTTCTAGTAGCTTTGCTGTAGATTTTTCTGGATTTCCTACTTATAGAATCATGTCATCTGCAAATAGTGAAAGTTTTACTTCTTCCTCTCCAATTTGGATGCCTTTTATTTCTTTTTCTTGCCTAATTGCTCTAGCTAGAACTTCCAGCACAATGTTGAATAGCAATGGTGATAGTGGGCATCCCTGTCTTGTTCCTGATCTTAGAGGAAAAGCTTTCAGTCTCTCCCCATTGAGTGTGATGTTAGCTGTGGGTTTTTCATATATTCCTTTATCATATTGAAAAAGTTCCCTTCTATTCCTACCCTTTGAAGTGTTTTCATCAGGAAAGGATGTTGAATTTTGTCAAATGCCTTTTCTGCATCAATCGAGATGATCATGTGGTTCTTCTGCTTTGATTTATTGATGTGGTGTATTACATTAATTGATTTTGTTGTGTTGAACCAGCCTTGCATACCTGGAATAAATCCCACCTGGTCATGGTGTATAATTCTTTTAATGTGCTGCTGGATTCGATTTGCGAGTATTTTGTTGAGGATTTTTGCATCTATATTCATTAAAGAAATTGGTCTATAATTTTCTTTTTTTGTAGTATCTTTGCCTGGTTTTGGTATTAGGGTGATGATGGCTTCATAGAAAGAGTTAGGTAGCTTTCCCTCTTCTTCAATTTTTTTGAAGAGATTGAGCAGGATTGGTACTAATTCGTTCTTGAATGCTTGGTAGAATTCACATGTGAAACCATCTGGTCCTGGGCTTTTCCTTTTTGGGAGCTTTTTGATGACTGACTCAATCTCTTTACTTGTGATTGGTTTGTTGAGGTCATCTATTTCTTCTTGAGTTAATGTTGGTTGTTTATGCTTTTCTAGGAAGTTGTCCATTTCATCTAAGTTGTCTAGTTTATTAGCATATAGTTGCTCATAGTATCTTCTCATTATCTCCTTAATTTCTGCAGGGTCGGTAGTTATATTTCCTTTCCCATTTCTGATTGCATTTATTTGCATCTGCTCTTTCTTTTTTTTTTTTGTTAGCCTAGCCAGTGGTCCATCGATTTTATTGATTTTCTCAAAGAACCAACTTCTGGTTTTGTTGATTCTCTCTATTGTTTTTCTGCTCTCAATTGCATTTATTTCTGCTCTAATCTTTGTTATTTCTTCCCTTCTGCTTGCCTTGGGGTTAGTTTGCTGTTCTTTCTCTAATTCCTCCAGGTGAGCAGTTAACTCTTCAATTTTTGCTCTCTCTTCTCTTTTAATATAGGCATTTAGGGCAATAAATTTCCCTCTCATCACTGCCTTTGCTGCATCTCATAAGTTTTGATAAGTTGTGTTTTCATTGTCATTTGCCTCGAGGTATTTACTAATTTCTCTTGTAATTTCTTCCTTTACCCACTGGTTTTCTAAGAGGGTGTTGTTTAGCCTCCATGTGTTTGTGAATTTTATGACCTTCTGCCTTTTAGTTATTTCCAACTTCATTCCATTGTGGTCTGAGAAAGTGTTTTGTATAATAGCAATATTTTTAAATTTGTTGAGACTTGCTTTGTGACCCAACATGTGGTCTATCCTAGAGAATGTTCCATGAGCACTTGAGAAAAAAGTGTATCCTGCTGTTGTTGGATGTAGTGTTCTATAAATGTCTGTCAAATCTAGTTCATTTATCATACAATTCAACATCTCTGTTTCTTTAGTGATCCTCTGTCTAGATGTTCTATCCATTGATGAGAGTGGTGTATTGAAGTCTCCAACTATTATTGTAGAGGTATCTATTTCTCCTTTCAGTGATCGCACTGTTTGCCTCATGAATTTTGGGGCATTCTGGTTTGCTGCATAAATATTTATGATTGGTTATGTTTTCTTGATGAATTGACCCTTTTATTAATATATAGTGTCCTTCTTTGTCTCTTTTAATTGTTTTGCTTTTGAAGTCTAACTTGTGTGATATTAATATAGCTACTCCCACTTTTTTCTGGTTGTTGCTTGCATGAAATATCTTTTTACAACCTTTCACTTTCAGTCTATTTTTGTCCTTGTGTCAAAAGTGAGTTTCTTGTAGACAGCATATAGATGGGTCCTGTTTTTTAATCCATTCTGCCAGTCTGTGTCTTTTTATTGGGGAGTTTAATTCATTTACATTTAGTGTTATTACTTTAAAGGCAGTACTTTCTACTACCATTTTGTTTTTTGGAATTTATATGTCATATCTTATTTTTTCCTCTCCTTTTACCTTTCCTGATAATCTTCATTTCTGCACTCTTCTCCAACTCTCTCTCTCCTGTCTTTTCCTATCAGCCTGTAGCACTCCCTTTAGTATTTCTTGTAGTGCCAGTCTCTTATTCACAAACTCTCTCAGTGTCTGTTTGTCTGAAAATGTTTTAATCTCTCCCTCATTTTTGAAGGAAAGTTTTGCTGGATATAGAATTCTTGGTTGGCAGTTTTTCTCTTTCAGTATCTTAAATATATCATGCCACTGTCTTCTTGCTTCCATGGTTTCTGCAGAGAAATCTGTACATAGTCTTATTGACTTTCCCTTGTATGTGATGGATTGCTTTTCTCTTGCTGCTTTCAGTATCCTCTCTTTGTCTTTGACATTGGACAATCTGACCAGTAAGTGTCTTGGAGTAGGTCTATTGGGGTCTATTCTATTTGGGGTACGTTGTACTTCTTGAATCTCTAATTTTCTGTCTTTTATAAGAGTTGGAAAATTTTCAGTGAATATGTCTTCTATTACTCTTTCTGCCCCTTTTCCCCTCTCTTCTCCTTCTGGGATACCCATAACACGTATATTTGTGCATTTCATGTTGTCACTCAGCTCCCTAAGACCCTGCTCATATTTTTCCATTTTTTTCACCATCTGTCCTTTTGTGTGTATGAATTCGAATGACCTGTCTTCCAGTTCACTGGTCCTTTCTTCTGCCTGTTCAAATCTACTGTTTTGTCCCTCCATTGTGTTTTTCATCTCCTCCATTGTGGCCTTCATTCCCATGAGTTCTGCCATTTGTTTTTTTAAGTTTATGAATTCTTCTTTATGGTCAGCCAGTGTCTTCTTTATATCCTTCAGCTCTTTTGCTATATCTTCCTTCATTTCATCAAATTTATTTAGCATTAGTTGCCGCCACTCCTGTGTCTCAGCTGAGCTATTAGTTTGTTCCTTTGGCTGGTCCATGTTTTCGTGTTTCCTGGTATGGCTTGTTATCTTAAGTTGTCTAGGCATCTGATTCTCTTGATTAGTTTATTTTGGAGCTTGTTTTCTGTCTTTTACTTAGTGGTTTTCTTGTTGGTTGGCTTTGTTTTCTGGCCTCTGTTATTCAGTTCAACTTATTCTAGACCTCTAACTTAGGTTCTATTTAGTTGATCGGAATTTTTCCCCTCTTGTTTTTTCTGTTTCTTGCTCTGCCTCTATGTAACCTTTTTGTGAGTGGGTCTCCTCAGATATGGTTGACCCTAGTCAGATTTTCCCAGTCTAGTGAGGCCCAGGTCTCATTGGGAGTGTATGGAGTTTTCCTGAGAATGAGACCCTCCTATGAGGCCTTTAGAATTGGTGCTTTTCCTCTCCTGTCCAGCAGGTGGCGCTGGCCAGCCTGCAGCTCCCCCACGAGTGTAAGGAGGTATGGAGCCTTTAGTTCTCCTGGTGACTCTGATCCTGTCAGGGGCGTGGCTGACTGAAGCTGGAATCTGAATTCCAGCCCCTGGGGTCTGAAATCCCAGAAGGAGGACTGCCAGTTGAGCTGGGACTCCCTCCACTCTCCCAATCTTCAGAATTCCAGTTGTCTCTCAGGGGCACAATTCCCTTCTCCTCTCTCCTCTTTGGGGCCTCTCCAGGTAGATTCCTTGGTCAGCCTGAGTTGCCAATTAAAGACGGGGGTGGAGGCCTTCAGTAGTGAATACGGAATTCAAAGACACTGTAGGTACTCTGTCTCCCCTCAAGCCCAGCCTAGTCCCTCAACCTGGGCTTTCCGATAGAAAATAACCACATATATTACTTTTATATTTAAAAAAAAAAAAAGTAGAAAAGAAATCAAGAAAAAGAAAAAAGGAAAAAAAAAAAAAAAGAAAGAAAAGAGTCTCTTTTAAACGTTTTTCCACAGCCTGGAAGTTTTGTCAGTGTCAGAATAGAGCATTTAAAGATATGCTTTGGGCTATTGTCTGATAATTACTCTCCAACCGCTTCAGTTCCACCCCTGCCGGGGGCTATTGAAGTGCAAAAAGATAAGGGATCAGCGAGAAGCCAGAAGGGACAAAATGTAAGGGGAAAAAAATGGCTTTTTTGGAGTCTGGGAATGGGTGCCCGCTTTTACGTGCCCCCACTTCTTGGAGCCCAGCCCTTCTTTAGCACCCCAGCTCCCAAAGTTAGTTAACTAATTTGTTAATTAATTCTGCAGTTGAGGCTGGTTTGAACCTCCCTTCTTGCCCTCAGCAGATTGCTGTTTTTTGGTTTTTTTTTCCCCCCCCCTTTCAGGGAGCCGGCAGCAAGACAGTCTGTGAGGTCTGGGTGGGGAGGGGCGCCAGACCCCTGGTCCGGGAAACTTACAATGTTCGCTGCGATCTCAGCTTTTCCTCCAATTCCAAACTTGTGTCCAATGTGTGACTGGTTACTGGAGACCCCGAAAACACTGTTTCATATAGTTCTTGGGTAATTGCCAGCTGCTCTAGGGGAGAAACAAAATTCTGCTCCTCACCACTCCGCCATCTTTCCCCGCCTCCTGATCACAGCTTTTGATTAGCAAGTTCAGATCACTGGTTCCCAGCTCAGAGGACACCTATTTTTTTCAACACACCACAGACAAAGGCAACAGCAGTCATTATTTCAGTGCAGCACTGTTAAAGTTGGTGTCAGTCTTGTTTCAACCCTCTGCAGAGAAGAGAGGAGGTGGTGGATATTTAAAGATGCAGTTTTTCCTCAGGGATGCAGAGGACAGTGGAAGGGCTGCATTTGCTGCACAGGCCAGCAAAGCTCAGCTTTGGGAAGCCATTGGAGAAGCTTTGGGACCCCTTGTTGATCCCATCCACAGTGCAATTTAGAACTAATCTGCACCCGCTCCATGAGTGTCTGGCCCTGTTTTGGCTTAGAAAGATCTGAGTTGGAAAAGTCCTACCATAATTTGTCCTCCAGATACAAACAGAATGAGACAATGAGAGTGTAAAACCTATAGAACAGAGAGTCTGGGACAAATATCAATGCATATGATGCATGAGGTAATCAAATGCCCCAGGAGTGGGGAAGTGTCTGTATCCTGGGAATCAGAGGTAACAACCAAACTCCTCTAAACAGGGAAAATCCAAAACTATTAACAAGCAAAAACCCAGGACAAGACAAATCCCTGGATAAACAGGGAAAACCCTGCATGCTGCATTCACATTAGGAAGACCTTCCTCTTGGGAGGGCTGAAGCTCAAGAAAATATCCATCTTATCATCAGCTGATTACAAAACCAAGAACCAGACACTCCAGGGACTAGATACCAGAGTTAACATTTTAAGGTATTAAAATGTACAGTGTGCAACAAGAGTACAAGACAAATAAAGAAACAGGAAATGATGGCCCTTCCAAAGGAAATGGATAAAAATGTAAACACCAATGATGCAGACAAGAATGTAGACACACCAAACAAAGCCTTTAAAAATGATCTTAACAATGCTCAAGAAGATGAAGGAAAATACAGAGAAAGAACAAAGGGATATCAGGAAAACAGTGAATGAACAGTATGAGAGTCTACATAAAGAGATAGAAATTTTAAAAAAGAACCAAATAGAACTACTGGTGTTGAAGACAACAATAATTGAAATGAAATATCAGTTGGTTGTCAAAAGCAGAAAGGAGCTGGCAGAAGAAAAAAATCAGTGATCTTGAAGACAAGACACTAGAAATTAGTCAGGCTGAGGAGCAGAAAGAAAAGGAATTAGAAAAAGATAAAATAGCCTATGACAGCTATGGAGCACCATTAAGTGCACCTGTGTACACATTACAGGAGTCCCAGAAGGAGAAAAAAGTGAAAAGGGGGCAGAAGGAATAACCAAAGAAAAAAATAACAGAAAACTTCCCAAACTTTGCAAAAGATGTGAATAAGCACATCCAAGAATCTCAGAGAACCCCAAACAGGATAAGCATGAACAAAAATACACACCATGATATATTTATTACACTATCAAATGCAAAAGACAAGGAGAGAGTGCTGAAAGCTATAAGAGAAAACCAACATGTTACACACAAAGGAACTGCAATAACATTGAGTGCCAATTTCTCATCAGAAACAATGGAGGCAAGAAGGCAGCGGGTTGAAATGCTGAAGGAAAACAACTGCCAGCAAAGAATTTTATATCCAGTGGGAACTCTTTCAAAAATGAGGGAGAGATTAAGACAATCTCAGATAAATTTGAGGGAGTTCTTAAGACTGAAAGGTAAAGACACTACACAGTGGTTCAAAGCAGAATAAAGAAATAAAGACCTGCAGTAAAGGGAACCATTTGGGTAAGTATAAATGCCAGTATTATTGTAGTGTATTGTTTGGTATGTAACTTCAATTCTTACTTCCCATAGGTGCTAAAATGTGAATGCATAAAAACTAATGTCAAATCCAGGTTGTGGGACATACAATGTATGAAAAGATATGAGTGATAACAAGTACAAAAAAATTGTGGGGGTACAGAAGGTACAGAAATAGTATATGTGTACACTATTGAAGTTAAGTTAGTTCTAACCAAATATGATTGTTACATATGTAGGATGTTAAATTTTAACCCCAAGGTAACCGCAAGGAAAATAGATAAAAAATAAATCCAGATATAAATGACAAGGCACTCAAAATGGTGCAACACTGAAAAGTAAATATACATAAAGTAGGTTTTAATGGATGTGAGAGAAAAAATAGTATAAGAATTACAAAGGCTAATTAGAAAAATGTCAGAAGAATGTCCTGTATTATCGGTAGTGACTTTAAATGTAAATGGATTAAACTCTCCAGTCAAAAGGCACGGGTTGGCAGAACGTATTTTAAAAAGCATGACCAAACTATATGCTGTATGCAAGAGACTCAGCTTAAATTAAAATATACAAGTAAAATGAGGGTGAAAGGATGGAAAAAATATACCATGAAATTAACAACCCAAAGAGAGCTGCATGGCTATACTAATATCAGATGAAAAATACTTTAAGTCAAAAACAGTTATGAGGGGAAAAGATGATCATTATATACTGACAGAGGGGACAAATCAACAGGAAGCTGTAAGATTATAAATATATATGCACATAACAGCAGAGCCAAAATTATATGAAGCAAATACCAACAGGTTTGAAGGGTGAAAAGATGGAAAAAAATATATACCACACTCTAATGTGATACTATCTCCTCTATCCATTTCCAAACATATCCTCTCATTACTGTATGACAGCACTGAATTATGTGTGAGAATGTGGTTGAAAAGTGATGTTTAAAGTCATGTATGTTACTAGAAGGAAAGTTAGAGGATAAACATGGGACAGTATAACATAGTGAAAATTGTGATAGATGATGTCTTTGCTGAGTAGTACAAATATAAGAATATTCTTTCACCCAATATGGCAGAGTAGGCAGTTCTAGGATTTATCTTGTTTCCCAGGGCAGCTGGTAAATAGCCAGTAACTCTGAAATAACTGGAGTGCTCCAGAGACCAGAACACTGTACACCATCCAGTGATGAGCAGATGGAAGAGACTGATAAATTGCAGTGAAGAGCTGTGAGTAGATCTCTCCATACTAAGCAGGCTGGTGCTCATCCCCCAATGGCACATCATGATGTCTCAGAAGCCGCTCCCTGTCTGGAAATAGAAGCCCTCTCTCCCAGAAATGGGGTGGGAGGACTTGGCCAGGCACCGATGGCGAGCTCCAATTATCAAATTTGTACTGACAGGTACCAGCTTCAAGCACAGCTAAATTTACAGCCCACACAGGAAAGAGCACACAGCAGCCTCTGTTTCAACCATGTTCCTGGCACAGATGGAATTGGGGCTGAATGAAAGACACAGTAACTTCTCAGAGAAGCAGGAAACGGGGTGCTGAGGAAAACTTTTTCACAAGAAAAGGCGGAGCAAGGCCCAAGATCCTCTGGGATCTGAGCAACAGATTCAAATCACCCTGGCCAAAAGTGGCTGGCAACATCTGTCTTAACCATGCACCAGAAAGGAATGGAGTCAGCTGAGAATTAAAGGCACAGTACTACCTTAGGACTGTGAGGAACATTTGGCTGAAGAGCTCCATTTTCTGGGAATGACAGGAGAGCAAAGAAAAAGGGAGACATCATAGAGCTGATGGGGTCTTTCTGGGTGTTCCCCAGGGCAATTCTGTTCTTATCTACACCCACTTTGTGCATCCTGGGACTATTTTGATTGGGAAAAACTGACTTTGGTAGGTGCTCCCTGGGTGGACTCTTTCCAGAATTAGCCCTCCTGGTAAAAGTAGCTACAGATAATGAGAGGAGTATTAAAAACATACAGAAGCGCTATCACCACTGTTATTCAACATTGTGCTGGAAGTGCTAGCCAGGGAAATCCAGCAAGACAAAGAAATAAAAGGCATCAAAATTGGAAAGGAATAAGTAAAACTGCCATTGTTTGCAGATGATATGATCTTATATCTGGAAAACCCCGAGAAATCGATGATACAGCTACTAGAGCTAATAAACGAATTTAGCAAAGTAATGGGATACAAGATTAATGCACATAAGTCAGTAATGTTTCTATATGCTAGAAATGAACAAACTGAAGAGACACTCAAGAAAAAGATACCATTTTCAATAGCAACTAAAAGTCAAGTACCTAGGAATAAACTTAACCAAAGATATAAAAGACCTATACAAAGAAAACTACATAACTCTACTAAAAGAAATAGAAGGGGACCTTAAAAGATGGAAAAATATTCCATGTTCATGGATAGGAAGGCTAAATGTCATTAAGATGTCAATTCTACCCAAACTCATCTACAGATTCAATGCAATCCCAATCAAAATTCCAACAACCTACTTTGCAGACTTGGAAAGGCTAGTTATCAAATTTATTTGGAAAGGGAAGATGCCTCAAATTGCTAAAGACACTCTAAAAAAGAAAAACGAAGTGGGAGTACTTACACTCCCTGATTTTGAAGCTTATTATAAAGCCACAGTTGTCAAAACAGCATGGTACTGGCACAAAGATAGACATACAGATCAATGGAATCAAATTGAGAATTCGGAGATATACCCCCAGATCTATGGCCGACTGATCTTTGATAAGGCCCCCAAAGTCACAGAACTGGGTCATAATGGTCTTTTCAACAAATGGGGCTGGGAGAGTTGGATATCCATATCCAAAAGAATGAAAGAGAACCCCTACCTCACACCCTACACAAAAATTAACTCAAAATGGAACAAAGATCTCAATATAAAAGAAAGTACCATAAAACTCCTAGAAGATAATGTAGGAAAACATTTTCAAGACCTTGTATTAGGCGGCCACTTCCTAGACTTTACACCCAAAGCACAAGCAAGAAAAGAATAAGTAGGTAAATGGGAACTCCTCAAGCTTAGAAGTTTCTGTACCTCAAAGGAATTTGTCAAAAAGATAAAGAGGCAGCCAACTCAATGGGAAAAATTTTTTGGAAACCATGTATCTGACAAAAGACTGATATCTTGCATACACAAAGAAATCCAACAACTCAATGATGATAGTCCAGACAGCCAAATTATAAAATGGGCAAAAGATATGAAAACACAGTTCTCTGAAGAGGAAATACAAATGGCCAAGAAACACATGAAAAAATGTTCAGCTTCACTAGCTATTAGAAAGATGCAAATTAAGACCACAATGAGATACCATCTCACACCAATTAGAATGGCTGCCATTAAACAAACAGGAAACTACAAATGCTGGAGGGGATGTGGAGAAATTGGAACTCATTCATTGTTGGTGGGACTGTATAATGGTTCAGCCACTCTGGAAGTCAGTCTGGCAGTTCCTTAGAAAGCTAGATATAGAGTTACCATTCAATCCAGCGATTACACTTCTCGGTATATACCCAGAGGATTGGAAAGCAGTGACACGAACAGATATCTGCACACCAATGTTCACAGCAGCATTATTCACAATTACCAAGAGATGGAAACAACCCAAATGTCCTTCAACAGATGAGTGGATAAATAAAATGTGGTATATACACACGATGGAATACTACACGGCAGTAAGAAGGAACGATGTCGTGAAACATATGACAACATGGATGAACCTTGAAGACATAATGCTGAGCGAAATAAGTCAGGCACAAAAAGACAAACATTATATGCTATCACTAAGGTGAACTTTGAAAAATGTAAAACAAATGGTTTATAATGCAGAATGTAGGGGAACTAGTGATAGAGAGTAACTAAGGAAGGGGGAACAATAATCCAATAAGAACAGATAAGCTATCGTGGGTAAATTTAACATTCTAGGAATGCCCAGGAATGACTATGGTCTGTTAATTTCTGATGGGTATAGTAGGAACAAGTTCACACAAATGTTGCTATATTAGGTTACTTTCTTGGGGTAGAGTAGGAACATGTTGGAAGTAAAGTAGTTATCTTAGGTTAGTTGTCTTTTTCTTACTCCCTTGTTATGATCTCTTTGAAATGTTCTTTTATTGTATGTTTTTTTCTTTAATTTTTTAAATTTTTTCTATCTTTCATACTGTTGATTTAAAGAAAAAAAGTTAAAAAAAACAAGGAAAAAATATGCAGAGTCCCCTTGAGGAGCTGGTGGAGAACGCAGGGGTATTGGCCTGCCCTACCATGAGGGTTGCTAACATGCCCACAGACATAGGGGACTGGTGGTTTGATGGGTTGAGCCCTCTACCACAGGATTTGCCCTTGGGAAGACTGTTGTTGCAAAGGAGAGGTTAGGCCTCTCTATAATTGTGCCTAAGAGCCTCCTCCCGAATGCCTCTTTGTTGCCCAGATGTGGCCCTCTCTCTCTAGGTAAGCCAAGTTGGCAGGTGAAATCACTGCCCTCCCCCCATGTGGGATCAGACACCCAGGGTAGTGAATCTCCCTGGCAGCATGGAATATGACTCCTGGGGAGGAATGTAGACCCAGCATCATGCGATGGAGAACATCTACTTGACCAAAAGGGGGATGTGAATGGAAATGAAATAAACTTCAGTGGCAGAGAGATTCCAAAAGGAGCTGAGAGGTCACTCTGGTGGACACTCTTATGCACAATATATACAACCCTTTTTAGGTTCTAATGAATTGGGGTAGCTGGTGGTGGATACCTGAAACTATCAAACTACAACCCAGAACCCATGAAACTTGAAGGCAATTGTATTAAAATGTAGCTTAAGAGGGGTGACAATGGGATTGGGAAAGCCATAAGGACCACATCCCCTTGGTCTAGTTTATGGATGGATGAGTAGAAAAATGGGGGAAGGAAACAAACAAACAGACAAAGGCACCAAGTGTTCTTTTTTACCTTAATTGCTCTTTTTCACTTTAATTATTATTCTTGTTATTGTTGTGTGTGTGGTAATTAAAGTGTCAGGGATTGATTTTGGTGATGAATGTACAACTATGTAATGGTACTGTGAACAATCGAGTGTATGATTTGTTTTGTATGACTGCATGGAATGTGAACACATCTCAATAAAATGAATATTAAAAAAACATATAGAAGCAAGTGGAAAAACAAAAAGGAAAAAGGAAACTTTGTCCTGTAGGTGAAACAATTGCACAAATATTGCAATCTCAAAATTTCACCATATATTCATGGCAAGAATTAGATGAATAAGATATAAAAATTTCTGACCAATTAGACATGAGCTATTCTAAGGATCTACAGTGAACTGAACCAAGTGTCAAAGAAGAGGTGCAGCACAAAGACAATCAACAAGAAAATCTTAGGCAAGAGAGATAAACTGACTTCCAGAGAAACTTTATCAAGAAAATCAGATGCCTAGACACCATCAAAATATTACAAGCCACTAAGAAACAGGAAGGTATGGCTCAGTCAAAGGAACAAATTAAGACATCAGACAAGATACATGAGTTGAAACAATTAATTAATGATTGTCAAAAAAATCTCCTAAAACAATTCAAGGAGATGAAAAAAATATGGCAAAAGAGATAAAAGATATAAAGAAGACACTAGGTGAGCATAAAGATGAATTTGAAATCATGCAAAAAATAAAAGAACTCAGACTGAAAGGCACAATAGAAGAGATAAAAAGTACAATGGAAATATACAACAGCAGATTTGTAGAGGCAGAAGAAAGGATCAGCAAACTATAAGATAGGACATCTGAAATTGTACTAAGAACAGAGAGGAATATGAATGGAAAATTGTAAGCAGAATCTAAGGGAATTGAATGATGGCATGAAACACATAAATACAAACATCATGGGTGTTCCAGGAGAGGAGAGGTGAAAGGGTGCATAAAGAATATTTGAGGAAATAATGACTGAAAATTTCCCAATTCTTATGAAAGACATCAATACACATATCCAAGAAGCACAAGGTACTACAAACAGAATAAATCCATATAGAACTACTACAAGACACTTATTAATCAGAATGACAAATGCCAAAGACAAAGAAAGAAATCTGAAGAAAAAAAAGAATTCTGAAAGCAGCAAGAGAAAAGCAATTCATCACATAATAGGTGTATAAGTCAGAGTTCTCTAGGGAAAGAGAAATTACAGGAGATATCTGTAAATAGTATGAGATTTTATAAAACTGTTTCACACAACTGTGGAGATGCACAAGTCCAAATTCTGTAAGGCAGGCTGCAAACTGGCACTCTGATGAAGGCCTTCAATGAATTCTCCAGGAGTGTCTGGCTGGCTGAAGTAGAGATGAAATTTCTCTGTTCAGATTGCTAAAGCTATCACTAACCCCTTAAAAGGAAGGAGGAGCTAAAATCACAGACCTAACTGAATAACTGAAGAAGTTAGGGAATGACCAGCAAACTAACAGTAAAGTAAGTAGAAGAAAAGAAATAACAAAGATTAAAGCAGAATTGAATAATCTGGAGAAAAAGATTCAATAGAGAGAATAAATAAAACCAAAAGTTGGTTCTTTGAGAAGATCAACAAGATTGACAAACTCTTAGCTAGAATGATAAATTCAAAGAAAGAAGACACAAATATAACCAGAAATGAGAGGAGGCATAACTGTGGATCCTCAGTAATTAAAAGAGATCATAACAGGATACTATGAAGAAATGTACACCAACAAACTAGACAACTTGGAGGAAAAGTATAATTTTCTGGAAAAAATATGAACAACCTAGACTCACCAGAGAAGAGATAGAAGACCTTAACAAACTAATCATGAGTAAGGAGATCCAATCAGTCATGAAAAATATTCCTACAATGGTCATAGCAGCATTATTCACAATTGCCAAGAGATGGAAACAATCCAAGTGTCCTTCAACAGATGAGTGTATGAACAAAATGTGGTATATACATATGTATTAGTTAGGGAAACACATCTGGGAATATGAGATTTTATAAAAGTGTCTCACACAACTGTGGGGATGCATGGGTCCAAATTCTGTAGGGCAGGATGCATGAGTCCAAATTCTAAAGGGCAGGCAGCAAGCTGGCAACTCTGATGAAGGTTTTTGATGAACTTCCCAGAACAGAATGCCTGGCTGAAGAAGTGAAAGTTCTCTCTCTTCTCCCTTAAAAGTCTTTAAATGATTGGATCTAATTCAGCTGATTGCGTTCTCTCATTGTGTCAAACATGTCCTTTGTTGATGTAATCAGCCAAAGATGCAGTCAATTGACTGATGATTTAATAAACCAGCCTGCTGATTTATTAACCAGCAATGAATGCCCTTGTAATAATGGGTAGGCCATTACTTGCTTGACCACACACCAGGGCACTATCACTGGGCAAAGTAGACACATGAACATAACCATCACAGTCCACCCCTTGTCAACTTGGCAGCCATAAACATCACCTTAATTAAACATGCTTAATTTCTAAATAGAACACAATAACACACCTGTTTCACCTAAGAATATTCAGCTGCTCTGCCTGGATTGGGTTATTGCAGCTTTCCATTGACTTGAATCACAGGACATGGAAGCACTAACAGATGCCCAATGGGATCTCCTGTATTCCAGGAAAACTCTCCTTTACCTCCATTGTGTAGTTGCAGTGCTATTTCCCCTTGATAGCCAGGATCAATCACCACAGTTAGTACAGTAACCCCCTTCCTTCCCTGTTGATTCAGATGCATGAGAAGCCTGAAGCAGCCAGGTGACATTCTTAACTTCCAGTTCAATGGAATTATTGTTGTGTCTCCTGTTGGAAGCACTCCTCCTTTCAGAAATAAGGCTTGTAGACCAGCAGAGCTTAAGGTTGCAGGGTGAGTAAGTAAAAATTTTCCTTGTTGATCAATAGAAGTGATAGTGAGTTGTGCCACACCCATTTCCAGCCCTTGATTCCTGGACCCATGAATCCTGGCTATGGAAGAAATAGCACCATAAAGTGGATGCTGATTCAAAGCATACACAGCCTTCTGGAGAATACTGCCCAGACCTGCAATGTATTGCTGCCTAGTTGGCAGAGTAATTGAGTATTCAAAATGCCATTCCACAATTCTATCAACCCAGGTTCTTCTGGGTTATGTGGAACATGGTAAGACCAGAGAATTCCATAAGTATGTGCCCATTCCCTAAGTTCATTTGCTGTGAAGTGGGTTCTTTGATCAAAAGGAATGCTGTGTGGAATAACATGACAGTGGATAAGGCATTCCACAAGTCCATAGATGGCAGTACTGGCAGAAGAATTGCATGCAGGGAAGGCAAAGCCATAACCAGAGTATGTATCTATTCTGGTTAGAACAAATCACTAACCCTTCCATGATGAAAGTGGTCCAACATAATCAACTTTCTACCAGGAAGTAGGCTTATCACCTTGGGGATGGTGCCATTTTGGGGGTTGAGTGCAGGTCTCTGCTGTTGGTGGATTGGTCACTCAGAAGTGGCTGTGGCCAGGTGGGCCTTGGCAAGTGGAAGTCCATGTTGCTGAGCCCATGCATAACCTCCATCCCTTCCACCATGACCACTTTGTTAATGAGCCCACTGGACAATGACAGGAATGGCTGGGTAAAGATGGTAACTGGTATCCACTGAATGGGTTATTTTATCCACTTGATACTTAAAATGTTCCTCTGCTGAAGTCACCCTCTGGTGAGCAGTCACATGGGACACAAATATATTCATGTTTCCTGTCCACTCAGAAATGTATATCCACATACCTCTTCCCCAGACTTCTTTGTCACAAATTTTCCAATCATTCTTCTTTCCAGTCCATCACCATCCAGCCAAACCATTAGTAACAGCCCACGAATCAGTATACAAATGCACTTCTGGCCAGTTCTCCTTCCAAGAAAAATGAACAACCAGGTGCACTTCTCCAAGTTCCACCCACTGGGAGGATTTCCCTTCATGACTGTCTTTCAGGGACATCCCATAAAGATGCTGCAGTGGGGCAGCTGTCCACTTTGGGATGATACTTGCATATCACCAAGTTTTCTCTTCCTCAGTCAAATGATTGTAAGGAACTCCCAAAGACACCATAGATGTGAGCTGGGAAAGTGAAGGTAATGTGGCAGCTGTGGGGGTCATGAGCATTTGGACTTTCTCATATAACTTACCTGTACCTACATGAACCACTCAAGCTCTATCTCATATATAACATTTCTATTTTATGATGGAGTGCTGCTGTGCATGCCCAACTTTATGGCTGGGTCAGGCAACACCCAGCTCATGATAAGCAACACAGGTCACATGGTAACTTAGTGGCCCATGGCTAATCACCCTAATGAATATAGATTTAAAAATTCTCGACAAAATACTTGTAAATTGAGGGAAACTCCATATACTCCTCTATATACCTGGGCCTCTCTGGACTGGGGAAAACCTGATTTGGGTCAACCATATCTGAGGAGACACTCTCACAAAAGTTCACATAAAGGCAGGGCAAGAAACAGAAAAACAAGATGTGAAAAATTCTGATCAACTAAGTAGAAGCTAAGGTAAATGTCTAAAAATGTTGAACTGAGGGAGGCAGGGCAACATGGCAGATTGGTGAGGCATAGGCTTTAGTTACTCCTCCAGGGCAGTATGTAGAAAGCCAGAAACTGCATGGACCAGACACTGGAGAGCAATTTGACTTTGGGCATACTTCCTACAACACTCACAAACGTGTGGAACAGCTGAGATCAGCAAAATCTGTAAATTCTTCCAGCCAGGGAACCATGCTCCTCCCAGCCAGGCTCAGTCCCATGGGAGGAGGGGCCATCAGGGCTGGGAATGAGGAGAGAGAACTGCAGTTGTGGCTCTTATTGAAACCTCAGATGGCTGATCCAAACTCCAAACATAGATAGATTAAGACCAGACACTGGAGAATCTGGAAGCAGTCAGTCCAGCAGAGAGGAGATAGGGCTAACAAAAACAGCAAGGAAAACCCAAAAATAAAAGCGGAGACTTTTTGGTGTCCTGGTGAACAGAGAATGGGGAAGGGCAGGGCTCAGGCAGAGTCAGGCTCAGAGGCAAATCCAGAAGGCAAGTTTCCTTGTCTGAAGAGCCGGTTTCTCTACTTTCTTGATTGTTCCTTAATGGCCCTAATCTCCTTATCTCTTAGCATTTCAATAGCCCATTAGATCTGCAAGGTAGGCCCTTATTTTTTTTTATCTTTGTCTCTTTTTCTAAAACAATTATTCTAACAAGCCCATCACAGAAAGCCTCAAAGACTTGAAATTTAGGCCAGACAAGAGCAGAGCTAAGAGAGCTCTAAGACACAAGGCAATAAGTCCAGTGGCTGTGAAAATTCGCTAAACACCACAACTTCCCAAGAAAAGGGGGGTGTCCCCTTACAGCCATCTTCCCAGTGGGCAGGGAATGCTCCTGCCCAGCAGCACCAGCACCACAGCCCAGAGCTGCCCCAAACAACACAGTGTGACAGGAAGTGTTTACAACAACACATGCACACACCACAATAGCCTTTCCCTCAACCTCAGCTAATTGTCCCAGAGCTGGGAAGGCAGAGCTGTGTGAAAAGGGGGAAATTAACATGCCCCATTCAGCCATCCTTTCAGCAGGCTGGGAACACCCCTACACAGTCCTGCAGCCCAGAACCTCCCTTGGTGGATGGTGCTCACCTGTGACATAGCACAGTCATCCTTCAGCAGAGGACCTAGGAGGGCATGGCTTGGAAGAGGGACCCACTTGTAAGTCCCAGGGACCATACACCAATACCAAGGACTTGGGGGTCAGTGGAAGAGGCAAACTGTGGCAAGACTGAACTGAAGGATTAGACTATTGCAACAGCTTTAAATCTCCAAGAACACCTGGGAGATTTGATTATTAAAGATGCCCAACCTCCCTAACTGCTCAGGCACACAGGGCGGGCAACACCAACTACACATGCAAACTTGGTGCAAATATTGGACCCCACAAGACTCACACCCCCACTTACCACAAAGACAAACTGAGGGGAAACTGGCTTGAGGGGAATAGGTGGCTTGTGGATGCCACCTGCTTGTTAGTTAGAGAAAGTGTACTCCACAAAGATGTAGATCTGACAAATTAGAGATAAGAGTTTGAATCAGTCTACACATCCTAAAAGAACCCTATCAAGTTAAACAAATGCCAAGAGGCCAAAAACAACAGAAAATATTAAAGCATATGAAAAAAAACAGACTATATGGATAACCTTAGCCCAAACACCCAAATTAAAAGATCAGAAGAGACACAGTACTTGGAGCAACTAATCAAAGAACTAAAGATGAATAATCAGAACATGGCACAAGATATATAGGGCATGAAGAAGAGCATGGCACAGGATATAAAGGACATCAAGAAGGCCCTAGAAGAGTGTAAAGAAGAAATAGAAAGAGCAATTAAAAAAATAGATGACCTTATGGAAATAAAAGAAACTGTTGGCCAAATTAAAAAGATTCTGGATACTCATAGTACAAGACTAGAGGAAGCTGAACAGCAAATCAGTGACCTGGAGGATGACACAACAGAAAATGAAAGAACAAAAGAAAGAATGGGGAAAAAATGGAAAAAATCAAAATGGACCTCAGGGATATGATTGATAATAAAAAACATCCAAATATAGGACTCATTGCTGTTCCAGAAGGGGAAGAGAAGGGTAAAGGTCTGGGAAGAGTATTCAAAGAAACTGTTGGGGAAAACTTCCCAAATCTTCTAAACACCATAAATACACAAATCATAAATGCCCAGGGAACTCAAAATAGAATAAATCCAAATAAACCCACTCTGAGACATATTCTGACCACACTGTCAAACATGGAATAGAAGGAGCTAGTTCTGAAAGCAAGAGAAAAGCAATTCACCACATACAAAGGAAACAGCATAAGACTAAGTAGTGACTACTCAGTGGCCATCATGGAGGCGAGAAGGCAGTGGCATGACGTATTTAAAATTCTGAGACAGAAAAATTACCAACCAAGAATCCTTTATCCAGCAAAGCTCTCCTTCAAATTTGAGGGAGAGCTTAAATTTTTTGCAGACAAATGCTGAGAGAATTTGCTAACAACAGACTTGCCCTAATTGAGATAGTAAAGGGAGCCCTACCAACAGAGAAACAAAGAAAGCAGAGAGAGAGAGATATGGAGAAAGGTTCAGCACTAAAGAGGTTCAGTATGGGTTCATTAAAGGATATTAAGAGACAGAGGGAAAAAATATATCTGAAAAATTATAAACCAAAGGACAAGATGGCTGATTCATGAAATGTCTTCACAGTAATAATGCTGAATATAAATGGATTAAACTCCCCAATCAAAAGATATAGATTGGCAGAATGAATCAAAAAATGAACCATCAATATTTTGCATACAAGAGACTCATCTTAGACACAAGGACACAAGGAAATTGAAAGTGAAAGGATGGAAAAAATATTTCATGAAAGCTACAGCCAAAAGAAAGCAGGTGTAGCAATATTAATCTCAGATAAAATAGACTTTAAATGCAGGGACGTTATGAGAGACAAAGAAGGCCACTACATACCAATAAAAGGGGCAATTCAACAAGAAGAAATAACAATCATAAATGCTTATGCACCCAATCAAGTTGCCCCAAAATACATGAGACAAACACTGGCAAAACTAAAGGAAGCAATTGATGCTTCCACAATAATTGTGGCAGACTTCATATCACTCTCTCCTATAGATAGATCAACAAGACAGAAGACCAAGAAGGTAATTGAAAACCTAAACAATCTGATAAATGAATTGGATTTAACAGACATATATAGAACATTACATCCCAAATCACCAGGGTACACATTCTTTTCTAGCACTCATGGAACTTTCTCCAGAATAGATCATATGTTGGGGCATAAAACAAGCCTCAATAAATTAAAAAAAACTGTAATTATTCAAAGCACATTTTCTGACCACAGTGGAATACAATTAGAAGTGAATAACCATCAGACAATTAAATAGTTCACAAATACCTGGAGGTTAAACATGCTCCTAAATAATCAGTGGGTTACCGAAGAAACAGCAAGAGAAATTGCTAAATATATAGAGACAAATGAAAATGAGAAAACAACATACCAAAACCTATGGGATAGAGCAAAAGTGGACAGAGGGGGAAATTTATAGCACCAAATGCATACATTAAAGAGGAAGAAAGAGCCAAAATCAAAGAACTAACAGATCAACTGAAGAAACTAGAAAGTGAACAGAAAACCAATCCTAAACCAAGTAGAAGAAAAGAAATAACAAGGATTAAAACAGAAATAAATGACTTAGAGAACAAAATACAATAGAGAGGAAAAATAACACCAAGAGTTGGTTCTTTGAGATCAACAAGATTGACAAACCCCTAGCTAGACTGACAAAATCAAAAAGAGAGAAGACCCATATAAACAAAATAATGAATGAGAAAGGTGACGTTACTGCAGATCCTGAAGAAATTAAATAATTATAAGAGGAAACTATGAACAACTTTATGCCAACAAACCAGTTAATATAGAGGAAATGGACAATTTTCTGGAAACATATGAACAATCTAGACAGACCAGAGAAGAAATAGAAGACCTCAACCAACCAATCACAAGCATAGAAATCCAATCAGTCATCAAAAAGCTTCCTACAAATAAATGCCCAGGGCCAGATGGCTTCACAGGCGAATTCTACCAAACTTTCCAAAAAGAACTGATGCCAATCCTATGGAAGTACTTTCAAAACATCAAAGAAAATGGAACATTACCTAACTCATTTTATCAAGCTAACATCAGTCTAAGACCAAAACTAGGCAAAGATGCTACAAAAAAGGAAATCTACAGGCCTATCTCCCTAATGAATATAGATGCCAAAATTTTAAACAAAATACTTGCAAATTGAATCCAAAGACACATTACAAAAGTCATACACCATGACCAAGTGGGATTCATTCCAGGCATGCAAGGATGGTTCAACATAAGAAAATCAATGTATTACAACACATTAACAAACAAAAATAGAAAAGTCAAATGATCATCTCAATAGATGCTGAAAAAGCGTTTGACAAAATCCAGCATCCCTTTTTGATAAAAACACTTCAAAAGGTAGGAATTGAAGGAAACTTCCTCAATATGATGAAGAGCATACATGAAAACCCACAATCAGCATAGTACTCAATGGTGAGAGACTGAAAGCCTTCGCTCTAAGATCAGGAACAAGACAAGGATGCCCGCTATCACCACTGTTATTCAACATTGTGCTGGAAGTGCTAGCCAGGGCAATCCAGTAAGAAAAATAAATAAAAGGCATCCAAATTGGAAAGGAAGAAGTAAAATGGTCATTGTTTGCAGATGATATGATCTTATATCTGGAAAACCCTGAGAAATTGATGATAGAGCTACTAGAGCTAATAAACCAATTTAGCAAAGTAGCGGGATACAAGATTAATGCACATAAGTCAATAGTGTTTCTATATGCTAGAAATGAACAGATTGAAGAGACACTCCAGAAAAAGATACCATTTACAATAGCAACTAAAAAAAAAAAGGCACCTAGGAATAAACTTAACCAAAGATGTAAAAGACCTATACAAAGAAAAACTACATAGCAACTAAAAAAAAGGCACCTAGGAATAAACTTAACCAAAGATGTAAAAGACCTATACAAAGAAAAACTACATAATTCTTAAAGAAATAGAAGGAGAACTTAAAAGATGGGAAAACATGCCATGTTCATGGATAGGAAGGCTAAATATCATTAAGATGTCAATTTTACCCAAACTCATCTACAGATTCAATGCAATCCCAATCAAAATTCCAACGACCTACTTTTCAGACTTGGAAAACCTAGTAGTCAAATTTATTTGGAAAGGGAAGGTGACTCAAATTGCTAAAGACACTCTAAAAAAGAAGAACAAATTGGGAGGACTTACACTCCCTGACTTTGAAGCTTATTATAAAGCCACAGTTGTCAAAACAGCATGGTACTGGCACAAAGGTAGACATATTGATCAATGGAATCAAATTGAGTATTTGGAGATAGACCCCCAGATCTATGGCCAACTGATCCTTGATAAGGCCCCCAAAGCCACTGAACTGGGACGTAACTGTCTTTTCAACAAATGGGGCTGGGAGAGTTGGATATCCATATACAAAAGAATGAAAGAGGACCCCTACATCACACCCTACACAAAAATTAACTCAAAGTGGATCAAAGATTTCAATATAAAAGACAGTACCATAAAACTCCTAGAAGATAACATAGGGAAACATCTTCAAGACCTTGTATTAGGTGGCCACTTCCTAGACTTTACACCTAAAACACAAGGAAGAAAAGAAAAAATAGATCTCCTCAAGCTTAGAGATTTCTGTACCTCAAAGGAATTTGTCAAAAAGGTGAAGAGGAAGCCAGCCCAACGGGAAAAAAATATTTGGAAACCGTGTATCTGACAAAAGACTGATACCTTGCATATATACAGAAATCCTACAACTCTATGACAATGACAGAGACAGCCCAATTACATAATGGGCAAAAGATATAAAAAGACAGTCCTCTGAAGAGGAAATGCAAATGGACAAGAAACATGAAAAAATGTTCAGCTTCACTAGCTATTAGAGAGATGTAAATTAAGACCACAATGAGATACCACCTCACACCAATTAGAATGGCTGCCATTAAACAAACAGGAAACTACAAATGTTGGAAAGGATGTGGAGAAATTGGAACCCTTATTCATTGTTGGTGGGACTGTCTAATGGTTCAGCCACTCTGGAATTCAGTCTGGCACTTCCTTGGAAATCTAGATATAGAGTTACCCTTCGATCCAGCAATTGCACTTCTTGGTATATACCCAGAAGACCTGAAAGCAGTGACATGAACAGATATCTGCACACCAATATTCATAGCAGCATTATTCACAATTTCCAAGAGATGGAGACAACCCAAATGTCCTTCAGCAGAGGAGTGGATAAATAAAATGTGGTATATTCACAGGATGGAATACTACATGGCTGTAAGAAAGAATGATTTCATGAAACATAAGACAACATGGCTGAATCTCGAAGACATAATGCTGAGTGAAATAAGCCAGGCACAAAAGGAGAAATATCATATGCTACCACTAATGTGAACATTGAAAAATGTAATATGAATTGTTTATAATGTAGAATGTAGGGGAACTAGTGATAGAGAGCAGTTAAGGAAGGGGGAATGATATCCTAGTAAGAACAGATAAGCTATGATGGGTAAATTTATCATTCTGGGAATGCCCAGGAATGACTATGGTCTGTTAACTTCTGATGGGTATGGTAGGAACAAGTTCACAGAAATGTTGCTATATTAGGTTATTTTCTTGGGGTAGAGTAGGAACATGTTGGAAGTAAGGCAGTTATCTTAGGTTAGTTGTCTTTTTCTTACTCCCCTGTTATGGTTGGTTTGAGATGTTTTCTGTTGTATGTGCTTTTTTTAACTTTTTTTTTTGACATAGTTGATTAAAAAAAAAAAGAGTTAATTAAAAAAATCAATATAAAAATATGCAAAACCCCCTTGAGGAGCTGGTGGAGAATGCAGGGGTATAGGGATTCCCCACCTTGATGTTTGCTGATGTACTCATGGACGTGGCAGACTGGTGGTTTGATGTGCTGAGCCCTCTACCACAGGACTTTCCCTTGGGAAGACTGTTGATGAAAAGGAGAGAGTGGGCCTCCCAATAAATGTGCCTAAGTGCCTCCTCCTGAATGCCTCTTTGTTGCTCAGATGTGGCCCTCTCTCTTTGGCTGAGCCAACTTGGTGGGTGAAATCACTGCCCTGCCCGCTACATGGGATCTGACACCCAGGGGAGTGAATCTCCCTGGCAACATGGAATATGGCTCCTGGGGAGGACTCTAGACCCAGCATTGTGGGATGGAGAGCATCTTCTTGACCAAAAGGAGTGAAGGGAAATGAAATAGGCTTCAGTGGCAGAGAGATTCTAGGGGGAGCTGAGAGGTCACTCTGGTGGGTACTCTTACACACAATATATGTAACCCTTTTAGGGTTCTAATGAATTGGAATGGCTAGCAGTGAATGCCTGAAACTATCAAACTACAACCCAGAACCCATGAATCTTGAAGACAATTGTATAAAAAATTAGCTTATGAGGGATGACAATATGATTGGGAAAGCCATATGGACCACACTCCCCTCTGTCTAGTTTATGGATGGATGAGTAGAAAAATGGGGGAAGGGAACAAACAAAACAAAACAAAACAAAACAAAACAAAAAAGACACCCAGTGTTCTTTTTTACTTTAATTGTTCTTTTTCACTTTAATTTTTACTCTTTTTATTTTTGTGTGTGTGGTAATGAAAATGTCAGAAATTAATTTTGGTGATGAACGCACAACTGTATGGTGGTGCTGTGGACAATTGAATATACACTTTGTTTTGTATGACTGCATGGTATGTGAATATATCTCAATAAAATCAATAAAAAATAAATAAAATGATGTGGAAAGAAAAAAAATAAAGAATGCCTCAAAGCAAAAAAAAAAAAAAAAATTGAACTGAACACCAAATATGGAAAACAAATACAACTAACAAGAAAACCCTAGGTAAAAGAGTGAAAACCAGCTCCAGAATAAACTATTCAAGAAAATAGATGCCTAGACAGCTTTAGATAATGAACCAGACTAGACAACATGAAAATGTGGGTCAGCTAAAGGAGCAAACTAAGAGTTCAACTGAGATACAGGAGTTGATAAAATAATTATAGATTTCAAACAAATCTCATAAATAAATTCCAAAATCTATTCAATGAACTGAGGGAAGATGTGACAAAAGAGATGAAGGGTGTAAAGAAGACACTGGATGAACATTAAGACGAATTTATAAGCATGGAGAAACAAGTTGCAGGAATTATGTGAATGAAAGGCACAATAAAAGAGATGAGAAACACAAAGGAGGGATACAACAGTAGATTTGAACAGGCAGAAAAAAGGATCAATGAAGTGGAAGACAAGACATTTGAATTCATACCCAAAAATGAATAGATAGGAAAAAGAATGGAAAAATATAAGCAGGGTTTTAGAAAGCTGAATGACAACATGCAGGGCACAAATATACATGTATGAGTGTCCCTGAAGGAGAAGAGAAGGAAAAGGGGGAAGAAAGAATGATGGAAGAAATATTCACTGAAATTTTATCAACTCTTACAAAAGACATAAAATTACAGATTCAAGAAGCACAGCATACACCAAACTGAATAGATCCCAATAGACCTACTCCAAGGCCCTGACTGATCAGATTGCCAATGTCAAAGACAAAGAGAGAATTCTGAAAGCAGCAAGAGAAAAGTGATCCATCACATCCAAGGGATGCTTGATAAGACTATGTACAGATTTCTCCACAGAAACCATAGAGGTGAGAAGGCAGTGGTGTGATACATTTAAGACACTGAAACAGAAAACTGCCAAACAGGAATTCTATATCTGGCAAAAGTGTCCTTCAAAAATGAGAGAGACGTTAAAATATTTTCAGGCAAACAGGCACTGTGAAAGATTGTGAATAAGAGACTGGCACTACAAGAAATACTAAAGGGAGAGCTACATGCTGATAGGAAAATACAGGAGAGACAAATTTGGAGAAGAGTGTAGAAATGAAGACTATCAGGAATGGTAAGGGAGAAAGAGAAAAAAAATATGATATGACATAAAAACCAAAAGACAAAAAGGTAGAGGAAAGTACTGCCCTTATAGTAATAACCTAAATGTTAATGGATTAAACTCCCCAATAAAAAGACATAGAGTGGCAGAATTTGACAAGAATTCACTTTAGACAGAAGGACAAAAATAGGCTGAAACGAAAGGCTGGAAAAAGATATTTCATGCAAAGAGCAACCAGAAAAAATCAGGAGTAGTTATATTAATATCAAACAAAGTAGACTTCAAAAGTAAAACAATAAAAAGAGATAAAGAAGCAAACTATTAATAAAAAGGTCATTTCATCAAGAAAACATACCAATCATAAATATTTATACATCAAGCCTGACTGCCCCAAAATACATGAGGCAAACAGTGAGAACACTGAAAGAAGAAGTAGATACCTTTGCAATAATAGTTGGAGACTTCAATACACCACTCTCACCAATGGATAAACTATCTATACTAGGATCAATAAGGAAATGGAGATGTTGAATTGTATGATAAAAGAACTAGACTTGACAGGCACTTATAGACCACTACACCCCACAACACCAAGACACAAATTTTTCTCATGTGCTCATGGAACATTCTCTAGGACAGACCACATGTTAGATCGCAAAGCCAGTCTCAACCAATGTAAAAATATTGATATTATACAAAACTATTTCTTGGATCATAATGGAATGAAGAAAGACATAAACAGGCAGAAGGTCATAAAATTCACAAACATGTGGTAGCTAAACAAAACACTCTTAGAAAACCAGTGGGTAAAGGGAGAAATTAAAAGAGAAATTAGTAAATACCTTGAGGCAAATGACAATGAAAACAAAAGATAAAAACTTATGGGATTCAGCAAAGGCAGTGCTTAGAGGGAAATTTATTGACCTAAACCCTTATATTACAAGAGAAGAGAAAGCAAAAATTGAGGCATTAACTGTTCAGCTGGAGGAACTAGAGAAAGAACAGCAAATCAACCCCAAAGCAAACAGTAGGAAAGAGATAACTGTCCCGGCCGGCGGGACGTTCAACGGAAGCTCCAAATCCTGTGAGGGAGGAATGGTATGGGACAAGAGACACGAGGAATGACAGCAAGACAGGTTTCTGATCAAGCTGCAAAACTTTATTGAAGAGGCAGGGTATATATACCCTAAGGTAGAGGGAGTGGCTAGTACGAACGGGTGGCGGCCTAGGATTGGCTGCTGCTGTTGCTAGGGCGGATGGCAGATGTAAGGCTAGCACAGGATTGGTAGATGCTGTTGCCGGGTAGAAGGCAGGTAGTAAAGCTAGCACCCTAGATGTGAATTTTAGGCGCAAACGGCTATCACTTCCATAGAAGGCTGAGGGCAATTTAAACTGTTGTTACATCAGCCCCAGCTGTCATGTTGCATATCTCCGGCATTGCTGAGGGTGGATTTTATACATGCTACCTTAATCGTCCCCAACAATAACAATCATTAAAGTAGAAACAAAGGAAACTGAGAACAGGAAAACAATAAAGAGAATCAACAAAACCAGAAGTTGGTTCTTTGAGAAAATCAATAAAATTGATGGACACTTATGTAGGCTAACAAAAAAAAGAGAGTGCATGCAAATAAATGCAATCAGAAATGGGAAATGCAACATGACTACTGACCCTGCAGAAATAAAGGAGATAAAGAGAAGATATGAGCAACTACATGCTAATAAACAAGACAACTTAGATGAAATGGACAACTTCCTAGAAAAGCATAAACAACCAACATTGACTCAAGAAGAAATAGAAAACTTCAGCAAGCCAATCACAAGTAAAGAGATTGAGTCAGTCAGCAAAAAGCTGCAAAAAAATAAAATCACAGGACCAGATGGCTTCACATGTGAATACTACCAAGCATTCAAGAAAGAATTATGACCAAAACTGCTCAAACTTTTCCAAAAAAAATTAAAGAGGAGGGAAATCTACCTAACTCATTCTATGAAGCCAACATCACCCTAATAACAAAGTCAGATAAAGATACTATAAAAAAGAAAATCATAGACAAATCTCTTGAATGAATACAGATGTAAAAATCCTCAAAAAATACTCAGAAACCAAATCCAGCAGCACATTAAAAGAATTATACAAAATCAGGTGGGATTTATTCCAGATATGCAAGGCTGGTTTAACACAAGAAAATCAATTAATGTAATACATCAGTAAATCAAAGCAGAAGAAACACATGATCATCTTGATTGATACAGAAATTGCATTTGACAAAATTCAACATCTTTTCTTGATGAAAACAATTCAAAGGTTAGGAATAGAAGGGAACGTTCTCAATATGATAAAGGCAATATATGAAAAACCTACAGCTAACATCATACTCAATGGGGAAAGACTGAAAGCTTTCCCTCTAAGATCAGGAACAAGACACGGATGCCCACTGTCACCATTATTTTTCAACATTCTGCTGGAAGTTCTAGCTAGAGCAATTAGGCAAGAAAAAGAAATAAAAGTCATCCAAATTGGAGAGGAAGAACTAAAACTTTCACTATTTGGACATGACTTGATTGTATATGTAGAAAATCTAGAAAAATCTACAGCAAAGCTACTGGAACTAATCATTGAATACAACAAAGTGGCAGGCTACAGGATCCATTTGCAAAAATCTGTAGTGTTCATATACACAAGTAATGTACAAGAGGAGGAAATCAAAAAAAATTCCATTCACAATAGCAGCCAAAAGAATCAAGCATTTAAGAATGAACTTAACTAAGGCCACAAAAGACCTATACAGAGAAAGCTACAAGAAGCTGCTAAAAGAAATCAAACAGGACCTTAAAAATAATGGAAGAACATACTGTGTTCATGGATTGAATGAGTAAATGTAGTTAAGATGCCAATTCTACCAAAACTGATGTATAGATTCAATGCAATACCCATTAATATCCCAACAACTTACTTAGAAGGAATAGAAAAACCAATAATCAAATTTATTTGGAAGGGCAAGCTCCACTGAATAGCCAGAAATATCTTGAGAAAGAGGAACAAAGTGGCAGGTCTCACACTACCTGACTTTGAAACATATTACAAAACTACAGTGGTCAAAACAGCATGGTGCTGGCATAAGAATAGCCATACCAACCAATGGAATCAAATTGAGTGTTCAGAAATAGACCCTCACATCTACAGGCAATTGATCTCTGTACATCAGTGAAGCCAAAGCCACTGGGACAGAGTAGCCTCTTCAATAAATGGTGTTTGGAGAACTGGATATCCATATCCAAAAGAATGAAAGAGAACTCCTTTCTCACACCTTATACAAAAATTAACTCAAAATGGATCAAAGACCTAAACATTAGTGCTAAGACTCAGAAGAAAATGTAGGGCAACGTTGATTTTTGCAGACCTTGCACCCAAAGCAGGAGCAACCAAAGAAGAGGTAAATAAATGGTATCTCCTCAAAATTAAACACTTTTGTACATCAAAGGACTCTGTCAGAAATGTAAAAAAAAAGGCTGCTTATGAAATGGGAGACAATATTTGGAAACCATATAACAGATAATGGTTTAATATCCTGAATGTATAAAAGGATCCTGCAACTCAACTACAGAAAAACACACAACCCAATTTAAAAATTGGCAAAAGACATGGATAGACACTTTTCTGAAGAGGAAATGGAAGTGGCTCAAAAACATATGAAAAAGTGCTCGACTTCACTAGCTATTAGGAAATGAAAATCAAAACCACAATGAGATATCATCTCACAACTATCAGAATGGTCATCATCCAAAAAACAAAAAATTATAAATGCTGAATTGGACATGGAGAAAGAGGCACACATTCATTTTGGGTGGGAATTTAGAACATTTCATTCACTCTGGAAGGCAGTGTGGCAGTTCCTCAGGAAGCTAAGTATAGATTTGCCATATAATTCAGCTATTCCACTACTAGGTATATATGCAGAGGAATTGAAAGATAAGACATGAGCAGACATTTGTAAACCAATGTTTATAACAACATTATTTACAAATGCCAAAAAATTGAGACAGTCCAAATGTTCATCAATGGAAGAGTGGATAAAAAACGGTGGTATATACACACAATAGAATATTATGCAGCTGTAAGACAGAACAAAGTCACAGAACATATAACAATGTGGATGAACCTTGAGGATGTTATGTTGAGTGAAGCCAGCCAGAAACAAAAGGACAAATACTGTATAGTCTCACTAATATGAACTAACATTTATAATCAAACTTTGAAAGTTAAAAGTTGGTAACAGTTTATCAGGAGATAGAAAAAAGGTAGAGATTGGGTATTTGATGCTGAAGGACTAGAGTGTTCAACAGGATAGATTTCATAAAACCAGAAATAAATAGCATAATATTGTGTGATGGTAGCACAATATTTTAAGTACACTGAACAAAAATGTCTGTGAGTAAAGCTGAAAGAGGAGGGCTAAGAGCAGGTATGGCTCACAAGGTAATGGTAGACCACAAAGACTGGGACTGCATAACTTAGCAAAAGCTAAAGTCGTCACTGATTGTGATGAAATGTACAAATAAAAAAAATGTTTTTACATATGGGAGAACAAATATCAGCCATGCAAAGTTTTGAACAAGGGATGGTATTGGGAAAAAAATTAATCAAAGCAAACTGGAGTCTATGGTCAACAATAACATTGTAATATGCTTCCATTAAATGTAACAAAGGCAATATACCAAAGCTAAATGTGTATGAGAGGGGGATATAAGGGAGGGCTATGGGATTCTTGGTACTGGTGTTGTTGTCTGACCTTACTATTATATTGTATTGTCTGATATTTTATTTTTCTCATTATCTTTTTTATTATTCTCAAAAAATTTTCATAGTAAAATTCAAGTGCTGATTGTGGTGATAAATGTACAACTATATGAGATACCATGAATAGTTGATTGTACATTGTGGATAATTGTGTGATACGTGAATATATCTCTATAAAATTGTAGGAAAAATATAAATGGGGATAAAACTGCTGGAGAAAACATGGAGGGAGGGATGTACCTATTTACTGCTTGTGGGGAGGTAGAATGGTATAGCCTATCTGGAGGACAATGTTGTGTGTTACACAAGAAACTCAGTATGTGGGGGCCATAAGGTCCTGCAACTCCATCATGGGGTATATACTTGGAAGATCTGAGAGCAAGGACATGAATGTACATTTGCACACTGGTGTTTATGGAGGCAGTATTCATGATTTGCAATGGGTGGAGGTGGCCTAATGGTATGTCTCCTGAGGAACAGAATGGTGAACTGTGATGTATGCATACAATGGAATATTGAGCAGCTATGAGAAGGAGTGAAGCTGTGAGACACGCAACAAGGTGAATGGATCCTGTAGACAGCATTTTGAGTGAAGTGTACCAGAAATGAAAAGGCAAACATTGTAATGCCTCACCAATATGGACTAACTACAACGTGTAACTCAGAATTGAATCTTATAGTACAGCTTATCAGGGGAACTTATTGTAATTGTCCCTAGATTGTAAGCTTTTACAGCAGTCACATTTATTACTGAATTGTAATGTCTGATCCCTTTGTATATAACCTGGTTGGCCTCTGGAGCTTTGGGTATCTGTGTGACACCTGAAACAGAGCTAGGGCTCAGCAGATATGAATGTCAGTATTAGCACATACAGCAACTGTTAAAAAGCTGGAAAAGAGTCCAGACTTCAAGAAGAGACATAAGTGAAGCAGATCTAGTTAGGACTAAGACAAATCAGGCCAAAAGGTAAAGGATGATATTGACTGTGTTTTAGCACTTCAACTTCCATGTGAGACCAAAAGAAGATATGTTTATTTGGTACAGGATCTATATTTTCTGTAGTACACTAAATAATTTAACTTGTATGGTAAGTTTACTCAAACACCATAATTATATGGAACCTTGACTAGTAGTGAGATGTGGTAGGTTTGTATAGGTTAGGGTGAAATAGCAATCCATCCCAAAGTAATTTGGGCATAGAATAAAAATATATATGCAGGGACCCCAGAGGGGCTGTGGAAAATGCAGAAATTTTGGACTTCCCCACCTGGATTTTTGCTGATGTTCTCACAAATATTGAGGACTGATGGTTTGGTATGCTGAGCCCTCTATCTTGGGGCTTATCCTTATGAAGCTTGTTATTGCAAAGGAGAGGTTAAGCCTACCTCTAATTATGCCTAAGATTCTACCCAAAGTACCTCTTTGTTGCTCAAATGTGGCCCTCTCTCTCTAGCTATGCCAACTTTTCAGGTGAACTCACTGTCCTCCCCCCTACATGGGACCTGACTCCCAGGGGTGTAAACCTCCCTGACAATGCAGGATCTGACTCCCTGGGATAATCCTGGACCTGGCATCATGGGATTGAGAAAATCTTCTTGACCAAAAGGGGGAAGTGAAATTAAACAAAATAAAGTTTCAGCGGCTGAGAGATTTCAAATGGAGTGGAGGTCACTCTGGTGGGCATCCTTATGCATTATGTTGATATCCCTTTTTAGGTTTTAGTGTATTGGAATAGTTAGAAGTAAATACCTGAAATTATCAAACTGCAACCCAGTAGCCTTGATTCTTGAGGATGATTGTATAACTATGTAACTTATAAGGGGTGACAGTGTGATTGTGAAAATCTTGTGGATCACACTACTTTTATCCAGTGTATGGATGGATGAGTAGAAAAAGGGACAAAAACTAAATGAAAAATAGAATGGGATGGGAGATAAAAAAGAAAATACTTGTAAATCATATCAAATGGCACACTGAAAGAATCAGAGACCACCACCAGTAGGGTTCATTCCAGGCATGCAAAGTTGGTGCAACATAAGAAAATCAATGTAATACAGCACATGAACAAATCAAAATAGAAAAATAAAATGATCTTCTCAATAGAGACTGAAAAATCATTCAACAAAAATTGGACAAAATTCAGCCTCATTTTTTTAAATAAAAACCCTTCAAAAAGTACAAGGAGAAGGAAACTTCCTCAATATGAAAAAGGGCATATAAGAAAAACACATAGGCAACATAGTACTCAATGGTGAGGGACTGAAATCTTTCCCCCTAAGATTGAGAATGAGACAGGGATGTCCACTGTCACCACTATTATTCAACATCATTCTAGAAGTTATAGTGAGAGCAATTTGACAATACAAAGAAATAAGATGCATCCAAATTGGAAAGGAAGAATTAAAACTGTCATTATTTGCAGATGATATGATCTTATATTTGGAAAATACTAAGAAATCAAGGACAAAGCTACCTGAGCTAATAATTTCAGCAAAGTGGCAGGATACAAGATTAATGTGTAAAATTCAGTAATGTTCCTATGCACTAGGTCCGACCTAACTGAAGAAGCACTGAAGAAAAAAATTCCATTGACAATAAAAAGTAAACAAATCAACTACCTAGGAATAAACTTAACCAAGGATGTAAAAGACCTCTACATAGAAAATTACAAAACTTTACTAAAAGAAATCAAAGAGGACCTAAATAGGTGGAAAGAAATTCCAAGTTCATAGGTAGGAAGGCTAAAGTTTATTAAGATATCAATCTTACCGAAACTGAGCCACACATTCAATGCAATTCCGATCAAAATTCCAACAACCTACTTTGAAGATTGGGAAAAGCTAGCTATCAAATTTATTTTAAAGGGAAATGGGCCTTGAGTTGCCAGAAACCTTCTTAAAAAGAAGAATGAAGTGGGAGGACTTACACTTCCTGACTTTAAAGCCTACTATAAAGCCACAGTGGTCAGAACGGCATGGTACTGGCACAAAGATAAACATATTGATCAGTGGAATTGAATCAGGAAGATCAATTAATATAGACTATAATTAATAGGAAAACCTTATCAGTACCGCACTAGTACCAGGAATAAATAATTACAGGCTGATAAGAGTTTTACGGTGTTTTCGGCTATGATAATTGTTTAAAATTGAGAGTGATGATTGTACAACTAAGTGAAAATAATGTAAGATGTTGATTGTTTATCTTGGAGAGAATATATGTTATGTGAAATTAGGAACCCCCTACTTAATAAGACAAGCCCTCAATCTTGAAACTTATGGCCATAAAGGGTAGGCTAAGCCTACCTATAATGCCTAATATTCACCTCCAGAGAAGCTCTTTTGTTTCTCAGATGTGGCCTTTCTTTCTACATGCACAACTCTGCAAATAAATTCATTATCCTCTCCCCTATGTGGAACATGATTCCCAGGGATGTGAGTCTCCCTGGTGACATGGGACATGGCTCCCAGGAATGAGCCTTGTCCTGGCATTGAGGAATGGAGGATGCTTTCTTGAAAAAGAGTGGCAAAAGATAGGTATCAAAATAAGGTTTCAGTTGCTTAGAGATTTCAAATAGAGTTCAGAGGCTATACTGGAAATTACTCTCATGCAAGCTCAAGCTAGATATTCTAAACAGACACATATGCCAAGCCCTAATGAATGGTGGTCCCCAAAATACTAAAAAATACCTAGGTCCTTCTGACACTCTACAAAAGTTTCACTCACTAGGTTTATTTTCCAGAACTTAAATCTTCCAGAATGTCCGCCTGCCAGATAAGTCCCAAAACACAGAGCCTCTTCAAGAACATCAACCAGATGCATCCCCCTTCTCCATAATGTTGATACCCCTTTTCATTATGAAGAGTTAGCATTGTCACTGCCCAGGTATCCCTGAAGATTGAGAAAGTGAACAAATAAAAGAGAGGGGTAGCAAAAGACAAGATAGGATTTAACAAAGAATTTTGAATACTGAATCTTTATAAAATTTTCTTTTAGTTTCTAGGGTACTAGAATAGCTACAAGGAAATAACTGACATGGTGGAACTGTAACACATAACATGCATTGAAATTTGCTCTTGTTAAATTGTACTTTGAAATTTGTCACCTTTCTGTATATACATTATATTTCACAATAAGGAAATAACTGAAATTATGAACTATAACCCATATCATTCTGTGAAATTTGCTCTATAAGTACTTATTTTTAAAAAATTTCACTAAGGTGGAAGGTCCCTGTATTTTTGTTGTATTTATCTCCATCTTCTGACATGCAAATGCCCTACCAATAAGTCTAGAGTAGTTGCTACCTCTTGTTCACTAGGTCAAATCAACATAGTATCAGCAATATAATGGACCAGTGTGATATTTTGTGGGATGGAGAAATGATCACACTCCACATGACCCAGATTATGACATAGGGCTGGAGAGTTGATAGACCTATGAGGAAGAACAGTGAAATTATACCGCTGGCCTTGCCAGCTGAATGCAAACTGTTTCTGGAGGTCCTTACTAACAGCTATTGAGAAAAAAGCATTTGCCTGCACAATAGCTGCACACCAGAAACCAGAGGATGTGTTGGTTTGTTCAAGCAATGGTACCACATCTGGGACAGCAGCTGCAATTGGAGTTACCACCTAGTTAAGTTTATGATTATCCACTGTCATCCTCCAAGACCTATTTGTTTTCTGTTTTGGCCAAAAAGGACAGATGAATGGGAATGTGTTGGGAATAACCACTGCTACATCCTTCAAGCCCTTAAGAGTGACACTAATCTCTGCAATCCATCCAGGAATCTTGTATTGCTTCTGATTTACTATTTTGCTAGGCAGGGGCAGTTCTAGTGTTTTCCAGTTGGTTTCTCCTACCATAGTAGCCCTCAATCCATGATCCAGGGAAGAATGTAGGGATTCTGCCTTTTGCTGAGTATGTCTATTCCAATTATGTGTTCAAGAACTGGAAAAATAAACCATAGGATGGGTCAGGGGATCCAATGGACCCACTGTGAGACAGATCTGAGCTAAAACTCCATTGAACACCTGACCTTCATAAGCCCCTACTCTGACTGAATTAATTTCACTTCTGACCAGAACAAGAGTGCCTAATAATCCTCCAAGTATCTGCTCATTTTCTTTTCCCCAATGCATAGTTACTCTGGTCCAAGGCCATAGGTCTCCTTGCAAAAGGCTGGGAGGAAGATTAGCAGTATAAATTTTTGGCAGTGTAAGTAGGTCCTTCCCCAAGAGTACCTGATCTTCCCCTCATTCAAGGGGCTCTGGGTATGTAAACTGTCTCAAGTCTGGGAATTGATTAAGGGGCTGTGAATCTCTGTTTCTGTAATTCAAGTTAGACTTTTGTTCACTTAACCTAGAATTCTTCTGCTTATACAGATCAAAAAAGAATTTAGCAGGCTGCCATCTATGTTGCTTCTAGGTACCCCATGATCTAGAAGCCAATGCCATAAGTCTATGTGAGTCAGATTATTTTGACTGCTGCTTTGAGTCTGCTGTCTATTATGGTAGCCACATCCACCTTGACTTTGGCAATGAAGTGCTGCTGCATGGCTTCTGCCAACTTGGGATCTGACCATCTTCATTGTGTTTGAGAATTGCAGCTAAGTGACAGCAGTTCCCACAGTAATAGCTGACCTACAGTGAAGTGTGACTACAGAGCTGTTCAGGGATGATGGAGCTAGTCTTGCAATTTTATTTCTCACAGTCCTGGTAAAAGGTATATTCTCTGGACATTCCTGGGCTGTGTGATTAGGTCTTCCATGATAAATCCACTCTAACATTACATTCTCTCTAAGTCTCTGGAACCTGTCATCTACATTATACCAGGGCAGTTCTGGTATTTCAACCTCAGATAATGTTGGCCACCTTCTGATCCATGTTTCAGCCAACCACCCAAACTGTTAATGCCTTTGCTAACCCCTTGAGCTACAACATTTATTGCAGAATCTCTGCTTAGTGAGCCCATATCAATAATTTCATTCTGATCTAGCTTTATTGTCCTTCCATCATTATCCCACACCCTTAATATGCATTCCCACACAATATTCCCCTGACTTCTGTCTATGTAAAATGGAAAACTCCTGCAGTTATTCTCGAGAATAGCATACTTCCTCATGGGTCACACTTTGTACCTCACCTTTCAGGGCCTGTTGGGACATTAGTCTAGTTATAGGTCTTGAAGCAAAGACTAGTGGTGGGGGTGGGTCATGAAAACATTAGAAGTATCCTTCAAGCTATTTACCACAGGGCCTTCTGTTGCATTTCCATCTGGTGGAACAGGATTAATCTCTCCAGACAGAGGCACTAATTACTCTATTTCCATTAATCAAAATGGCACTGACAGTCCATGGCATGAGTTGGCAAAGCAGATATGCAAAATATCACCATTTTATTCTCCTAATCCTACTCTTGAATGAGGTAAGGCTCTGGGTGAGAGTGTTTTTGACACCTTAACAGTTTTGTGGAGTTAAGAGGTATAATGATGTTAGCTGGTTGTTCTTGGATATGCTGGATACACTTATAAGAGAAATAAGAGAAAAAGATGGGCTGAAGGCTTCAAATTTGAAACTTAATGTTGTTTGTTGTGAAGGTTTCTATTTGTGCCCTGAAAGAAAATCTCATTTCCTATGCCCAGACCCACAGTCTCATTGTAATGTAAGCTGGATCAGGCTGAATTTAGAAAGAGCCTACAACCAAAAGTGAGGCAAACACCTCATTGGTCTCTGGATTTTGGAGACAGCAAATTCCTCATTTGGGTGTGCTACTCTGGCCCATTTACTTAGTGACCAGAGAAGCTGCTGGTTTTGAATGGGGACCAGGATAAGAGTAAGCCCTGTGACTGATGCAGGCTGCTGTGCAAGCTGCTCCACCACTTGGGCCAGCTGATCCTATAGTGCTGAAAGTGTCAGTAACAAATAGAGATGTTGTTTGGAGCCCCTGGCAGGCTCCTATATGAGAATCATAAGACAGGTCCTTAGGATTTTGGAGTAAAACCTTACCATCTTCTGCAGATAATTACTTTCCATTTAAGAAACAGCTTTTGGCCTGTTGTTGGGCCCCAGTAGAGACAGAATGCTTAACCATGGGCCACAAAGTTGCCGTGAGACCTGAGTTACCTATCATGAGCTGGGTGTTGTCCAAACCACCAAGCCACAAAGTTGGGCATGAAGAGCAGAACTCCATCATGAAATGGAAATGGTATATATAAGATAGGGCCTGAGCAGGTCCTCAAGGCACAAGTAAGTTATATGAGGAAGTGGCTCAAGTGCCCATGGCCCCCACTCCTGCCACATTATCTTCTCTTTCCCAAACCAGAGCTATGGCCTCTTGGGCAGTTCCTTACAATCAGTTGACTGAGGAAGAGAAAACTTGAGCCTGGTTTACAATACACAGGTACCACCCAAAAGTGGACAGCTGCAGCACTGCAGCCCCACTCTGTGTTGCCCCTGAAGGACAGTGGTGAGGGGAATTTCTCCCACTGTGCAGGACTTTGAGTGGTGAATCTGGTTGTTCATTTTTCTTGGAAGAACTGGCCAGAGGTGAATTTGTGCTGATTTTTGGGCTGTTTCTAAGGGTTTTGCATGATGGTCAGGGACTTGGAAGGAGCACGATTGGAAAATTGGCAACTAAGAGGTCTGGGGAAGAGGTTTGTGGATAAACCTTTCTAAATAGGGAAAAAACATGAAGATATTTGTGTCCCATGTGAATGCTCACCAGAGGGTGACTTCAGCAGAGGAATGTTTTAATAATCAAGTGGATAAGATGACCTCTTCTGTGGATACCAATCAGCCTCTTTCCCCACCCACTCCTGTTATTGCCCAATGGGCTCATGAGAAAAGTGGTCATAGTGGTAGGGATGGAGGTTATGCATAGGCTCAGCAACATGGACTTCCATTCACCAAGGCTGACCTGGTCACAGCCACTTCTGAGTGCCCAATCTTCCAGCAGCAGAGACCCACACTCAGTCCCTGATATGGCACCATTCCCTGAGGTAAACAGCCTGCTACCTGGTGGCAGGTTGATTACATTGTACCACTTTCATCATGGAAGGGGCAGCAATTTGTTCTTACTGGAATAGACACATACTCTGAATATGGGTTTGCTTTCCCTGAACACAATGCTTTTGCCAGAACTACCATTCATGAACTTACAGAATTCCTTATCCACTGTCATGGTATTCCACACAGCTTTGCTTCTGATCAAGGAACCCACTTCATAGCAAATGAAATGCAGGAACAGATATATGATCATGGAATTCTCTTGTCTTACTATGTTCCTCATCATGCAGAGCAGCTGGGTTGTTATAATAGTTGAATGGCCTTTTTAAGACTCATTTCTGACACCAACTAGGTGGCAATACCTTGCAGCACTGGAGCAATGTTCTCCAGGAGGCTGTATGTGCTTTGAATCAGCTTCTACCCTATGGTGCTGTTTTTCCCATAGCCAGGTTTCACAGGTCCAGGAATCAAATTGTGGAAATGGGAGTGGCACCACTCACTATCACCCATAGCGATCCACTAGAAAAGTTTTTGCTTCCTGTCCCTGCAACCTTAAGCACTGATAGTCTGCGGGATACTGATTACGTGCTCCGACTTGGCGGGCCTGGGCCGGGGGACCGGATCCGCCCCTGGGGAGGGTGGTGGGCACGGGCGGTAGCGCCCTCCATAGCCCCCCGGGCCTGAGAAAGTGGAGCCGGATGCAGGCCCCATTTCCTCACCCAAAATATCTTGCCCCATGTTGGGCGCCAGGAAGCTTGCCAGAGAAAACCGCCCCCTTTACCTTGCCCGCCCACTCCCCGTTGCCAGAGCAACTCCCGCCACCGCCAGTGCGCATGCACCGTTGCCAGAGCAACTCCCGCCCCTTTTTCAAACAACCCCCGTCCTCTATGCCAGCCTATATAACTGGTGCTCACCCCTGAATAAAGGCTCTTGGTTTTACCCTCCTCAAAAAAGCGTCCCGCCTGTTTCCTCTCGCCGCCCTCCACACCTTGCACGCCACCGCCGGGGACCTGGCCAAGTCCCCCACCTTGCCCTCGCCTCCGGGAAAGAGCCCCCACCGCCGGTACCCTCCAAGCAACGCCGAGAGCCGAGGATTCAGCAACCGGCCCCCCCCCGACGCAATAGACGTGACCGCAATAGTCTATAGGGTTTAGTTCCGAAAGGAGGAGTGTCATCAGGAGACACAACGATTCCGTTGAACTGGATGTTAAGACTGCCACCTGGCCACTTTGAGCTTCTCATGCCTCTGCAACAACAGGCAAGGAGGGGCATTATTGTATTGGCTGGGGTGATTGACCCTGAGTATCAAGGGAAAAAAAGGACAACAACTACACAATGGAGGTAAAGGAGAGTTTTTCTGGAATACAGTAGATCCCCTAGGACTTCTATTAGTACTACCATGCCCTGTGATTAAAGTCAATGGAAAACTGCAACAACCCAATCCAGGCAGGACTACCAATGGCCCAGAAACTTCAGGAATGAAAGTTTGGGTCACCCCAGCAGGCAAAGAACCATGGCCAGCTGAAGTGCTTGCTGAGGGTAAAGGAAACATGGAATGTGTAGTGGAAGAAGGAAGTGATAAATGTGAACTATGACCATATGACCAGTTACAGAAATGAATACTATTATGGTATGAATATTTCCTCCTTGTTTTGTTATAGGTATGTTTGTATTTGTACATAAAATAAATATCTGTTTGCTTCTGTATCTTATCCCTTTATCATAAGAGACACAAACTTTATTGTTCATTTTGTAGTATTTACATTATAAGATACCAAGTTTAAGAGTGAATGTTATCCAAGGACTTGCACCTTATTCTGGAGAGATTTAATGCATTTCTGGTTGTATGTAGGACAGCTGAGTATTGTTAGACAAAACATGGCTGTTATTGTGCTCTATTTAGAGATTAAGTATGATTTAATGTGATATGTATAGTGGCAAAGTTGAAAAGGTTGGACTGTGATTGTTAGATTTACGTGTTAATTTGGCCAGGAGATGGTGCCCAGTTTTCTGGTAAAGGAAGCACTGGTCTAACAATTGCTAAAGGGACATTTCATGGCTTGTTAATAAACCAGAAGCATGGTTTATTAAATCATCAGTCACTACATCTATGATCAACTAAGGTAATGTCCTCCACAATGAGTAAATCCAGTCAGTTGAAGACTTTTAAGGGAGAAGAGAGAACTTCCATTTCATCTTTGGCCTGCCAGTCTCTCCTGGGTAGTTCACCAAAGACCTCCACTGGAGTTGCAAGACCACTGCCTGCCCCATGGAATTTGGACTTGTGCATCCCCACAGTTGTGTGAGACATTTTTATAAAATCTCATATTCACAAATTTATCCTACTGGTTGTTTCCCTAGAGAACCTTGACTTATACACCATTCTAGTATGTGTAGAGAGGTATCTAACAGTAGTTCTGATTTTTATTTCCCTGATCACCAAAATGTTGGTCATCTTTTTATGTGCTTGTATATCTTTTTAGAGAAATATCTATTCAAGTCCTTGCCCATTTTTAAATTAGGTTATTTGTCTTTTTGTTTTTGAGTTGTAGCAGTTCATTATATATTCTGGATAAAACCCTTATCAAATATGTGGTTGGCAATTATTTTCTTCCATTCTGTAGGTTACCTTTTCACTTGATAGTGTCTTTTGATGTACACATTTTTTAATTTTGATGAAGTCCATTTTATCTTTTTTCTTTTGTTTCTTGTGCTTTTCATGTCTTATCTAAGAAATCATGACCAAACCTAAGGTAATAAAGATTCCATCTGTTTTTTCTCTATGAGTTTTATAGTTGTAGCCCTTATGTGCAGGTCCTTGATCCATTTAGAGTTAATTTTTGTATATGGTATGATACAGGAATCTAACTTCATTATTTTGCATGTTTTATGTCCATTTTCCCAACACCATATGTTGAAGAGACTGTTCCCCATTTAATGTGCTTGACACCCTTGTCAAAAATCAGTTGACCAGAGATGTGTGGGATTATTTCTGAACTCTCAATTCTATTCCATTTGTCTATGTCTATCATCATGCCAGTATCATACTGTTTAGATAACTGTGGTTTTGTAAGTTTTGAAATGGGGAAATGTGAGACCTCCAACATTATTCTTCTTTTGAAATGTTGATTTGGCTATTCAGGGCTCTACGCATTTCCTTGTTAATTTGTGGATTGACTTTTCCATTTCTGAAAAAATGGATAATGGGATTTTTATAGGTATTGCATTGAATCTATAGACATCTTTGGGTAGTATTGACATCTTAATATGAAGTCTTCTTATCCATTAACACAGGACATCTTACCATTTGTTTAGGTCATTTAGGTTTCTTTTATTTCCTTCAGCAATGTTTTGTAGTTTCCACTGTACTAGTCTTTCACTTCCCTTGGTTAAATGTACTCCTAGATATTTATTTCTTTTATGAGCTTTTGTGAATGGAATTGTTCTCTAAATGTCCATTTCAGCATATTCTTTAGTAATTTATTGCAGTTATAGCCTGCAATTTTGCTGGAATTGTTGACTAGTTCTAGTTTTCTTGCCAATTTTGTGGGCTGTTCTATATAAAGGATCATGCCATTTGTGAATAGAGATAGTTTTACTTTCCCCTTTCTGATTTGGATACCTTTTTTTTTCCATGCCTTATTGTTCTGGCAAGGATTTCCAGCACAATGTTGAACAGCAGTGGTGAAGGCAGTCATCCTTGTCTTGTTCATGATCTCAGGGGGAAGGCGTTCAGTCCTTCAGAGTTAAGTAAAATGTTAGCTGGGTTTTTCATATAAGAATTTTATCATGCTGAGGAACTTGCTTTCTATTTTTCTGAGTGTTTTTGTCATGAAAAGGTGTTGAATTTTCTCAAATGCCTTTTCTGCATAAATTGTGATGATCATGTGAATTTTTATTTCATTCTGTTAATATGGTCTATTACATTGATTTTCTTATGTTGAACCACCCTTGCACATCCAGGATAAGTCCCACTTGACTTATATAATTCTTTTAGTATTCTGTTGGATTTGGTTTCTAGTATTTTGTTGAGGATTTTTGCATCTATGTTCATAAGGGACATTGGTCTGTACATATCTTTTCTTTTCATATCTTTATATGGCTTTGGTATTAGGTTAATCTTGGCTTCATAAAATCAGTTAGGAAGAGTTACCTCCTCCTCAATTTCTTTGCAAATTTGAGAAGAATTGGAGTTAATTCTTCTTTGACTATTTTGGTAGTATTCACTAGTGAAGCTGCCTGGACCTGGATGTTTCTTTGTTAGGAGGTATTTAATTACTGATTCAATCTCTTTACTTATCTGTTGAGATATTCTATTTATACTTGAGTTAGTTGAGGTAATTTGTGGGTTTCCATGAATTTTCCACTTCTTCTAAGTTATCTAATTGGCTACACACAATTGTTTGTGGTATACTCTTCCAATCTTTTAATTTCATAAGAGTATTTGCAATGCCCTTCTTTCATTTTGGATTTTAGTGATTTGCCTCCTGTCTCTGTTTTTTGTAAGTCTAGCTAAAAGTTCATCAATTTGATTACTCTTTTTAAAGAACCAAGTTTTTGTTTCATTGATTCTCTCTATTGTTTTTCTATTCTGTATTATTTTATCTCTGCTCTAATCTTTATTTCTTTCCTTTTACTAACTTTAGGTTTAATTTGTTCTTTTTCTTTTTCTAGTCCCTCCAGGTGTGAAGACAGGTTATTGATTTGAGATCTTTCTTTTCTGTTAATGTATATATTCATAGCTATAAATTTCCCTCTGAGCACTGCCTTTAATGCATCCCATAAGATTTGTATGTTGTATTTTCATTTTAATTCATCTCAAGATATTTCATAATGTCCCTTGTGATTTTTTTCATAGCCCATTAATTAAAAGTGTGTTTTTTAACTTCCACGTATTTGTGACTATTCCAATTTTCCTTCTGTTATTAATTTCTAGCTTCATTTCTTTGTGGTCAGAGAAAAATGCTTTGTACAATTTCAATATTTTTTAATTTATTGAGACTTGTTTTGTGACCTAACATGTAGTCTATCCTGGAGAATGATTCATGTATATGAAGGAGAATGTTTATTGTGCTGTTGTTGGGGGCAGTGTTCTGTATATGTCTATTAGGTCTAGTTTGTTTACAGTATTGTTGAAGCCCTCTTGTTTCCTTATAGATCTTCTGTCTAGATATTCTAACCATTGATGACAGTGGTGCTTTGAAGTCTCCAGCTATTACAGAAGTGTCTATTTCTCCCTTCAATTTTGTCAATGTTTGTCTCATGTATTTTGGGGATCTGTGATTAGGTGCATATATGCTTATAATTGTTATATCCTCTTGATACACTGACTGTTTTATTAATATATAGTGAGATTCTTTGTCTCCTGAAACAATTTTTAACTCAAAATCTATTTTATCTGGTATTAGTATAGCCACCACTGCTCTCCTTTGATTACTATTTGCATGGAATATTTTCCCATCTTTTCACTTTCATCTCATTTCTGTCTGGGTCTAAGGAGAGTATCTTTCAAACAATATACAGCTGGATCATCCTTTTCCTTTTCCTTTCAGTCTGTCTCTATCTCTTGATTCAAGAATTTGTTTACATTCAGAGTAATTACTGATAAGTAATTACTGATAATGACTTACTTCAGCCATTTTGTCCTTTGTTTCTCATATGTCATGTCTTTTTGTCTGGCTTTTCCTTCATTGCTCTTATGTATGGTTAATCTTTGGTGATGTAACAGATTGATCCATTTCTCATTTCCATTTCTGGAAATATTTAAAATACTTTATTTGTGGTTACCCTTGGGTTTGTATTAAGCAACCTAAATCGACAACCTACTAAATTGAAATGATAGCAACTTAATTTCAAAGGCATACATATTCTCTGCTCCTATACCCCTCCATTCCCCCTCTTTATGTTGTTTTTGTCACATATTACCTCTTTATATTTTGCATGTCCACAAGTATAAATATGATTGTTTCTTATTCAATTGTATGCTAAATCTTATAGGAAATACAGAGTATAGTTATGTACTTAGAATACAATACTATTGGGGTTTCTATTTAGTCATTTAGTTACCTTTACTGGAGATCTCTATTTCTTCACACTGTTCCAAACTACTATCTACTGTCCTTTCTTTTCAACCTGAAGATTTCCCTTTACCATTTCTTGTAGGAAAGCTCTCCTGGTGACAAATTCTCACAGTTTTTTGTTATCCATGAGTGTCTTATACTCTCCATTTTTGAAGGTCATGTTTGGTAGATATAGAATTCTTGGCTGGCAGTTTTTCTTTTACAATACATTAAATATGCCATACCACTGTCTTTTGTTTCTGTGGTTTCTGATTAGAAAAAAGAACTTAATCTTATTGAGGATCCCTTGTATGTGACAGATTGCTTCTCTCTTGCTGCTTTCAGAACACTCTTTATCTTTGATATTTGACATTTTATTCATGATATGTCTTGGAGTAGATCTATTTGGGTTTATCCTGTTTAGAGCTGTTAGACTTCTTGGAGTTTTATATTCATGTTTTATTCATCAATTTGGGGAAGATTTTGGCCATTATTTCTTCAGGTATTCTATCTGTTCCTTTTTCCTTTTCCTCTCTTCCTGGGACTCCCATAATGCCTATATTTGTATGCTTTGTGTTGTTCCACAGGTCCCTTAGCTCTTTTTTTATCCTTGTCTATATCTACTCTTCAGCTGTATGATTTTGTTTGTTTTCAGGTTTGCTGATTCTTCCTTTCGTCTGTTCAAATCTGCTGTTGAATGTCTTTAGTGTATTTTTAATCTGTTATTGTGTTGCTTATCCTTTTCAGTTCCATTATTTTCCTTTTTAAATTTTCTAATTGCTCTTCTTGATCATGCATCATCTTCTTGATTTCGTTTATTTCTATATCCATGTTTCTCTTTAGCTCATTGAACTTATTTAGGAGGTTTGACTGAATGTCATTGATTAGTTGTACTCATGCCTCTGTTTCCTCTGTTGTTTTCATTTATTCTCTTGAACGAGCCATCTCCTCCTCTTTCTTTACATGACTAGTTATTTTTGTTGTTGTCTGAGCATTTGATTATTTTGATGTGATAACTCTGGAAGTCAGTTTATCCTACTGACCTAAGGGTTTAGTGTTTATTGGCTGTGTGTTAAGGCTCTTTTCCAATGTTTGGCCCAGTTTTTACCTTAGAGCAGCCTAAGCCTTTACAATAGCCTGTGGTTAAAAGTTCAGCATTTTTCCTGTCTCTTCTAAACCTGCATATTGCCCTAGGCATGTGTAGTAACTTTCAAGATTTTCCTAGAATGTGCAACTGTTTCCCCTCCAGGAGAGATTTCCTTTCCCCTGTTCCTCCTTCAAGAGTCCTGGGCTGTTCTCTTTGATTTCATAGCCTTATTATCCTCCCTGGTGGCTGTGGTTGGTCCAGCTGCACTCCTGATTTCACAGTAGCTTTCAGCCCTGGGTCCACACTGATATTCAGCAGCTCCACACCCCCTTTTCATACGGCTTCTCTACTTCCAGTAATTTATGGATTAGGGGATCCTGACCCACACTTATGGGTCTGTCCTCCAAGGAGCCAGATGGGATCAATGTACAAAAACACCCAATATTTTCACTTAAGTGAACCAGAAATTAGACCCTAAGGAGCCAGTCTGGGAACTTGCCAGTGTTCTCCTGGAGGTCACTCTGCTTCAGGGAGCAACACTGAATGTGTATGTTCAGATTGCTAAAGAAGCATCATAAGATTCCGTGGCCTTAGGTCCCTGTGCTTGAATGCACATGGGCTGCATATGCATGGGTGGACCTACAGTTAAAGGCTGCAATAGAATTTGCCTCACCTGGGGAGCCACCATCTTGAATCATACAAATCACATGGATCCAAGTATGAGAGGGGGTCTGGGTCAGTAAATTTGTCCTGTCACTCTCCTTCCATTTTAAGGTGGTCTTTATTTTTTTGATTCAGCATCTGTGTTGTTTACCAGTCTTGATTATTCTCTAGAGTTCAAAGAAAGTTGAATGTTCCCTTTTATTTAGCTGCCTCTGAGGTGAAACACCCACAGGGATGTCTTATACTGGCATCTTGATTGTATCACTCCCATAGTCATCTCTTGATTGGATGAAGTTTAACTTCAAGTGTATTCCTCAAGTAAGGCTTATCAGTGTAGAGCTTCATAAGTTCTTATATACTGAAAACTTTTTCTACATATTTGATACATAAAGGACATCTAGCCTAGGTTAAAAAAATCCTTAGTTTACACTTCCTTTCATTGAGTTTTTGAAAAATCCTGTGTTATTGGTGCCTATTTTGCATGTAATTTCTAAAAAGTCTGCTGACAACCCAATTCTAATTCCTTCAGAATTTTTTTTGATCTTTGAAATTTATATTTTAATGTTATCTTTTGAAAATGATAATTCTAGATTAATTTTCCAGGTAGCCAATGGGCCTTTTAAATATGCAGATTCAGATTATGTTTTCTTGGAAAATATTTAAATATTAATTCACTTCCATTGCTTAGTTTTTCTTCTTCAGGACCAACAATAATATAAATGGTTTACCTGTCTTCCACTATGTTATTTCTTATCCCTTCTCACCTTTTTATCCCATTTTCATTCTCTTGGTTGTTTTACTGACTCTTTTCAATTCCCCTTATTAAAGTTTATCCCTTGGGCACTTTGCAATTTATTCCTTATTTCTGAGATAATGTTTTTCTTTTTATTTCATTTATTTGCTCATTTTGATCAACTTTCTAGTTTTCTCCTATTTTTGTCCATTTTTGCTTTTTGTTTCTGAATTAATGATTCAAGGAAGTTTTTCTATCCTTAATGCTTGTTTGAGTATATGTAATTCGGTTTGTAGTGTTGTGTTAAAATTTCTTCTCCTTCATGATTGTTTTGCAGATTGAATCTTCAGTTAATATCTCTTGAATTTTATTTTCTGCTTTCTGCAGTAACCATTTATGGCTCTGTTGTTGCTTTTTTATTTATTTTGATGGTATTAGCATGTTTTACAAGAGTTCTAGTGCAAAGGTGTTCTCTTCTGTCAACATAGCAAATTCTATATACTTTACTGGGCCTTTTTCAAGTTATACTGAGTCTGCAGCCTTGGTATACTTTATACTCTTCTTTTTGTTCAGTACAGTTATGGGTGAAATATTGGGAGACAGGAAACAAGGAGGTCGCCATTGTCTTCAGAAAATGAGATATAATTCACACTTACGAATGTGTTTTGATGACCTAAAGCTCTCAGTTTTAATGAAGTACATTTGTTTTCATTTTTAAAAATTTATGGAGCAAGAGGCAAGATGGCAGAGTGTTGAAGTGTGGGATTTAGTTACTCCTCTAAGGCACCTGGTAAATAGCAGAGACTGTATGGAACAAGGGTTTAGGAGACTTCTTTTACTGGGCACATATCATACACCAGTCTGGAATGGGTGGAATGGCTGAGACTGAAAAAAAGAACTGTAAGTTTTGCAGGTCAGGGGGCTGGTACCCCTCCCCAACAGGGAAAAAGAAACAATCCCTAAGGGAAAAAGAAACAATCTGTGCTGGGAACAAGGAGGCTGGCTCAACCAGGCCCCAACTACAGAATTAATTAATGAATTCAGACTGCTAAATTTAAGCAAAGGATAAACCAAGATCAGGCATGAAAGAAACTGGGAGGATTCAGTCCAGCAGAGAGAAGACTGGACTAACAACAACAACCAAAAAAAACCCAAAGACTTTTGCAGATGGAAGTGTTTGGAATACTGGAAAAGGGATGGGCTCCAAGAAAAGGGGGCACATAGAAATGTGTACCAATTCCAGCATTTTCTTCCAAACCCAGGGAGCTCAGATCCAGCTTTGAAAAGGGTTTTTTGGTCTTTTCTTTCTTTCTAAATCCTTATTTTTTACTTTTCAATAACCCATCAGAGCTGCCAGAATGCTGAGCCTTCAGCACTGCCTCAGACAAGGGTAGAGTTAAAGTTATCTGACAGTAGCTAGACAGGTGAAAGAGATAATGCCATAAAGGACATATCTTTAAATATTCTATACTGGGACTGACAAAACTTGGGGGCTGGGGAAAGGCCTTGAAAAGGGATTTCCTTTTTTTAAGCTGTTCTAAATGGCTCATTACAGAAAGCATCAGATGTTTGCAATTGGCAGCTAGAACTATGCAAGGACTGAGTTAAGATGTGTCTGAGAGAGAAAGCAAAATGTCTGGTGGTGGAGATAATCCCCTAAATTGCATAACTTCCCCAAGACAAGGGAGCAGGCCCAGCTCAAGTGGTGGCCCTTATTCAGAGAACTCAGACACCAGGTGTTGAATAACAGCAACAGCTTGAGTCAACCACACCCCTGGCAGGGACAGGGTCTGCTGAGATTTAAAGGCACCACACCACTTTACACTGTTGGGGAACTATGGGCTGACAAGCACAACAAGCTGGACAGTATAGGAAAAGAACCACATCTAGAGGCTTCACAGGAGGGTCTGACAACCTGTGGGGTCTCATTCTCTGGGAAACTTCATATGGATTATACTCTCCTCCTGAGACCTGGTTCTGTCTGGGCTGGGAAAATCTGATTGGGGTTGATCATATCTGGGGACACCCACTCACAAAAAGGTTACATACAGGCAGGGCAAGAACTAGAAAAACAAGGGGTGAAAAATTCTGATCAACTATACAGAAGCTATGTTAGAGTTCTAGAATAAGTTGAACTGAATGCCAAGGAACAGATAAAGAACAAAGACAACCAACAAGAAAACCCTAGGTAAAAGAGTGAAAAAGATCATCAGAATAAACTAATCAAGAAAACCAGGTTCTTAGAAAGCTAAAAGTAATGAGCCATACTAGGAAACATGAAAATATGGACAAAGGAACAAACTAACACTTCAACTTGAATTCAGAAATTGAAACAACTAACAAACATGATCAATCAAATCTTCTAAATCAAATCAATGAGCTAAAGGAAAATGTGGCAAAAGAGACGAAGAATATAAAAAAAAAAAAAAAACACTGATGATCTTGAAGAAGAATTCATAGGCCTGAAAAAAACAGATGGCAGAACTTCTGGGAATAAAAGTCAAAATTGAAGAGGTGAAAAACACAATGGAAACATACAACAGTAGATTTGAAGAGGCAGAAGAAAGGATCAGTGAACTGGAAGACAGGAATCTGAAATCATACACAAAAGCACAGATAGGGAAAAGAATGGAAAAATAAAAGCAGGGTCTTAAGGAAGTGAATGACAATGTGAAGCATACAAATATATGCATGATGGGAGTCCCAGAAAGAGAAGAGAAGGGAAAGGGGAGGAAAGAATAATAGATGAAATAATCACTGGAAATTTCCCAACTCTTATGAAAGACATAAAATTACACATTCAAGAAGCACAGCATACACAAAAAAGGATAGATCCCAATAGACCTACTCCAAGAATCTTACTGATCATATTGCTCAATGTCAAAGACAAAGAGAGAATTCTGAAAGCAGTAAGATAAAAGTGATCCATCACATACAAAGGAAGCTTCATTCGATTATGTATGGATTTCTCCGCAAAAGCCATGGAGGTGAGAAGGCAGTGGTACGATACATTTAAGACACTGAAACAGAAAAACTGCCAACCAAGAATACTATATCTGGCAAAACTGTCCTTCAAAAATGAGGGAGACATTAAAATATTTTGGGGCAAACAGACACTGAGAGAGTTTGTGAATAAGAGACCTGGACTACAATAAATACTGAAGGGAGTGCTACAGGCTGATAGGAAAATACAGGAGTGACAGGCTTGGAGAAGAGTGTAGAAATGAAGACTATCTAGGAAGAGTAAAAGGAGAGAGAGAAAAAATACAATATGACATATAAAATCCAAAAGACATAATGGTAGAAGAAAGTACTACTCTTACAGTAATAACACTAAATGTTAACAGTTTAAATTTCCAAATAAAAAGACATAGACTGGCAGAATGGATTAAAAAACAGGACCCTTCTATATGCTGTCTACAAGAAACTCATTTTAGGCACAAGGATAAAAATAGGTTGAAAGTGAAAGGTTGGAAAAAGATATTTCACACAAACAACAAGCAAAAAGCCAGAGTAGCTATATTAATATCAGACAAATTAGACTGCAAATGTAAAACAATTAAAAGAGACAAAGAAGGACACCATATAGTAATAAAAGGGACAATTCATCAAGAATAAATAACTCATAAATATTTATGCACCAAGCCAGAATGCCCAAAACTACATGAGGAAAACACTGACAACACTGAAAAGATAAGTAGATATCTGTATGTCCTGATTTTGATATGTTATGTCCCCCAGAAAAAAAGCCATGTTCTTCAATGCAATCTTCTTGGGGCTGATGTATTAGTATTTATTAGGCTGGAATCTTTAGATTAGATTGTTTCCACGGAGATGTGACACACCCAACTGTGGGTAATACTTTTGATTATATTATTTCCATGGAAGTGTGGCCCTGCTCATTCAGTGTAGGTCTTGATTAGTTTACTGGAGCCCTATATAAAAGTTCAGATGGAAGGAGCTCAGAGCTGCTGCAGATTAGAGAGACACTTTGGAGATGGCCATTGAAACCTGACACTGACATTTTGGAGAACATCATTTGGAAATGCAACCTGGGAACAAGCAGATGCCAGGCACCTGCCTTCCCAGCTAACAGAGGTTTTCCAGAGGCCAATGGCTTTCTCCAGTGAAGGTACCCTATTGCTGATGCCCTACCTTGGACACTTTATGGCCTTAAGACTGTAACTTTGTAACCAAATAAACCCCTTTATAGAAGTCAATCCATTTCTGGTGTTTTGCAATAACAGGCAGAAGGCCAGAAAATTTACGAATATATGGAGGCTAAACATTAGCAAACCAGAACACTCAACAACAATAGTTGGAGACTTCAATACACACTCTCATCAATGGACAGAACATCCAGACAGAGGATCAGTAAGGAAAGAGAGGTGCTGAATTGTATGATAAATGAACTAGACTTGACAGATATTTATAGAACCCTATAACCCACAAAAGCTGGATGCACATTTCTCTCAAGTGCTCATGGATCATTCTCTTGGATAGAACATATGTTGGACCACAAAGCAAGTCTCAACAAATTTAAAAATATGGATATTATCCAAAACACTTTCTCAGATGATATTGGAATGCAGTTGGAAATCAATAACAGGCAGAAGGTCAGAAAATTTACAAATATAAGGTGGCTAAACAGCAAGCTCTTAAACAACCAATGGGTAAAGGGAGAAATTAGTAAATACCTTGAAGCAAATGACAATGAAAACACAACATATCAAAACTTATGGGATGCAGCGAAAGTGGTGCTTAGAGGGAAATTCATTGCCCTAAATGTCCATATTAACAGAAGGAACAAAAATTCAGGAATTAGCTGTTGACCTGGAGAAACAAGAGAAAGTACAGCAAACTAAACACAAAGCAAATAGGAGGAAAGAAATAATGAATTTTAGAGCAGAAATAAATGAAATTGAGAACAGGAAAACAATACAGTCAACAAAACCAGAAGGTGGTTCTTTGAGAAAATCAATAAAATCAATGGACACTTAGCTAGGCTAACCTCAAAAAGAAATAAAAGACAGTGGAAGGAAATAAATACAATCAGAAATTGGTAAGGGGACATAACTACTGATCCCACAGAAATAAAGAAGTTAATGTGAGGATACTATGAGAAATTATATGCTAATAAGCTAGACAATTTAGATGAAATGGACAATTTCCTATAAAAGCATGAAAAACCAACATTGATTCAAGAAGAAATAGAAAACCTCAACAAACCAATCACAAGTAAAGAGATTGAATCAGTGATCTAAAAGCTTCCCAAAAAGAAACGTGCAGGACCAGATGGCTTCACATGTGAATTCTACCAAACCTTCAAGAAAGAATTAGTACCAATCCTGCTCAAATTATTCAAAAAAATTGAGGAGGAGTGAAAGCTACCTAACTCATTCTATGAAGCCAACATCACCCTAATACCAAAGTCAGACAAAGTTACTACAAAAAAAATTATACACAAATCATTTTAATGAATACAGATGCAAAAACTTCAACAAAATGCTTGCAGATTGAATCCAGCATCACATCAAAAGAATTATCCAACAAGATCAGGTGGGATTTATTCCAGGTGTGCAAGGCCAGTTCAACACAAGAGAATTAACTAATGTAATACACCACATCAGTAAATCAAAGGGGAAGAACCACATGATCATTTTGATTGGTGCAGAAAAGGCATTTGACAAAATTCAACACTGTTTCTTGATGAAAACACTCAAAAGGAAAGGAATAGAAGAGAACTTTCTCAATATAATAAAGGCAATATATGAGAAACCCACAGCTAACATACTAAATGGGGAAAAACTGAAAGCTTTCCCTCTAAGATCAGGTATGAGACAGGGATGCTCACTGCCATCACTGTTCTTCAACATTCTGCTGGAAGTTCTAGCTAGGGAAATTAGGCAAGAAAAAGAAATAAAAGGCATCCAAATTTGAGAGGAAGAAGTAAAACTTCCACTCTTTGCAGATGACATGATCCTATATGCAGAAAATCCAGAAAAGTCTACAGCAAAGCTACTGGAACCAATCATTGAATAGAGCAAAGTGACAAGGAACAAGATCAACATGCAAAATTCTATAGGGTTCCTATATACAAGTAATGAGCAATAGGAAGAAATCAAGAAAAAATTCCATTTACAATAGCAACCAAAAACTTAAGTACTTAGGAAAAAAACTAACAAAGGCTAAATAGATCTATATACAAAAAAACTACAAGAAACTGCTAAAAGAAATAAAAAAGGATCTTAAAAACTGGAAGAACATACTATGTCCATGGATTGGAAGACTAAATATAGTTAAGATGTCAATTCTACCTAAACCGATGTACGGATTCATTGCAATACCAATTAAAAATCCCAAAAACTTACTTTGCAGAAATAGAAAAAAAAATAACCAAATTTATTTGGAAGAGCAGAGTGGCCCAAATGACAAAAAATATCTTGAAAAAGAGGAATAAAGTTGGAGGTCTCTTAGTACCTGACTTTAAAGTATACTACAAAGCTACAGTGGTCAAAACAGCATGGTACTTGCATAAAAATAGATATACTGACAAAACAAATAGAATTGAGTGTTCAGGAATACACCCTCTCATCTATGGACAATTGATCTTTCATAAGGCAGTCAAGCCAACACAACTGGGACAGAGCAGCCTCTTCAAAAAATGGTGTTTTTTGAACTGGATATCCATCTCCAAAAAATTGAAAGAGGACTCCTTCTCACACCTTATACAAAAATTGACTCAACATGTATCAAAGACCTAAACATTAGTTCTAAGACCATAATACTTTGTGCCAGTTTGGATATATTATGACACCTCAAAGCCATATTCTTTAATGCAATCTTGTGAGGACAGACATTAATCTTTTGATTGAGTGTTTCCCTGGAGATGTGACACAATCAACTATGGGCAAGACCTTTGATTTAATTATTGCCATGGAGTTATGGTCCCAGCACATTCAGGGTTGGCCATAATTAAATCACTGGATTCCTATAAGAAGCTCACAGACAGAAGGAGTTCAGAGTAGCTGAGAAAGACATTTTGGGTAAAGGCATTTTGAAACACAACCCAGGAGCAAAGAACCAGCAGATGCCAGCCACATGCCTTCCCAGCTGACAGAGGTGTTCTGGACACCACTGGCCATTCTTCAGTAATGGTATCCTCTTGTTGATGCCTTATTTTGGACACTTTTATGGCCTTAGAACTGTAAACTTGTAATTTAATAAATTCTCTTTATAAAAGCCAGTCCATTTCTGGTATTATGCATAATGGCAGCATTAGAAAACCAGAACAGACTTTTGGAAGGAAATGTAGGGAAATATCTTAAAGACCTTGTGATAGGAGGTGTTTTCTTAGACCCTACACCCAAAGGCATGCAATGAAAGAAGAAATAGATAAATGGGACCCCTTCAAAATTAAACACTTTTGTACATTAAAGGACTTTGTCAGAAAAGTAAAAAGGCAACTGATGCAATAGGAGACAATATTAGGAAACCACACATCAGAAAATGGTTTAATATCCAGAGTATATTAAGAGACCTACAACTCAACAGCATAAAGACAAACAACCCAGTTAAAAAATGGGCAAAGGCATGTACAGACATTTTTCTGAAGAGGAAATACAAATGGCTCAAAAACATAAGAAAAGATGCTCAACTTCACTGGCTATTAGGGAAATGCAAATTAAAACCACAAGGAGATATCCTGTCACAATACTAGAATGACCATTATCATAAAAACAGAAAATTACAATTGCTGGAGAGGATGTGGAGAAATAGGCACACTTTTTCACCATTGGTGGGAATGTAGAATGTTGCAGCCTCTCTGGAAAGTAGTATGGCGGTTCCTCGGGAAAGCTAGGACACAAACTGATGCTTACAGAGGCATTATTTAAGATTGCCAAGACATGTAAACAGCCCAAATGTCCATCAATGGGTGAGTGGATAAACAAACTGTGATATATATATATGAATATTACACAGCTGTAAGACTTTGTTCATATAACATATAACATGTGGATGAACCCTGAGGATGTTACATTGAGTGAAGTTAGCCAGAAACAAAAGTATAAATACTTTATGGTCTTACTAATATGAACTAACATTGATGAGAAAACTTTGAGAGTTAAAGCTGGGAACACAGGTTATCAGGAGATAGAAAGAGGGTACAAATCAGAGGACAGTGTGGTGGTTCCACAAGAAACTAAGTATTTGGGTGCCATAAGGTCCTGAAACCTCATTATTGGTTATAAACTTGGAAGATCTGAGAGCAGGGACACGAATGGACATTTGCACGTTGGTGTTTATGATAGCAGTATTCATGACTTACAATGGATGGAGACGGCCTAAGGATACATCAGCTGATGAACAGAATGGTGAACTGTGGTGTATGAATACAATAGAATATTGAGCAGCTGCTAGAAGGAATGAAGTTGTGAGACATGCAACTAGGCAAATGGATCTTGAGGACTGGATTTTGAGTGAAGTATGCTATTAACAAAAAAGACAAATATCGTAACACTTCACTAAAATGGACTAACTATAATCTGTGAACTCAGAATTGAATCTTAGGGCACAGGTTATCAGGGGAATGCTTATTGTATAGGTCCCTAGATTGCAAGCTCTTACAGTGGTCACATCTAAGTCTAATTGTACCTAAGAGTCTCCCCCAGAGTAGCTCTTTGGTGCTCAGATGTGGCCCTCTCTCTCTAACTAAGCCAACTCCGTAGGTAAACTCATAGGCCCCCCAGCACATGGGACCTAACTCCCAGGGGTGTAAATCTCTCTGGCAATGCAGGATATGACTCCCAGGGATAACCTGGACCTGGCATTGTGAGATTGAGAAAATCTTCTTGACCAAAAGTGAGAAGCAAAATGAAACAAAATGAAGTTTCAGTGGCTGAGAGATTTCAAATGGAGTCAAGAGGTCACTCTGGAAGGTATTCTTATGTACTATATAGATATCCCTTTTTAGTTTTTAGTATATTGGAGTAACCAGAATGAAATACCTGAAACTGCTAAACTACAACTCAGAAGCCTTGATTCTTGAAGACAATTTTATAATGTATCATCTTACAGGTTGTGACTGTGTGATTGTGAAAACCTTGTGGTTAACACTCCCTTTATCCAGTGTATGTACAGATGAGGAGAAAAATGGGAACAAAAATTAAATGAAAAATAGAATGGGATGGAATGGTTTAGGTGTTCTTTTTTATACTCTTATTTTTATACTTATTTTTATTTTGGGGGGGTTAAGGAAAATGTTTAAAAATTGATTGTGGTGATGAATGCACAACTATATGATGGTACTGTGAACAACTGATTGTACACTGGATGACTGCATGGTATGTGAATGAACGTATCTCAATTGAACTGAATTTAAAAATTTGTAATTAGTGATTTTCATGTGTGTACTATTTAAGTATCTTTGCCTACCCCCAAAGATCATGAAGATATTTCCTATGATTCCTTCTAGAAATTTTATAGATTTTGGCCTTTACAATGATCAATCTTGAATAATTTTTGTACCAAAATATTCATAACAGCTTTATTTCCAAAAATTGGACATTATTTCCAAATGCCCACCAACAGGTAAAGGGATGAATGAATTGTGGCATATCCATACACTAGAATACTACATAGCAATATAAGGTAATAACTTACTAATACACCCAACAACATGAATGAATCTCAAAATTGTGCTAAGTGCAAGACAGGTACAAAAGGCTACATGTTTTATGATTCCATTTATATGAAACTCTAGGTGTGAAAATTTTAACCTATGTGATAGAAAAGACCTATGGTTGCCTAAGAGTGGAAGTAAACTGTGGGGCATGATGGAAAAGGGTCACAAGTGAGCTTTTGGTGGAGGTGTCAATATTCTATATATTTTTCCTCCAGTTCTTTTTTAAACATACCCATTGTGCCAGTTTGGAACTGTCAGATACCCCAGGAAAGACTGGGATCTTTAATGCTATCTTATGGGTACAGACTTATTATGGATGGGATCTTTTGATTAGGTTGTTTAGGTGGAGATGTGACCCACCCAACCGTGGTTGAGATATTTTGATTAAATTATTTCCAGGGTGGTGTGACCTCACCCATTCAAGATGGGTCTTGATTAGTTTACTGAAATACTTAAGGGAGCTCAGAAGCCAACAGAGACACAGATGCTTGGAGATGCAGAGAGAAAGACATTTGGAAATGCAAAGCTAAGTGATGAAGCCCAGAGTTTGCCCCAGAGACACTAAGAGAGGATCCCCAGATGCTTAGAGAGAAACACCCTCGGAGAACAGACAAGAATACACAGGAGCTGAGAAAGAGAAGCTGAGAGATACAGAAGCCCAAGCAAGGATGCACAGGAGCTGAGAGACAGAAGCTAAGAGAGCAAAAACCCAGACACATTTTTGGGAAAGCCATTTTGAAACCAGAACCTGGGTGCAAAGGACAAGCCAAAGCCAGCCACATGCCTTCCCAGCTAACAGAGGTGTTCCAGATGCCACTGGCCTTTCTTCAGTGAACGTATCTTCTTGATGCCTTAATTTGGACACTTTTATGGACTTAGAATTGTAAATTTGTAACCTAATAAATCTCTTTTTAAAAGCCAACCATTTCTGGTATTTTTCAGAATGGCAGCTTTAGAAAACCAGAACACCCATATTCCTCCAAATACATAGATCTGCCAATTTTAATGTTTTGCCACATTTACTATATCATTCTATCCATCTATCAAGCTATCTTTTGTTTTTTTTTATCTGTCTGTCTATAAAACCATTTTCTGAACACTTGAGTATAGGTTGTATTCATCACACTCGAATACTTAACACTGCCATGTAAATTTCCTTAGCAGAGGGATAGTCACTTACGTAATCATCTTAAATGCAGTTATCAAGTTCAAGAAATTTAACATTGATATAAAACTTACATTGTATATCCCTATTTTTCATATGTCCCAATAATGTTCTTTTGAGTCTTTTTGTCTTCCTTGTTAGATCCTGTCCAGAATCACATATCACATTCAATTGTCATAGTCTCTTTGTTTGGCCTTTCTATTTTTAATTATGGAAACATATATACAACATCAACTGTTCTATCTCAATCACTCCCATGCATACCCTTCAATGGGATTAATCACATTCACAATGTTGTGCTACCCTCACCACCTCCCATTACTAAAAGCGTCCCATCTCCCCAAACAGAAAATCTACACACATTATACATTAGCTCCCCAAACCCCTGTCTCCCACCTCTGGCAACCTGACCTCTAATTTTTGTATCTATTAACTTGCATATTCTCTTATATTTTCTTTGTATTTACCATGGAGCTCAAATTTAATATCCTAAATATATAACAATTTTGTTTGCTTTGATGCTAACTTAACTTCACTAGCACTCAAAAGCTATGTCCCTATACCCTTCTGTCCCCCAACTTTATGTAGTTCTTGTCAAAAATTACATTTTTATACACTATGAGCCTAAAACCATTGCTTTACTGTTGCATTTTATGCATTTGCCTTTTAGATTCTCTGAGGTGTAAAAAGGGGAGTTCCAAATCAAAAATACAATAGTATTGGCATTTATATTTACCTGTGTCATTGCTCTTACAGGAGATCTTTATTTCTTCATGTGTCTTTAATTGATTGTCCATTGTCTTTTCCTTTCAGCCTGCAGAACACTCCTTAGAATCTCTTGTAGGGATTGTCTAATGGTGAAAAACTCACTTAGCTTCTGTTTGTCTGGAAATGCCTTAATCTCTCCCTCATGTTTGAAAGACAGTTTTATTCACATAACATACAATCATGTATGTAATCCATTGATCACATTACCATCCTATAGTTGTTCATTCCTCACCCCAATCAATCTTTTTAACATTTTCCTTATACCAGAAAAAGTGAAAGTAAGAATAAAAAACACAAGAGTAAAAACAGAACACCCAAATTTTCCCCCTCCATTCTTCCTTTAGTTTTTTGGTTTTTTTTGTGTTTTTTTTTTTTTTTTTTGCCACCTTTTTTCTATTCATCAATCCATACACTGGAAAAAGGTGAGTGTGCTCCACATGGCTTTCCCAATCATACTGTCACCTCTCATAAGCTACATTTTTATGCAATTGTCTTCAAGATTCAAGGGTTCTGGGTTGTAGTTTGATAGTTTCAGGTATTTACTGCTAGCTATTCCAATTCATTAGAACCTAAAAAGGGTTGTCTATATTGTGCATAAGAGTGCCCACCAGAGTGACCTCTTCGCTCCTTTTGGAATTTCTCAGCCACTGAAACTTACTTCATTTCATTTCACATCCCCCTTTTAGTCAAGAAGATGTTCTCCATCCCATGATGACAAGTCTAGATTCCTCCCCAGGAGTCATATTCCACATTGCCAGGGAGATTTACTCCCCTGGGTGTCAGGTCCCATGTAAGGGGGAGGGTAGTGATTTCACCTGCCAGGTTGGCTTAGGTAGAGAGAGAGGGGGCCTCATCTGAGCAACAGAGAGGCATTCAGGAGGAGAATCAGGCACAATTATAAGCAGGCCTAGCCTCTCCTTTGCAGTAACAGTCTTCCCAAGGGCAAGTCCCATGATAGAGGGCTCGGCCCATCAAACCCAAGTCCCCAGTATCTGTGAGCACATCAACAACCATCAAGGTGGGGAAGCCCAACACCCCTGCATTCTCCCCCAGCTCCTCAGGGGGGGGGGCTCTGCATATTTTTTTCATTGTTGTTCTCTAGATTAACTGTTAACTATATACAAAAATTTTAATACAATAAAAAAATCATTTCAAACAAACAAAACAAGGGAAAAAGAAAAAGACAACTAAGTTAAAATAAGTACTTTACTTCCGACATGCTCCTACTCTAACCCAAGAAAATAACCTAATATAGCAACATTGCTGTGAACTTGTTCCTACCAGACCAATAAAAAATTAACAAACTCTAGTCATTCCTGGGCATTCCCAAAACATTAAATTTACCCACAATAGCTTATCTGTTCTTATTAGGTTATCATTCCCCCTCACTAATTGCTCTCTGTCGCTAGGTCCCCTACATTCGACATTATAAACCATTTGTTTTACATATCTCAGTGTTCACATTAGTGGTAGCATATACTATTTCTCTTTTTGTGCCTGGCTTATTTCACTCAGCATTATGTCTTCAAGGTTCATCCATGTTGTCACATTTCACAACATTGTTCCTTCTTACTGCCACGTAGTATTACATCATGTGTATATACTACATTTTATTTATCCACTCATCTGTGGAAGGACATTTGGGTTGTTTCCATGTCTTGGCAATTGTGAATAATGCTGCTAGGGACATTGGCATGCAGATATCTGTTCATGTCACTGCTTTAAGATTTTCCGGGTATATACCAAGAACTACAGTTTCTGGATTGAAGAGTAACTTTATATCTAGTTTTCTAAGGAACTGCCAGACTGCCTTCCAGAGTGGCTGAACCATTATACTTTCCCACCAACAATGAATAAGAGCTCCAGTTTCTCCACATGCTCTCCAGCATTTGTGGTTTCCTGTTTGTTTAATGGCAGCCATTTTAATTGGTGTGAGATGGTATCTCATTAAGGTCCTAATTTGCAACTCTCTAATAGCTAGTGAAGCCAAACATTTATTCATGTGTTTCTTGGCTATTTGTACTTCCTCTTCAGAGCCGTCTTTTCATATCTTTTGCCCATTTTATAATTGGGCTGTCTGTACTATTGTCATTGAGTTGTAGGATTTCTTTATATATGCAAGATATCAATCTTTTGTCAGATACATGGTTTCCGAAAATTTTTTCCCATTGAGTTGGCTGCCTCTTCACCTTTTTGACAAATTCCTTTGAGGTACAGAAACTTCTAAGCTTGAGGAGTTCCCATTTATCTATTTTTTCTTTTGTTGCTTGTGCTTTGGGTGTAAAGTCTAGGAAGTGGTCGCCTAATACAAGGTCCTGAAGATGTTTCCCTACATTATCTTCTAGGAGTTTTATGGTACTTTCTTTTATATTGAGATCTTTGATCCACTTTGAGTTAAGTTTTGTGTAGGGTGTGAGTAGGGGTCCTCTTTCATTCTTTTGGATATAGATATCCAACTCTCCCAAACCCATTTGTTGAAAAGACTGTTATATCCCAGTTCACTGGCTTTGTGGGCCTTATCTAAGATCAGTCAGCCCTAGATATGGTGGTCTATCTCTGAATTCTCAATTTTCTTCCATTGATCAATATGTCTATCTTTGTGCCAGTGTCATACTGTTTTGACTACTGTGACTTTATAATAAGGTTCAAAGTCAGGGAATGTAAGTCCTCCCACTTTGTTTTTATTTTTTAAAGTGTTTTTAGAAATTTGAGTCACCTTCCCTTTCCAAATAAATTTGATAACTAGCTTTTCCAAGTCTGCAATGCAGGTTGTTTGAATTTTGCTTGGGATTACATTGAATCTGTAGATGACTTTGGTTAGAATTGACATCTTCATGACATTTAGCCTCCCTATCCATGAGCATGGAATATTTTTCCATCTTTTAAGGTCCTTTTCTATTTCCTTTAGTTATGCAGTTTTCTTTGTATAGGTCTTTTACATCTTTGGTTAAGTTTATTCCTAGGTACTTGATTTTTTTAGTTGCTATTGAAAATGGTATCTTTTTCTTGAGTGTCTCTTCAGTTTGTTCATTTCTAGCATATAGAAATATTACTGACTTATGTGCATTAATCTTGTATCCCACTACTTTGCTAAATATGTTTATTAGCTCTAGTAGCTGTATCATCGATTTCTCAGGGTTTTCTAGATATAAGATCATATCATCGGCAAACAATGACAGTTTTACTTCTTCCTTTCCAATTTGGATGCCTTTTATTTCTTTGTCTTGCTGGATTGCCCTGGCTAGCACTTCCAGCACAATGTTGAATAACAGTGGTGACAGCGGGCATCCTTGTCTTGTTCCTGATCTTTGAGGGAAGGCTTTCAGTCTCTCACCATTGAGTACTATGCTGGCTGTGGGTTTTTCATATATGCTCTTTATCATATTGAGGAAGTTTCCTTCAATTCCTGCCTTTTGAAGTGTCTTTATCGAAAAGGGATGTTGGATTTGGTCGAATGCCTTCTCAGCATCTTTTTTTTTTTTATTTTATTTTTTTTAATTAAATTCAGTTTTATTAAAATACATTCACACACCATACAATCATCCATGATATACAATCCACTGTCCACAGTATGATAACATAGTTATGCGTTCATCACCACAATCTATCTCTGAACATTTTCCTTACATCAGAAAGAACCAGAACAAGAATAAAAAATAAAAGTGAAAAAAAAACACCCAGATCATCCCCCCATCCCACCCCATTTGTCCTTTAGTTTTTGTCCCCATTCCTCCACTCATCCATACACTAGATAAAGGGGGTGTGATCCACAAGGTCTTCACAATCACACTGTCACCCCTTGTACTCTACATTATTATATAATTGTCTTCAGGAGTCCAGACTGCTCTCAGCATCTTTTCAGATGATCATTTGATTTGTCTCTTTTGATTTGTTAATGTGTTGTAACACATTGATTTTCTTATGTTGAACCATCCTTGGACGCCTGGAATGGACCCCACTTGGTCATGGTGTATGATTTTTGTAATGTTTCTTTGGATTCGATATGCAGTTGTTGAGAATTTTTTCATCTATATTCATTAGGGAGATAGGCATGTAGTTTTCCTTTTTTGTAGCATCTTTTGATTAGATTGATGTTTGATTAGATTGATGCCTGGTTTTTTGATTAGATTAGATTTTGATTAAAATGTGTTAGGTAGTGTTCCATTTTCTTCAGTGTTTTGAAACTGTTTAAGTAAAATTGGTGTCAGTTCTTCTTGGAAAGGTTGGTAGAATTCCCCTGTGAAGCCGTCTGGCCCTAGGCATTTATTGTGGGAAGTTTTTTGGTGACTGATTGGATCTCTTTGCTTGTGATTGGTTGGTTGAGGTCTTCTGTTTCTTCTCTGGTCAGTCTAGATTTTTCATGTTTCCAGGAAATTGTCCATTTCCTCTATATTAACTGGTTTGTTGGCATACAGTTGTTCATAGTATCCTCTTATAATTTTTAAAATTTCTTCAGGATCTGCAGTAATGTCACCTTTCTCATTCATTATTTTGTTTATATGGGTCTTCTCTCCTTTTGATTTTGTCAGTCTAGCTAGGGGCTTGTCAATCTTGTTGAGCTTCTCAAAGAACCAACTTTTGGTGTTATTCATTCTCTTTATTGCCTTTTTGTTCTCTATGTCATTTATTTCTGCTTTAATCCTTCCTATTTCTTTTCTTCTATTTGGTTTAGGATTCATTTGCTGTTCATTTTCTAGCTTCTTCAGCTTCTCCAATTGTTCCTTGATTTTAGCTCTTTCTTCCTTTTTGATGGATGTACTTAGTGGTATAAATTCCCCTCTCAGTGTCCTCTTTTGCTGCATCCCATAGGTTTTGATATGCTGTGTTCTCATTTTCATTCATCTCTGAATATTTAGCAATTTCTTTTGCTATTTCTTCTTTAACCCACTGATTGTTTAGGAGCATATTTTTTAACCTCCAGGTATTTGTGAATTTTCTAAGTCTCTGATGGTTATTGTATTCTAATTGTGTTCCATTGTGGTCAGAGAATGTGCTTTGAATAATTTCAAAATTTTAAATTTATTGAAGCTTGTTTTGTGTCCTAGCATATGATCTATTCTGGATAAAGTTCCATGAGCAATAGAGAAGTATGTGTATCCTGATGATTTGGGATGTAATGTTCTTTATATGTCTGTTAAATCCAATTCATTTATCAGACTCTTTAGGTTTCCAATTTCCTCATTGGTTTTCCCTCTGGTTGATCTATCTATAGGAGAGAGTGAAGTGTTCAAATCTCCCACAATTTTTGTGGAAACATCAATTACTTCCTTTAGTTTTGCAAGTGTTTGTCTCATGTACTTTGTGGTACCTTGATTGGTTGCATAAACATTTATGATCATTATTTCTACTTGTGGAATTGCCCCTTTTATTAGTATGTTGTGGTCTTCTTTTTCTCTCATAATATCCTTGCATTTACAGTCTATTTTATCTGATACTACTATTGCTACTCCCACTTTCTTTTGGCTGTAGCTTCCATGTAATATTTTTTTCCATCCTTTCACTTTCAGTTTCTTTGTGTTCCTGTTTCTGAGATGAGTCTCTTGTATGCAACATATTGATGGTCTGTATTTTTTGATCCATTCTGCCAATCTATATCTTTTAATTGGGGAGTTTAATCCATTTACATTCAACGTTATTACTGTGAAGGCATTTCTTGAATCAGCCATCCTATCCTTTGGTTTATGTTTGTCAGATATACTTTTTCCCCTCTCTCTCTTATTGTCCTTTAATGAAACAATATTGAATCTCTTTAGTACTGAACCTTTCTCTATATCTCTCTCTCCTTTCTTTGTTTCTGTGTTTGTAGGGCTCACTTTAGTATTTCAAGTAGGGCAGGTCTTTTGTTAGCAAATTCTCTCAGCATTTGTTTGTCTATGAAAAAATTTAAGATGTCCCTCAATTTTTTTTAATATTTACCAGGTGATCTTTACTGGAAATATTTATTTTTTCATGTGGTTTCAGTCAATTGTTTAGTATCCTTTCCTTTCAGCCTGCACAATTCCTTTTCACATTTCTTATAGGACTGATCTATTGGTGATGAAATCCCTCAGCTTCTGATTATCCAGGAATGTTTTCTTCTCCCCTCATTTTTAACCTCCAGGTGTTTGTGAATTTTCTAAGTCTCTGATGGTTATTGACTTCTAATTGTGTTCCATTGTCATCAGAGAATGTGCTTTGAATAATTTTAATTTTTTTAAAATTTACTGAGGCTTGTTTTATGTCCCAGCATGTGGTCTATTCTGGAGAAAGTTCTGTGATCACTAGAGAAGAATGTGTATCCTGGTGATTTGGGATGTAATGTTCTATACATGTCTGTTAAATCCAATTCATTTATCAGATTGTTCAGGTTATCAATTTCCTCCTTGGTCTTCTGTCTGGTATATCTGTCTATAGGAGAGAGTGATGTGTTGAAGTCTCCCATAATTATTGTGGAACCATCCATTGCTTCCTTTAGTTTTGCCAGTGTTTGTCTCACATATTTTTTGGCACCATGATTATGATTGTTATTTCTTCTTCTTGAATTGCCCCTTTTATTAGTATGTAGTGGCCTTCTTTGTCTCTAACATCCTTGCATTTAAAGTCTATTTTATCTGAGATTAATATTGCTACTCTTGCTTTCTTTTGGCTGTAGCTGCATGAAATATTTTTTCCATCCTTTCCCTTTCAATTTCTTTGTGTCCCTGTGTCTAAGATGAGTCTCTTGTATTGCAACATATTGATGGTACATTTTTTTTAATCCATTCTGTGAATCTATGTTTTAATTGGGGAGTTTAATCCACTTACATCCAATGTTATTACTGTGAAGGCATTTTTTGACTCAGCCATCCTATCCTTTGGTTTATGTTTGTCCGAAATACTTTTTCCCCTCTCTCTCTTATTGTCCTTTAATGAATCAATATTGAATCTCTTTAGCATTGAACCTTTCTCTATATCTCTGTCTCCTTTCTTTGTTTCTCTGTCAGTAGGGCTCCGTTTAGTATCTAAAGTAAGGCAGGTCTTCCATTAGCAAAATCTCTCAGCATTTGTTTTTCTGTGAAAAATTTAAACTCTCCCTCAAATTTGAAAGAGAGCTTTGCTGGATAAAGTATTCTTCATTGGAAATTTTTCTCTATCAGAATTTTAAATATGACATGCCACTGCCTTCTCGCTTCCATGGTGGCCACTGAGTAGTCACTACTTAGTCTTACGTTGTTTCCTTTGTATGTGGTGAATTGCTTTTCTCTTGCTGCTTTCAGAACTTGCTCCTTCTCTTCAGTATTTGACAGTCTGATCAGAATATGTTTTGGAGTGGGTTTATTTGGATTTATTCTATTTGGAGTTCACTGGGCATTTATGCTTTTTGTATTTATATCATGTAGAAGGTTTAGGAAGTTTTCCACAACACTTTCTTTGAATACTCTTTGAAGACCTGTACCATTCTCTTCCCCTTCCAGAACACCAATGAGTCTTATATTTGGATGTTTTATTTTATCTATCATATCCCTGAGGTCTATTTTGATATTTTTTATTGTTTCCCCATTCTTTCTTTTGTTCTTTCACTTTCAATTCTGTGGTCCTTGAGGTTGCTGATTCATTGTTCAGCTTCCTCTAGTCTTGTACAATGAGTATCCAGAATCTTTTTAATTTGGTCAACAGTTTCTCTTATTTCCATAAGATCATCTATTTTTTTATTTACTCTTGCAATTTCTTCTTCATGGTCTTCTAGGTTCTTCTTCATGTCCTTTATATCCTGTGCCATGGTTTCATTGTTTGCCTTTAGTTCTTTGATTAATTATTCCAAGTACTGTGTCTCCCCCGATCTTTTGATTTGGGTGTTTGGGTTGAGTTATCCATATTGTCTGTTTTTTTCATATGCTTTAAAATTTTCTGTTGTTTTTGGTCTCTTGGCATTTGCTTTACTTGATAGGGTTCTTTTAGGATATGTAGAATTATTCAAAGACTAATCTCTAATTTGTCAGATCTACAGCTTGGTGGCAGACACTTTCTCTAACCAGCAGATGGTGTCCACAAGTCACCTATTCCCCTCAAGTCAATTCTCCCCAACTTTGTCTTTCTGGTGTGTGGGGGGTCTGATTTTTGTGGGGTCCAATTTGTGCACCAAGTTTGGGTGTGTTATTGGTGCTGTCCACCCTGAAAGTTGGGCATGTGTCTGAGCAGTTAAGGAGGCAGGGCAGCTTTAATAATCAAATCTCCCAGGAGTTCCTAGAGAATTAAGGCTGTTGCAAGAATCTAAACCTTCATTTCAGTCTCACCACAGATTGTCTCTGCTGCTGTCCCACAAGTCCTTGGTATTGGTATATGGACCCTGGGGTTTCCAATTGGGTCTCTCTTCCAAGCCTTGCCCTTCTAGGGCCTATGCTGAGGAAAGGCTTTGCTACATCACAAGTGCATGCCATCCCTCATGGGAAATTATGGACTGCCAGGCTGTGTAGGGGCATTCCAGCCTGCTCTAAGGATGACTGAATGGGGCATGTTAATTTCCCCCTTTTCACACAGCTCCACCTTCCAAGCTCTGGGAGACTTATCTGTGGGTGCATGAAAGGCTATTTTCTGTGCCCAATATTGTTGCATGTGTTGCTGGAAACACTTCCTGTCTGTGCTGGTTTGAATATATTGTGTCCCCCAAATGTCATTATCTTTGATGTAATCTCGTGTGGGCAGATGTTATCAGTGTTGATTAGATTGTAATTCTTTGAGTGTTTCTTTGGAATGTGCCCCACCCAGCTGTGGGTGATGACTCTGATTGGATAATTTCCATGGAGGTGTTGCTCCACCCATTCAGGGTGGGTCTAAGTTGATCAGTGGAGCCATATAAATGAGCTGACATAACAGAAGGAACTCAGTGCAGCTGAGAGTCAACTTTTGAAAAGGAGCTACAGCCAAGAGGGACATTTTGAGGAAAGCACAGGAGCTGCAGATGAAAGATGTTTGAAGATGGCCATTGAAAGCAGACTCTTGCTCTGGAGAAGCTAAGAGAGGACAAATACCCCAAGTGCAACTAAGAGTGACATTCTTGAGGAACTGTAGCCTAGAGAGGAACATCCTGGGAGAAAGCCATTTTGAGACCAGAACTTTGGAGCAGATGCCAGCCATGTGCTTTCCCAGCTAACAGACATTTTCCAGACACCATTGGCCATCCTCCAGTGAAGGTACCTGGTTGCTGATGTGTTACCTTGGACACTTTATGGCCTTGAGACTGTAACTGTGTAACCAAATAAACCCCCTTTTATGAAAGCCAATCCATCTGTGGTGTTTTGCATTCTGGCAGCATTAGCAAACTAGAACACTGTCACACTGGATTTTTTGGTGTGGCTCTGGGCTGTGGCAACTGCACTGGGCAGGAGTGTTCCCAGCCCACCAGGAAGACGGCTGAAGGGGCATGGTTTTTTTCCCATTTTGGCTCACCTTTGCCTTCCTTGCTCCAAGAGAATTAGCAGCAGGTCTGTGAAAGGCTTTCTTCCACATCAGATATTGAGGTGTTCACACAGCCTGTTTCTGCCATGCTTCACTGTGCAGTTCTCACTGCTGTATATGCAGCTGCTTTGGGTTTTTTTTTAAAAAAACTAGTCCACCTTCAAATGACAACCCATGGTTTCCCCACACTTCAGTATGGCTGCCAGATATTCAGCAAGCTTACTCACTCATTTCAGAATGCAGACTCCTGGTTTCACCAAGTGCACAGTCCCTGTGGATTTAGCAGACCTTGTCCATCTGATGCATTTCTGGAATTTGTGTTCTGGGTCACTTTCTGGCTTTTATCTAGTATTTTTCATTCAGGTATTTTTTCCCCTGTCTCTCCTAGCTGCCATCTTAGGCTCTCCTGTCCCTCAAATTTTAAGGAGAGCTTTGCTGGTTAAAGAATTCTTGGTTGGCAATTTTTCTCTCTCAGAATTTAAATATGTCATGCCACTGCCTTCTCACCTCCATGATGGCTGCTGAGTGGTCACTACTTAGTCTTATGCTGTTTCCTTTGTATGTGGTAAATTGTTTTTTTCTTGCTGCTCTCAGAACTTGCTCCTTCTCTTCAGTATTTGATAATCTGATCAGAATATGTCTCAGAGTGATTTTATTTGTATTTATTCTATTTGACATTCACTGAGCATTTATGATTTCTGTATTTATGTTGTTTAGAAAGTTTGGGAAGTTTTCCCCAACAATTTCTTTGAATACTCTTCCTTGACTTTTACCCTTCTCTTCTCCTTCTGAAACACCAATGGCTCTTATATTTGGACATCCCCAGTGAAAAGTTCTGGGCCACAGGGCCATGTAGGGGTGTTCCCAGCCTGCTGAAAGGATGGCTGTATGGGGCATGTTAATTTCCCACTTTATGCACCCCTCCATCATCTTCTTAGCTCCAGGACAAATAGCTGCAGGTGTGCAAAAGGTATCATCCATGCCAGATGTTGTGGGGTATGTGCACATTGCTGGAAACACTTCCCTTCCCACTAGGTTTTTTGGCACAGCTCTCAGCTGCAGCACCAGCACTGGGCAGGAACATTCCCAGCCTTCCAGGAAGATGGCTGTATGGGGCCTGGTTATTTTCGCCTCTTAGCTAACCTCTACCTTCCTAGCTCTGAGACAATTAGCAGTGGGTGCACAAAATACTATAATCCATGCCAGATATTGAGCCATGCTCACAGGTTGTGGGGACGCAGTTCCCACAGCACTTCTCTGTGCAGTTCTCACTGCCATATCTGCAGCCACTTTTGGGTTTTTAAAAGTAGTCCAACTCCAAATGCCAACCCATAGTTTCCCCAGACTGCAGCATGGCTGCTAGTTATTCAGCAGGCTCACTCATTCATTTCAGAATGCAGACTCTTGGTTTCACCAAGTGCATGGTCCCTGTGGATTTAGCAGACCTTGGTCCAGCTGGTACATCATTGGAACTGGTCTTCTGGGTTACTTTCTGTCTTTTATTTAGTATTTTTCATGGGGGTGCTTCTTTTCCCTGTCTCTTCTGTCATCTTCTGGAAGTCTAATCTCTGACTATGGCATCTCTGGCTTTCTGTGATTCATGTCCAAGCCTGGATGAGCTCCCTTGAGTCCCTTCTTAATGAGAGGATGAGGACTGTGATTCTGAAGAATGGGTCAGTGACTTGGGTTCATCTTCCTCAGTGAGTGGCAATCATCAGCACTTAATCTTATTGAGGCCCCCTTGAACATGACATGTTGCTTCTCTCTTGTGGCTTTCAGAATTCTTTCTTTGGCATTGAACAGTTTGATTATAATATGTTGTGGTGTTGGATTTATCCTGCTTGGAGTTCATTGGACATCTTGGATATGCATATTAATACCTTTCATTAAATATGGAAATTTTTTGGCCATTATTTCTTTGAATGTTCTCTCTGCAATTTTCTCTCTTTCTTCTCCTTCTGGATCTCCCACATGCATATATTAGTATCCTTGATGGTATCCCACAGGTTCCTCAGGCTCTGTTCACTTTTCTTCATTGTTTCTTCCTTCTGTTCCTCCAACTGCATGATTTCATATCTTATCATCAACTTCACTGATTCTTCCTTTTTCCAGCTCCACTCTGTTGTTGAACTCCTCTAGGGAATTTTTTATTTCTGTTAGTGTGGTCTTCAACTCTGTTTGGTTCCTTTTCATAATTTCCACTTGTCTATTGATATTCCCTTTTTGTTCATCTATTATTTTCCTGATTTCCTTTAGTTCTTTTTCCATGTTTTCCTTTAGCTTTTGAGAATATATGGAATCATTTATATGTATTTTTCTGCTATGTCCCAGGTTTGGTCCTCCTCATTGATGATTTCTACTGCTTTAATCTTCCCCTATACCTGGATCATCACTTCTTGTTTCTTTGTATGTTTTGAAATCTTTCATTGAAACCTGAACATTTTGATATTTTAATGTATTATTACTAGAATTTGGACTCTGAGGCACCTGTTCCTTAAGTTTGTATCCAGCTAGTGTTATGATAGAGCTTTTCTTGAATGCCAGAGCTAACAAAAAAAAAGAAGGAGAAAAGAAAACAACTTTCCAAGTCTTGGCAGACTGACCTGCATCTGCATGAATGCTCTTCTTCAGAGCTTATCCATACAATGGATTTAGAGAATAGCTCCAGGCTGAAGTGAGGTGGCTGCCCTGATACTTTCTGTGCATGTGTCTTTTCTTGGGCATGCACATAAGACCCTAGGAATTATCCTGTTTGCATGGATATTTATGTCCCCTCTTCCATAGGAAACAGTTTCCTCACAATACTAGGCACTACACTGTATATCCTACAGCCAGTAATCCCTTGAGCCAGGCAACCATGACTTGACTGCTCCTCCACAGTGTTCTGTAGAAGAGAGAATCATTTACATGCAGGGCAAGTTCTGAGATAGCAAGCCAGTGACAATTGCGATGATTCAGTCTCTCAGTTTTCCACAAGAGAGTTTGGGCCAGAAATATGTATTCCCAGTTTGTCCAGAACCAGAACAAAGGATCTGCACTGGGAACATGATTTGGTTCCACACCAAGTTGGAGAAGGGATGGGGGAGGGCCAACCAGGATGCCATGAGATCCTACTAGTTTTAAATAGCATTTTTCTTGATATGGGGTTAGCCCTGTAACCTCAATCCTTTATCTGTTTTATGGAGCTTTGAGAAAAATAATTCTGCCAGTTCCTGCTGGTTGTTTATTAATTAATATTTATATATGGTGTAAGTGAGGGGTCAAGTTTCATTTTCTTCCATACAGTTATCCAATTGCTTTAGCACCATTTGTTGAAAAGACCATCCTTTCTGCTGGTGAATTATAAGGCTGTCTTTACCTCAGATCAAGTGCCCTCAAATGGGTAAGTTTATTTCTGAACTCTTTATTCACATGTGCATTTTTGTCTCTTTTTTTTCCTGCCAAAAATGATAGCACAGTCCCCAGCTTTTTTCTCCTCCAAGATTTCTTGGCTTTTCCAAGTCCTTTGCATTGCTATATAAATTTTAGAATCAGGTTGTTAATTTCCACCAAAAAATAACTTGCTTGGATTTTGATTGTCAATGCAATTGATAGATCTATCTGGGTAAAATTCTAATCTTATAAATTCTTCTAACCCAAGAACAAGGTATACCTCTCTTTACATTTACTTAGATCTTCTTTAATTTCTCTCAGCAATGATGAGCAGATTTCAGCATACAGATCTTGCACATATTTTATTAGATTTATTGATAAGTATTCGATGTGTACTTCTGTTATTGTAAATGGTATTTTATTTCCTTGTAAATGGTATTGTAAATGTATTTACAATGTAAATGTAAATGGTATTGTAAATGGTATTTTATTTTCCAGCCGTTCATTGCTAATATATAGAAATACAGTTGATTTTTTATTGATCTTGTGGGTTTGCATATTCTTTTGGTTTTCTTAAATTAATAACCATGTTATGTTTGAATAAATAGGGTTTTTATTCTTTAATTCCAATATTAGAGCTTTTATTTCTTTTCCTTGCCTTATCAGATTTATAGGACCTCCAGTAAAATGATGAATGTAAGTGGTGATAATGGACATCCTTGTTTTGATTCTGAACTAATGGTGAATATTCACAATATTTCACTTTATGTATTACGTTATCTATGGATTGTTTGTAGATAGCCTTTATCAGATTGATATCTAATTTGCTGAGAGTTTTAATTAAGAGGTGTTGAACTTTATCAATGCTTTTTGTGCATCCATTAAGATCACCATATTTTTCTGCCTTTATTCTGGTAATGTGGTGAATTACAATGATTTAGTTTTTAAAATCAATTTTTAAGGTATAATTTATATACAGTCTAATGCAACCATTTTAAGATTACAACTCGAGTTTGGACAATATATACACCCATGAAACAGTCACAATGATCAAGGTGTAAAATATTTCCATCACCCCAAAAAAGTCCCCCCATGCATCTTTTCAGACAAATCCCAGATCCAAGCCTGCATAGCAGCTGATCTGCTTTCTGTCATTAAAGATGATTTTTGTATTTTCTAAAATATCACATAAACAGGATAATAATTTTGTATATATATACACACACATATACTCTTGAGTCTGGGTTCATTCATACAGCATAATACATTTTAGATTTATCCATGATTTTTCACATATCAGTACTTCATTTGTCTATTGCTGAGTGGTAGTCTATTGCATGAATACATCATAATATATTTATCCATTCACCTGTTGATAAACATTAGGGTTGCTTCCAGTTTTGAGCTATTATGAATAAAACTTCTAAGAACATTCTTGCACAAGTCTTTTGTGGATCTGTGTTTCTTTATCTTGAGTTGGACTGTTGGGTCATATAGTAAGTGTATGTTTAGCTTTGTAAGATAAAGCTATACTGTTTGCCAATGTGGTTATAACATTTTGCACTTCAACCAGCAATATGTGAGTCCCACTTGTTCCACTTCCTCACCAACACATAGAATTGTTAATCTTTTCATTTTAGTCATCCAGTGGGTGTATAATGGTGTATCATTGTGGTTTAAAGTTGTTTTAAAATTATAAATATAATTTATATTATTTTATAATATATGTATTTATATATTTTATGACTAGTGATGTTAAACATCTTTCATGTTCTTATTGAATATTTGTACATCTTTTGTGAAGGTTCTCTTCACATATTTAGTACATAATTTTTAATTTTTAAAACTTACATGTAGTAAAATTTACTTTTAGTGTACAGTTCTATGAATTTTCACAAATACGTAGATCCTTGTAATTACCCCCATGTTCTAGTTTGCTAATGCTGCCAGGATGCAAAATACCAGAAATGGATTGGCTTTTATAAAAGAGGGTTTGTTTGGTTACACAATTACAGTTTTAAGGCCATAAAGTTTCCAAGGTAACACATCATCAATCAGGTATCTTCACTGTAGGATGGCCAATGGCATCCGGAAAACCTCTGTTAGCTGGGAAGGCACATGGCTAGTGTATGCTCTGGAGTTCTGGTTTCAAAGTGGCTTTCCCCCAGGGCATTACTCCCTAGGCTTCAGCTCCTCAAAAATGTCATTCTTAGTTGCTCTTGGGGTGTTTGTCCTCTCTTGGAATCTCCAGAGCAAAAGTCTGCTTTCAAAGGCTGTTTCCAACATGTCTCTGTAAGCTGAAGCTTCTCTCTCAGCTCCTGTGCATTCTTCAAAGTGTTCCTCTTGGCTGTAGAAAGCTTTCTCCTTCTGTCTGAGCTTATATATTGCTCTAGTAAACTAATCAAGGCCCATGCTGAATGGGTGGGACCACACATCCATGGAAATTATCCAGTGAAAGATCTTGCCCACAGCTGAGTGATAACACCTCCACAGAAACACCCAATCAAAAGTCTCCAACCCAATCAACACCAGTATGTTTCCTGTCCACACAAGACTGCATCAAAGATAATGGGGTTTGGGGTACATAATACATTCAAACAAGCATGCCCCACAATCAAGATACAAAATAGTTCCATCACCCAAAACAACCCCTCATACTGTCCTTTTGTACTCAAAGCCTCCACACACATGTAACCACTGGAAACTACTAATCTGTTCTCCATCCTATAGTTTTGCTTTCACAGAATTCATACCCTATGATTTGGGGCCTGACTTCTTTCACTAAATATTATTTATCACATTCATTAATTGGTTTCATTTGTTCTTATTATTTAAGAGTTCTTTATATATTTTGGATACCAGTACATTTTCTAATATATGTATTGCAAATATATTCTCCAAGTATTTGGCTTGCCTTTTCATTTTATTTATAATGTCTTTCAAAGAACAGAAATTTGTAAAATTGCTGAAGTTAAATTTATAAAGTTCACCTTGTACATTCATGCTTTGGTTTATATAGATATGTAAACACTTTGCCTATCCTAAGTTCCCAGAGGTTTTCTCCTGTGTTTTCTCTCTAAATGTTTTAGAATTTCAGCTTTTGTGTTTAGGTCTATGATCCTTTTGAAGTTCATTGTGGTATACTGAGTGAGGTAAGTGTCTAGGCTCATTTTTTTCCCAAATGGATATCCAGTTCTTTTAGAATTATTTTTTGAGAAGACTATCATTTCCCTGTTCAATCACCCTGACAACTTTCTTGAAAATAATTAATGATATATGTGTGGATCTAATTCTGAAATCTCTACTCTAGTCTATTTTGTTCTATTCTATTCTATTCATCTACATGTCTACCCTTATGTAAACACCAAAGTGTCTTGATTATGTTAAGTCTTGAAATCAGATAGTTAAGTCCTTCAAATCTATTCTTCTTTTTTTAAAATTCCTTGGGTCCTTTATGTTTCCATGTAAGTTTTATAATCAGTTTATCAATTTCTAACAAAAGACCTGCTGGAATTTTTATAAGGTTTACATTAAATCTATACAGTATATTAGTTGTGGATAATTGTCATCGTATCCATATTGAGGTTTCTGCTCAACGAACATGGTATATCTCTGTTTTCCTTTAGGCCTCCTGTAATTTCTCTGGGCAGTGTTTTTAAAATTTTCAGTGCGCAGGTATTATGCATATTTGTTAAATTTGTTCCCACAAGTGATATGCTTTAAGATGTTATTTTGAAATTTCATTTTGGAATGCTTCATTGCTAGTATAGAAGTACAGTTGATTTTTGTATAGTAATATTGTTCTTGCAATATTGCAAATTTCATTTATTAGTTACGGTTGCTTTTCTGTAGATTCCTTTCAATCTATAAAATTTTTTGAACTCTGAAAGAAGACAGTTTTTTTTTATCTTTGTTTTATTGAGATATATTCACATACCATGCAGTCACACAAAACAAATCGTACATTCGATTGTTCACAGTGCCATTACATAGTTGTACATTCATCACCAAAATCAATCTCCGACACCCTCATTACCACACACACAAAAATAACAAGAATAATAATTAGAGTGAAAAAGAGCAATTGAAGTAAAAAAGAACACTGGGTACCTTTGTCTGTTTGTTTCCTTCCCCTATTTTTCTACTCATCCATCCACAAACTGGACAAAGGGGAGTGTGAACCCCATGGCCCCCCAATCCCACTGTCCCCCCTCATAAGCCACATTTTTACACAATTGTCTTCAAGATTCATGGGTTCTGGGTTGTAGTTTGATAGTTTCAGGTATCTACCACCAGCTACCCCAATTCATTAGAACCTAAAAAGTGTTGTCTATATTGTGCATAAGAGTGCCCACCAGATGAAAGAAGACAGTTTTACTTCTTGTTTTTCAATCTGTTGACTTTAAAATTTTTCTTGCTTTATTGCACTTTATTACACTAGTACCTACAGAACAATGTTAAATAGAAGTGGTAAGAGTGTGCATCCTTGCTTTGTTCTCAATCATTGGGGTAAATCATTCAGTTTCCCACTTTTAAGTATGGTGTTACCTATAGGTTTCTTGTAGCTGCATTTTTTCAGGTTTATGCCTAGCTTACTGAGCATTTTTATCATGAATAAGTTGTGAATTTTGTCAAGTGCTTTATCTCCATCTATTAAGATCACACAATTTCTCTTTCAGTCTCTTGTTATGGTGAATTACATTACTTGAATTTTGAGTGTTAAAATGACCTTGCATTGTGGGATAAACCCCATTTGGTATTGATGTATTATCCTAGGTAGATAGATAGATAGGTAGAGTATATTTAGTATTTTGTTAGGAATTTTTATGTCTATGTGCATGAGGGATATTAGCCTTAGTTTCTTGTCATATAATGTCTGTCTGAGTAATGCTGGTCTCATAAAGTTAGAAGGGAAGTGTTCCCTCCTCCTCAGTTTTCTGAGAAAGTTTTTGCAGGTTTGGTATTATTCCTTACTTAAATATTTGATAAAGTTACCAGTGAAGATATCTGCTGGAGTATTCTTTGTGATTTGATTTTTTGTTAGGAATTCAGTTTTTAGTAGGTATAAATATACAGACTTTCTAATTCTTTCAGTTCCAGTTTTCATAGTATGTGCCTTTAAACACTGATTAGGTCCCTGACTGAGCAACTGGAGTGAGGGTTCAGAGACGGGCAGCAAGAAAGAGCAGAATCCAGAACAGCAGCTGCCTGAGGAAAGGGAATTGGGTAAGCCTTGGAGAGTGGATGACTCAGGGGTTTTTCAGATCCCAGGAGGGGAGAAAGAGCATGAGCAGGAGAGCCTGTCTGAGGGACCACAAGGAACTCACCCACAAAAGCCATGGGAGAAAGTCACTACCCCAGCTGGAGAGCCTGGAGACCCCAATGCTCATGCAAGATGGGAGGCAGACAAGAAGCCCTTTATTTGTGCCCAGTGTGGCAAAACCTTCAATAATACCTCCAATCTGAGAACACACCAGAGAATCTACACTGGTGAGAAACCTTACAAGTGTTCTGAATGTGGCAAGAGTTTCTCTAGAAGCTCCAACTGCATCTGGCATGAATGGATCCACCTGGAGGAGAAGCACTACAAATGTCCCAAGTGTTAGGACAGCTTTTGGCACCACTCAGACCTCACCACATCCCAACAAGATCACCTGGGCAAGAGGCTGTACCGCTGTGATATCTGTGGTAAGAGCTTCAGCCAGAGTGCCATGATGGCTACGCATCACCGGACCCACCTCGAGCTGTATCTGCTGTGAGTGCAGCAAGAGCTTCAGCAACAGTTCCAGCTTTAGCATGAACCATTGCACCCACATGGACTAGAGGCCTTATGAGTGCACTGAACATGGGTGGACCTTCAGTGATATCTCCAACTTTGGAGCACACCAGAGGACCCACAGAGGGAAGAAACCCTACAGGTGCACTCTGTGTGGGAAACCCTTCTCCCGGAGCTCAAATCTTATCCGACACCAGAAAACTTACATGGGGGAGCAAGCTGGGAAAGAGTCTATCTGAAGGAGAGACCCATTCAGTCAGGGAGAGAATAGAAGAGACCCCAACCTCGTGTAGGGAAAAAATCTTTAGGATCTGTTGCTGTTCCCTGGACTTCAAGCCCTTCATCCCACTTTGGAAAATGGTTTCCTTTTGTCTGTGAAGCCAGAATCTCCAGGAAGACCTGAGAAGGGACTCTGAGTAAAAATCCTTACCTCTTTCCAAGCTCATTTCTTGCCTTGGAAAGGCCAGAGGACCCAATCTTTGTTTTATCTCCTTGGGGTGAAAGAGAAATAGGGCAGGCTCAGAATATGCTCATGTGATTAAGCACCAGTCTCCTGGCCTTTGAGAAAATGCCTGTGAGATGGGCATTAATGTCTGAAGGTCCTCCAAATTGTATATGAACTGAAGTGGGCTGCTAGTTTCCAGCCTCTATGCCCCCAACTTTGCCTCTATGTCTTTGGGATGGGGGGAGGGGCCTTTCTAATGGAAGGGGCTTCCCTGACTTAGAGAAGAGAACTGGGGTCCTGCCTTAGGAATTAAAGGGAAGACCTCAGGGAGCGATGAACGTTCCTACTCCCCTGTGTTTGTTACTTGTTACTCCCCACCCCAATCTGTATCTGTTTCTACAGTGTTACTAGCAGTAAAACCCAACAATGAAAAAAAATTGATTAATTTTTGAATGTTAAAAGCTTGCATTCCTGAAATAAACATTTCTAGGTCATTAGGTATTATCCATTTCATATACAACGGGATTCAGTTTGCAAATATTTTAAGTTTTTACATGTTCTTGAAAGCTAATAACCTATAATTTTCTATACTTGATATGTCCTTGTAAGGATTTGGTGTCAGGGTAAATCTAACCTCATAAAACTATTTGGAAAATTTTCTTCTTTAATGTTTCTCTGAGTTTGTGTAACGTAAGTAATATTTCCTTCTTAAATGTTTCAAAGCATTTGTCAATGCTGTCACCTGCATCTGACTCTTCTTGGTAGAAAACATTTAATTGAACCTTCACGTTCATTTTATTTAACATTTAGAGAATTATTCACATTTTAACTGAATATTGTGTCTGTTCTGGTAAGTTCTGTTTTTCAACAAATTTGTCCATTCATCAAAGTTGTCAACTCTACAAGTGTGGAGTTACTCATAATATGCACTTTATATTCACTTATTTTATTTGAATTGGGTAAAATTTACTCTTTCTGATTTATAACTCTGTGATTTAAAAGAAACAGTCATGTAACTAAAACCACAATGATGATATAGAATAATTGCATCATCTAAAAAAATTCTTTTGCACAGTCTCTTTGTAGTCAACTCACTCTGCATTTGCAAGCCCCAGCAACCACATATCTGTTTTTCAATAATATTGCTTTTCCAAAAGGTCATATATAATCATATACTATAAATTTTGAATATAGAGTCTTTCTGTTAGCACAATGCATTTGAGATTCATCCACATTTTTGAGTATAAATGTAGTTTGTTTCTTCTCATTACTGAGTAGTATTGTATTACATGGATGTATCACAACTTGTTTATCCATTCAGCAATTGAAGTACATCAGGGCTGTGTCCAGGTGTTGGTGTTTATGAATAAACCTACCATATTTGTGTATAGGCTGTTGTGTGAACATTAATTTTCACTTCTCTAGGGTAAATATTTGGTACTCCATTAAAAGGATATATATACCACTGACTATACAGCCATACACCAGTTGAAGGACATTTTGTTTCCTTTTAGAGATTTTTACAGATAAAGTCACTAAAAACATTCTTTTACAAATTTTTGAGTGAATGTAAGTTTTATTTTTTATTGGGTAAATTCCTAGGAATGGGATCGCTAAGTTATATGGCAAATGTATTTCTAAATTTATGCAAAATGGCCAAACGTCTCTCAATAACAAATATACTTCTGTATTCCCATCAGCAATATATAAGAGTTCCAATTCCTTCAACTTCTCACCAACCCAATTTTATTTTAGTTTAGTTTGATATAGTTTGATTTTGGTTTTGTTGGTTTGTTGTTGATTTTGTTGGCCATTTTAATAGGTGTTTAGTGGCATCCTGTTGTGCTTTTGATTTTGAAATTGTGGTAATGAGTGCATACAAATTTAGAAATATGTCTACCAACTGAATTGATCCTTTTACCATGGTAAAATGTTCTCTTTATCCTTAGTAATATTTCTTGTTTCAAAGTCTATTTTTGACTGGTATTTATATAGCCTCACCAGCTTCCTTTTGGTTGATATTTCCGTGGTATGTCTTTTCCCACCATTTACTTTCAGCCTATCTGTGTCCATGTATTTGAGGCCGCGTCTTGATTTTTTTTAAAAGCTTCTAGTTGAGTCTTTCTTTTCATTAAGTCTTTTAATTTAAGTGTGAAGTCTATTAATATTTAACATATTTACCAACATTGTTTAGCTAAAGTCTAATATCTTGCTATTTGTCCCATATGTTCTTTGTATCTATACTCCTCCTTCCCTGCACTCTTTTGAATTAATTCATGTTTTTATTGTTTCATTTTATCTTGTTTATTGGGTATTTAGTTACATAATTTTGTATTATGATTTTAGAGTTTACTCTAGAAAGCTCAATATGCATCCTTAACTTATTATAGTCTGTCTTAGCTTAGTTTTACCACTTCCTAAGCAATGAAAGAAGCTTAAGCTGACTTACTATTTATGAATTTTATGCCTTATGCCTTATTACTTTAATATCTTTTGCTTCTGTATGTTAAGAATCCCATAGTACATAGTTAATAATGTTGCTTCAAACTGTCAATATTTATCTTTTCCAAGAAATATTCATAACTTTCTATAGTTCCATTCATCCATCTAGGAATATTATACTTTAGCATAAAAATCCTCTGTCTCTTTTTTTAGGAAGTTAAATTTTTTTAATTCAGTTTTATTGAGATACATTCACATACCATACAATGATCCATGGTGTACAATCAACTGTTCACAGTACAATCATATAGTTGTGCATTCATCACCACAATCTATTTTTGAACATTTTCCTTATACCAGAAAGAATCAGAATAAGAATAAAAAAGAAAAAGAAAAAGAACACCCAAATGACCCCCCCCATCCCACCCTATTTTTCATTTAGTTTTTGTTCCTATTTTTCTACTCATCCATCCATACACTGGATAAAGGGAGTGTGATCCAGCGAGTGTGATCCACAAGGTTCTCACAATCACACTGTCATCTCTTGTAATCTACATTGTTATACAGTTGTCTTCAAGAGTCAAGGCCACTGGGTTGGAGTTTGATAGTTTCAGGTATATACTTCTAGCTATTCCAATACATTAAAACCTAAAAAGTGTTATCTATATAGTACATGAGTATGTCCACCAGAGTGACCTCTCAACTCCATTTGAAATCTCTCAGCCACTGAAGTTTTATTTCATTTCATTTTGCATCTTCCTTTTGGTCAAGAAGATATTCTCAATCCCATGGTACCGGGTCCAGATTTATCCCCAGGAGACATATCCTGCATTGCCAGGGAGATTTACACCCCTGGGGGTCAGGTCCCACATAGTGGGGAGGGCAGTTAGATTACCTGCCAAGGTGGATTAGTTAGAGAGAGAGGGCCACATCTGAGCAACAAAGAGGCAGTCAAGGGGAGACTCTTAGGCACATATAAGCAGGTTTAGCCTTTCCTTTGCAGTAACAAGCTTCATAGAGGCAAGCCCCCATGACAGAGGGCTCAGCATGTCAAGCCTTCAGTCCCCAGTGTTTGTGAGAACATCAGCAACAATCCAGGTGAGGAAGTCCAACACCTCCACATCCTCTCCCAAACCTCAGGGGGGCCCTGAATATATATTTTTATTCTCCACCCAAATTACTTTGGGATGGGTTGCTATTTCACTCTAACCCATACAGACCTGCTACATTTCACTTCCTATTGAAAGTGCCATGTAATTGTAGTGTTTGAACAAACTGACTGTAGAAGTTATATTGTTTAGAAATTATATATCCTGCACCAAATAAACATTTCTTCCCTTGGTCTCACATGGAAGTTGAAACTTTAACACACAGTCAGTTTCAATCTTTACCCTTTAGCCTGATTTGCCTTAGTCTTAACCAGATCTGCTTCATTCATAACTCTAATTGAAGTCTGGGCTCTTTTTCAGCCTTTGTTAAACAGTTGCTGTATTCATTAATACTGACATTCATATCTGCCTAGCTCTAACTCTGAGTTTCAGGTGTCACACAGATACCCAGTGTTCCAGAGACCAATCAGGTTTACACCAAGGGATCAACATCTCAGAGTTTGGAGATAGCCACTACAATTCAGGAATAGATTTGACTGCTGTAAGAGCTTACAATCTAGGGACCATTATAATAATCACTTCCCTGTTAGGCTGTGCTGTAAGATTCCATTCTGAGTTTACACATTGTAGTTAGTCCATTTTGGTGAGGCATTATAGTGTCTGCCTTTGTTTCTGGTATACTTCACTCAACACGCTCTCTACAGGATCCACTCACCTCCTTGTGTGTCTCACAGCTTCACTCCTTCTCATAGTTGCTCAATATTCCATTGCATGCATGCACCATAGTTCACCATTCTGTTCCTCAGTCAGTGTGCCCTTAGGCCACCTTCATCCACTGCAAATCATGAATACTGCCTCCATGAACACCAATGGGCAAATGTTCATTCAGGTCTCTGCTCTCAGATATTCCAAGTACATAGCCCATAATGAGGCTGCAGAACTTGATGGCCCCTACATACTTAGCTTCTTGTGGACCCACCACAGAGACCTCCAGAAAGGCTATACCATTTTGCTTCGTCAACAATAAATAGGTACATCCCTCTCTCTATGTTTTCTCCAGCACTTTCACTCCTATTTATATTTTTTCCTACAATTTTATAGATATATTCACATAACATACAATTATCCACAGTGTACAATCAGTTGTTCATGGTATCATCATATAGCTGTACATTTATCACCATAGTCAGCACTTGAACATATTGATCACTATGAAAAAGTGGGGTTTTTCTGGTGAATAATAAAAAACATAGTAATAAAAAGAAAAATAAAGTGTCATACAATACAATAGTAGGGACAGAAAATAACACCACTACCAAGAATCCCATACCCCTCACCTATATCCCCCTCTCATACACACTTAGCATTGGTATATTGCCTTTGTTACATTTAATGGAAGCATATTACAGTGTTACTGTTGACCATAGACTCAGTTTGCTTTGATCATGTTTTTTTCCCAAATACCATCCCTTTTCAGCATTCTACATGGTTGACATTCATTTGCTCTCCCACATGTGAGAACATTTTTATATTTGTATATTTAGTAACAATCATTGGCCACTCCAGTTTCTGCCAAGTTATACAGTCCCAGTCTTCATCATCTATCTTTACCTCTGGCGTCATACATTCTATCCCACCTCTTTCAGCTTTACTCACAGTCATCTTTGTTTGGTGTACTTACAATATTGTGCTACCATCACACAGCATTATGCTATCTATTTCTGGATCTATACAATCAATCCTGCTTCTGTAGCACTTCAGCATCAAATGTCTGATCTCTACCCTCTTTCTATATCCTGGCAGCCTGTGTTGTCAGCTTTTAACTCTCAAAGTTTGTTCATTAATGTTTGTTCATATTAGTGAGACAATACAGAATCTGTCCTTTTGTTTCTGGCTAACTTCACTCAACATAATGTCCTCAAGGTTCATCCACATTATCATATGATCCATGTCGTTCTGTCTTACAGCTGCATAATATTCCATCGTGTGTATATACCACACTTTGTTTATCCACTCATCTGTTGAAGGACATTTAGGCTGTTTCCATTTCTTGGCAATCATGAATAATGCTACAATAAACATCAGTTTACAAATGTCTCTTTGTGCCTTAAGTATCAGTTCCCCTGAGTATATACCTAGCAATGGAATAGCTGGGTCATATGGCAAATCTATATTTAGCTTCCTGAGGAACCTCCATACTGTCTTCCAGAGTGGTTGCACCATTCTACATTCCCATCAGCAATGAATAAGTGTGCCTCTATCTCCACATCCTCTCCAGCACTTGTCATTTTCTGTTTTTTGGATACTGGCCATTCTGGTAGGTGTGAGATGATATCTCATTGTGGTTTTGATTTGCATTTCTCTACTAGCCAGTGAAGTTAAGCATTTTTTTCGTATGTTTTTGAGCCATTTGTATTTCCTCTTCAGAAAAGTGTCTGTCTGTGTCTTTTGCCCTTTTTTTTTTAATTGGGTTGTTTGTCTTTCTGTTGTTGGGTTGCAGGATTGCTTTATATATTCAGGGTATTAAACCATTATCTGATATGTGGTTTCCAAATATTTTCTCCCATTGTGTAGGCTGCCTTTTTACTTTTTTAACAAAGTCCTTTGATGTACAAAAGTGTTTGATTTTGAGGAGATCCCATTTGTCTGTTTGTTCTTTGGTTGCTCATGCTTTGGGTATAAGGTCTAAGAAATCACCTACTATTACAAGCTTTTTTTTAATTCAATTTTATTGAGATACATTCACATGCCACGCAGTCATACAAAGTGTACATTCAGTTGTTCACAGTATCATTATATAGTTGTGCATTCATCACCAAAATTAATTTTTGAACATTTTCATTAACACACACACAAAAATAATAAGAATAAAAATTGAAGTGAAGAGGTGGGGCAAAATGGCAGCATGTTGAGGCACAGAATTTTATCTCTCTTCTAGAGCAGCTGGTAATTACCCAAGAACTATACAAAACAGTGTTTTTGGGGTCTCCAGTAACCACTCACACATCAAACACAAGTTTGGAATTGGAGCAAAAGCTGAGAGCACAGCGAACATTTAAGTTTCCCCAACCAGGGGACTGGTTCCCCTCCCCACCTGGGCCCCACAGACTATCTTGCTGCTGGCTCCCTGAAAGGGAAAAAAAAGCCAAAAACCAACAATCTGCTGAAGGCAAGAAGGGGGGCTCAACCCAGCATCAACTGCAGAATTAATTAACAAATTAATTAACTAATTTTTGGAGCTGGGGTGCTAAAGAAGGGCTGGACTCTGAGAAGTGGGGCACATAAAAGTGGGAACCCATTCCCAGGCTTCAAAAAAGCCATTTTTATTCCCCCTACATTTTGTCCCTTCTGGCTTCTCCCTGACTCCTTAACTTTTTGCATTTCAATAGCCCCAGGCAGGAGTGGAATTGAAGCTGTTGGAGAGCAATTATCAGACAATATCCCAAAGCACATCTTTAAATGCTCTATTCTGGCACTGACAAAACTTCCAGGCTGGGGAAAGACTTTTAAAAGGGACTCCTTTTTTTTTTCTTTTTCCTTTTCCTTGTTTTTCTTTTCTATTTTTTTAACCTAAAAGTAACATATGTGGTTATTTTCTATCAGAAAGCCCAGGTTGAGGGACTAAGCTGGGCTTGGGGGGAGACAGAGTACCCACAGCATCTTTGAGTTCTGGATTCACTTCTGAAGAATGTATCCACCTCCATCTTTAATTGACAACTCAGGCTGACCAAGGAATTTAGCTGGAGATGCCCCAAAGAGGAGAAGGTAAAAGGGAATAGTGCCCCTGAGAGACAACTGGAGTTCCTAGGATTGGTAGAGTAGAGGGAGGTCCAGCTCAACTGGCAGCCCTCCTTCTGGAAGCTCACGCCCCAGGGGCTTGAATTCAGATTCTGGCTGCAGTCAGCCATGCCCCCAACAGAATCAAAGTCACCAGGAGAACTAAAGGCTCCATAACCTTCTGACACTGGCAGGGGAGCTGTGGGCTGGCAAGTGCCACCTGCTGGACAGGAGAGGAAAAGCACCAATTCTAAAGGGCTCATAGGAGGGTCTCATTCTCAGAAAAACTTGATACCCACCCCATGAGACCTGGGCCTCTCTAGACTGGGAAAATCTGACTGGGGTCAACCATATCTGAGGAGACCCTCTCACAAAAAGGCTACATAGAGGCAGGGAAACAAAGAGAAAAAACAAGAGGTGAAAAATTCTGATCAACTAAATAGAACCTAAGTTAGTGGTCTAGAATAAGTTGAACTGAACAGCAGAGGTCAGAGAACAAAGCCAACCAACAAGAAACCCCTAGGTAAAATACAGAAAATGAGCTCCAGAATAAACTAATCAAGATAATCAGATGCCCAGACAACTTAAAATGACAAGCCATACCAGGAAACACAAAAATATGGACCAGCCAATGTAACAAACTAATAGTTCAACTGACATACAGGAGTTGAGGCAACTAATGATAAATCAGTTCAATGAACTGAAGGAAGATAGAGCAAAAAGAGATGAAGGATATAAAGAAGACACTGGATGACCATAAAGAAGAATTTGTAAACTTGAAAAAACAAATGGCAGAACTCATGGGAATAAAGACCGCAATAGAGGAGATGAAAAACACAATGGAGGGACACAAGAGTAGATTTGAACAGACAGAAAAAAGGATCAGTGAACTGGAAGACAAGATATTTGAATTCATACACAGAAAAGAGCAGATGGTGAAAAAAATGGAAAAACACAGGCAGGATCTTAGGGAGCTGAATGACAACATGAAATGCACAAATATAAGTGTTATGGATATCTCGGAATGAGAAGACAAGGGAAAAGGGGCAGAAAGAATAATAGAAGAAATATTCATTGAAAATTTCCCAACTCTTATAAAAGACAGAAAATTAGAGATTCAAGAAGTACAGCATACCCCAAACAGAACAGATCCCAATAGACTTACTCTGAGACACTTACTGATCAGATTGTCCAATGTCAAAGACAAAGAGAGCATTCTGAAAGCAGCAAGAGAAAAGCAATCCATCACATACAAGGGAAGGTCAATAAGACTATGTACAGATTTCTCTGCAGAAACCATGGAGGCAAGAAGACAGTGGCATGATATATTTAAGATACTGAAAGAGAAAAACTGTCAACCAAGAATTCTATATCTGGCAAAACTTGCCTTCAAAAATTAGGGAGAGATTAAAATATTTTCAGACAAACAGTACACTGAGAGAGTTTGTGAATAAGAGATCAGCACTACAAGAAATACTAAAGGGAGTGCTACAGGCTGATAGGAAAAGACAGGAGAGAGACAGTTGGAGAAGAGTGCAGTAATGAAGATTATCACAAAAGGAAAAAGGAGAGAGAGGAAAAAATAAGATATGACATATAAATTCCAAAAGACAAAATGGTAGTAGAAAGTACCACCATTACAGTAATAACACTAAATGTAAGTGGATTAAACTCCCCAATAAACAGACACAGACTGGCAGAATGGATTTAAAAACAGGACCTATCTATATGCTGTCTACAAGAAACTCACTTTAGACACGAGGACAAAAATAGACTGAAAGTGAAAGGTTGGAAAAAGATATTTCATGCAAACAACAACCAGAAAAAAGTGGGAGTAGCTATATTAATATCAGACAAGTTAGACTTCAAAAGCAAAACAATTAAAAGAGACGAAGAAGGACACTATATATTAATAAAAGGGTCAATTCATCAAGAAAACATAACCAATCATAAATATTTATGCACCAAGCTAGAGTGCCCCAAAATTCATGAGGCAAACACCGAGATCACTGAAAGGAGAAGCAGACACCTATACAATGATAGTTGGAGACTTCAATACACCACTCTCATCAATGGGTAGAACATCTAGACAGAGGATCACTAAAGAAACAGAGATGTTGAATTGTACAATAAATGAACTAGACTTGACAGACATTTATAGAACACTACATCCAACAATAGTAGGATACACATTTTTCTCAAGTGCTCATGGAACATTCTCTAGGATAGACCACATGTTGGGTCACAAAGTAAGTCTCAACAAATTTAAAAATATTGATATTATACAAAACAGTTTCTCAGACCATAATGGAATGAAGTTGGAAATAAAAGGCAGAAGGTCATAAAATTCACAAACATATGGAGGCTAAACAACACCCTCTTAAAAAAACCAGTGGATAAAGGAAGTCACTACAAGAGAAATTAGTAAATACCTTGAGGCAAATGACAATGAAAACACAACATATCAAAACTTATGGGATGCAGCAAAGGTGGTTCTGAGAGGGAAATTTATTGCCCTAAATGCCTATATTAAAAGAGAAGATGAGAGAGAACCCAAGATGGTGGCTAGGTAAGACAGGGCAAAAAAAAACACCTCAGTGAAAAATACTAGAGAAAAGCCAGAAAATGACCCAGAACACCAGTTCCAGCAATGCATCAGCCAGACAAGGTCTGATAAATCCACAGGGACTGTGCATTTGGTGAAACCGGGAGTCTGCATTCCGAAACAAGTGAGTGAGCCAGCTGAAAGTCTGGCGGCTGTGCTGTGATGTGGGGAACCCATGGATTGGCATTTGGAGATGGACTAGTTCTTTAAAAAAAAAAAAAAACCTGGGACTGACTGCAGATACAATGGTGAGAACCGCACAGTGAAGCATGGCAGCAGCAGGCTCTCCCACTGCCTTGGTGTCTGGAGTGGAGGACAGCCCTATCCATACCCACTGCTGATTGTCTCAGGGCCAGGGGGGCAGAGGGGAGCCAAAAGGAGAAAGAAACTGAGCCCCTTGCAACCATCTCCCCAGCAGGCTGGGGATTCTCCCGCCCAAGGCCAGACCTACAGCCCAGAGCCATGCCAAGAAACCCAGTGTGACCAGGGAGTGTTTTCTACAGCACCGCGCACACACCAAAATATTTGCCATGGACAGTGGCCTTAAGGGCACCCACAGCTAATTGCCCTGGAGCTGGGAAGGTGGAGCTGTGCAAAGAGGGGAAATTAACACACCCCTTTCAACCATCTTTACAGTAGGCTGAGAACACCCTTGCATGGCCCGGTGACCCAGGGCTTCCCTGGAGGGCTGGTGCACACTTGCAATGTGGCACAGCCTTCCCTTGGCAGGGGTTCTGCAAGAGCAAAGCTGAGAAGGGGGACCTGCTTGGAAATCCCAGGGACCCTATGCCAGTGCCAGGGGCTTGTGGGTCAGCAGCAGAGATGATCTGTGGTGTGACTGAGGTGAAGGCTTGGACTCTTGAAATAGCCTTAAATCTCTAGGAAAACCTAGGAGGTTTGATTATTAAAGCTGCCCTGCTTCCCTAACCAGACACATGCCCCACATTCAGGGCAGGCAGCACCAACAACACACCCAAACTTGGTGCACCAATTGAACCCTACAAGAATAAGACCCCCACACACCACAAAGACAAAGCTGGGGAGAGTTCTTGAGGGGAATAGTGACTCACGGATGCCATCTGCTGGTTAGTTGAAGTGTATGCCACCAAGCTGTAGATCTGACAAATTAGAGATCGGTATTTTATAGACCCTGAAAGAAACCTATCAAGTAAAGCAAATGCCAAGAGGCCAAAAACAACAGAAAATCTTAAAGCATATGATAAAACCAGATGATATGGAGAACCCTAACCCAAACACCCAGATCAAAAGATCAGAAGAGACACAGTACTTGCCACAATTAATCAAAGAACTAAAGTCAAACAATGAAAGCATGGCATAGGATATAAAGGACATGAAGAAGAGCATGGAACAGGCTATAAAGGACATAAAGAAGACCCTAGAAGAGCATAAAGAAGAAATTGCAAGAGTAAATAAAAAAATATATCTTATGGAAATAAAAGAAACTGTTGGCCAAATTAAAGAGACATTGGATACTCATAATATAAGATTAGAGGAATTTGAACAATGATTCACCATCCTCGAGGACCACAGAATGGAAAATGAAAGAACAAAAGAAAGAATGGGGAAAAAAACTGAAAAAATCAAAATGAATCTCAGGGATATGATAGACAAAATAAAATGTTCAAATTTAAGACTCATTGGTGTCCCAGAAGGGGAAGAGAAGGGTAAAGGTCTAGAAAGAGTATTCAAAGAAATTGTTGGGGAAAACTTCCCAAACCTTCTACACAATATAAATACACAAAGCATAAATGCCCAGCAAACTCCAAATAGAATAAATCCAAATAAACCCACTCCAAAACATATTCTCATCAGACTGTCAAATACGAAGAGAACAAGCAAGTTCTGAAAGCAGCAAGAGAAAAGCAATTCACCACATACAAAGGGAACAACATAAGACTAAGTAGTGACTACTCAGTGTCTACCATGGAGGTGAGAAGGCAGTGGCATGACATATTTAAAATTCTGAGAGAGAAAAATTTCCAATGAAGAATACTTTATCCAGCAAAGCTCTCCTTCAAATTTGAGGGGGAGCTTAAATTTTTCACAAACAAATGCTGAGAGATTTTGCTAATAAAAGACCTGCCCTACTTCAGATAATAAAGGGAGCCCTACTGAAAGAGAAACAAAGAAAGGAGAGAGAAATATGGAGAAATTTAACAGAGATATATGGAACACTACATCCCAAATCACCAGGACACACATTCTTCTCTAGTTCTCATGGATCTTTCTCCAGAATAAACCATATGCTGGGACATAAAACAAGCCTCAAAAAATTTTAAAAAAAAATTTAAAAGAGAAGAGAGATAAAAATTGAAGAGTTAACTGTCCACTTGGAGGAACTGGAGAAATAACAGCAAACTAACCCCAAAGCAAACAGAAGGAAAGAAATAACAAAGATTAGAGCAGAAATAAATGCAATTGAAAACAAGAAAACAAAAGAGAGAATCAACAAAACCAGAAGTTCATTCCTTGAGAAAATCAATAAAATTGATGGAATGCTGGCTAGGCTAACAAAAAAAAAAAAAAAAAAAAAAAAGAGAGAGAGAGAGAGAGAAAGAAAGAATGAAAATAAATGAAATCAGAAATGGAAAATGAAACATAACTATTGACCCTGCAAAAATAAAGAAGATAATGAGAAGGTACTATGAGCAACTATATGCTAATAAACTGGACAACTTACACAAAACAGACAACTTCCTAGAAAATCATAAACAACCAACATTGACTCAAGAAGAAATAGAAGACCTCAACAAAGCAATCACAAATAAAGAGATTGAGTCAGTCATCAAAAAGCTCCTAAAAAGGAAAAGCCCAGGATCAGATGGCCTCACATGTGAATTCTACCAAGCATTCAAGAAAGAATTAGTACCAATCCTGCTCAAACTCTTCAAAAAAATTGAAGAACAAGGAAAGCTACCTAACTCATTCTATGAAGCCAACATCACCCTAATACCAAAATCAGACAAAGATACTACAAAAAAAGAAAATTATACACCAATTCCTTTAATGAATATAGATGCAAAACTCCTCAACAAAATACTCGCAAATTGAATCCAGCAACACATTAAAAGAATTATACACCACGACCAGGTGGGATTTATTCCAGGTATACAAGGCTGGTTCAACACAAGAAAATCAATTAATCTAATAAACCACATCAATAAATCAAAGCATAAGAAGCACATGATCATCTTGATCAATGTAGAAAAGGCATTTGAGAAAATTCAACATCCTTTCCTGATGAAAACACTTCAAAGATAGGAATAGAAGGGAACTTTTTCAATATGATAAAGGCAACGTATGAAAAACCCACACCTAACATCATATTCAATGGGGAGATACTGAAAGCTTTTCCTCTAAGATCAGGAACAAGTCAGGGATGCCACTGTCACCATGATTATTCAACATTATGCTGAAAGTTCTAGCTAGAGCAATTAGGCAAGAAAAAGAATAAAAGACATCCAAATCGGAGAGGAAGAAGTAAAACTTTCACTATTTTCAAATGACATGATTCTATATGTAGAAAATCCAGAAAAATCTACAGCAAAGCTATTAGAACTAGTCAATGAATACAACAAAGTGGCAGGCGACAAGATCAACATGCAAATATCTGTAGTGTTCCTATACAAACGTAATATGCAACAAGAGGAGGAAATCAAGAAAAAACTCACATTTACAATAGGAACCAAAAGAATCAAGTATTTAGGAATAAACTTAACCAAGGACACAAAAGACCTTTAGACAAAAATGTACAAGAAACTGATAAAAGAAATTGAACAGGACCTAAAAAAATGGAAGAACATACCATGTTCATGGATTGGAAGACTAAATATAGTTAAGATGGCAATTTTACCTAAACTGATTTATAGATTCAATGCGATATCCATTAATATCCCAATAAGTTACTTTACTTATTTACTGCATGGTACTGGTATAAGGACAGAGATACTGACCAATGGAATCAAATTGAGTGTTCAGAAGTAGACCCTTGCATCTACGGACAATTGATCTTTGATAAGGCAGTCAAGTCAAAGCAACTGGGACAGAGCAGCCTGTTCAATAAATGGTGTTTGGAGAACTGGATATCCATTTCCAAAAGAATGAAAGAGGACACCTATTTCACACCTTATACAAAAATTAACTTGAAATGAATCAAAGACCTAAACATTAGCACCAAGACCATAAGACTCTTAGAGGAAAATATAGGGCAATATCTTAAAGATCTTGTACTAGGAGGTGGTTTCCTAGACCTCACACCCAAGGCACAAACAACCAAAAAACAAATAGACAAATGGGATCTCCTCAAAATTAAACACTTTTGTACATCAAAGGACTTTGTCAGAAAAATAAAAAGGCAACCTACACAATGGGAGATGATATTTGGAAACCACATATCAGATAAGGGTTTACTATCCTGAATACAAAAAGGAATCCTACAACCCAATAACATAAAGAAACAATCCAATTAAAAAATGGGCAAAAGACATGGGCAGACATTTTTCTGAAGAGGAAATACAAATGGCTCAAAAACCTGGAAAAATGCTCATTTTTTAATTGTATTGTTTGTCTTCCTGTTGAGCTGTAGGATCCCTTTATATATTTGGGATAGTAAACCCTTTTCTGATATGCGGCTCCCAAATATCACCTCCCACTGTGAAGTCTCCCTTTTTACTTTCCTGACAAAGTCCTTTGATGTACAATAGTGTTTAATTTTGATGAGATCCCATTTGTCTATTTGTTCTTTGGTTGCTCAAGCCTTGGGTGTGAGATCTAGGAAAACAACTCCTATCACAAGATCTATAAGAGATTGCCCTACATTTTCTTCTAAGAGTCTTATTGTCTTAGTGCTTACATTTAGGTCTTTGATCCACTAGGCACTGATTTTTGTATAAGGTGTGAGGTAGGAGTCCTCTTTCCTTCTTTTGGAAATGGATATCCAGTTCTCCAAACACCATTTGTTGAAGAGGCTGCTCTGTCCCAGTTGATTTGGCTTGACTGCCTTAACAAATATCAATTGCCCATAGATGTTAGAGTCTATTTATGAACACCCAATTCGATTCCATTGGTCAGTATCTCTGTCCTTATGCCAGTACCATGCAGAGAATTGTAGCTTTGTAATATGCTTCAAAGTCAGGTAGTGTGATACCTCCCACTTTGTTCCTCTTCTCAAGATATTTTCGGCTATTCAGGGCACCTTGCCCTTCCAAATAAATTTGGTTATTGGTTTTTCTATCTCTGCAAAGTTGTTGGGATTTTAATTGGTATTGCATTGAACCTATAAATCAATTTAGGTCGAGTTCACATCTCAATTATATTTAGTCTTCCAATCCTTTAACACGGTACATTCTTCCATTTTTTTTTAGGTCCTGTTCAATTTCTTTTAGCAGTTTATTGTAGTTTTCTTTGTATAAGACTTTTGTGGTCTTCATTGTTTATTCCTAATACATGATTCTTTTTTTGCTACTGTAAATGGAATCTTTTTTAGATTTCTTCCTCTTGCTGCACATTACTTGTGTATAAGAACACTACAGATTTAAGCATTTTGATCTTGTCGCCTGCCACTTCACTGTATTCTTTGATTAACTCTAATAGCTTTGCTGTACATTTTTCTGGATTTTCTACATATAGAATCATGTCATCTGAAAACAGTGAAAGTTTTACTTCTTCCTCTCCAGTTTGGATGACTTTTATTTCTTTTTCTTGTTTAATTGCTCTAGCTAGAACTTCCAGCTCAATGTTGAATAACAATGGTGACAGTGGGCATCCCTATCTTTGTTCCTGATCTTAGAGGGAGAGCTTTCAATCACTCCCCATTGAGTATGATGTTAGCTGCTGATTTTCCATATATTGGCTTTATCATATTGAGAAAGTTTCCTTCTATTCCTATCCTTTGAAGTGTTTTCAGCAAGAAAGTATGTTGAATTTTGTCAAATGCCTTTTCTGCATCAATCAAGATGATCATGTGGTTCTTTTGCTTTGATTTATTGATGTGGTGTATTACATTAATTGATTTTCCTGTGTTGAACCAGACTTGCATACCTGGAATAAACCCCACTTGGTCGTGGTGTATAATTCTTTTAATATGCTGCTGGATTCTATTTGCAAGGATTTTGCTGAGGATTTCTGCATCTATTTTCATTAAAGAGATTGGTTTATAATTTTCTTTTTTTGTAGTATCTTTGTCTGATTTTGGTATTAGGGTGATGTTGGCTCTATAGAATGAGTTGGGTAGCTTTCCCTCCTGTTCAATTTTTTTGAAGCATTTCAACTGGATTGGTATTATTTCTTTCTTCAGTGCTTGGTAGAATTCACAAGTGAAGCCATCTGGTCCTTGACCTTTTTTTTTGGGGGGGGGGAGCATTTTTATGACTGACTGAATCTCTTTGCTTGTAATTGATTTGTTGAGGTTATCTATTTCTTCTTGTGTCAATGTCAGTTGTTGATGCTTTTCTAGGAAGTTGTCTATTTTGTGTATGTTGTCCAGTTTATTAGCATATAGTTGCTCATAGTACCTTCTCATTATCTCCTTTATTTCTGCTAGGTCAGTAGTTAAGTTTCCTTTCTCATTTCTGATTGCATTTATTTGCATCCTTTCTCTCTCTCTCTCTCTCTTCTTTTTTTTTTTTTTTTAGCCTAGCTAGGGGTCCATCAGTATTGTGGATTTTCTCAAAGAAACAGCTTCTGGTTTGGTTGATTCTCTCTTTTGTTTTCTTGTTTTCAATTGCATTTATTTCTGCTCTAATCTTTGTTATTTCTTTCCTGCTGTTTGCTTTGGGGTTTATTTGCTGTTCTTTCTCTAGTTCCTCCAGGTGGACAGTTAATTTCTCAATTTTTGCTCTCTTCTCTTTTAATATAGGTATTTAGGGGAATAAATTTCCCTCTCAGCACCACCTTTGCTGCATCTCACAAGTTTTGATATGTTGTGTTTTCATTGTCATTTGCGTTGAGGTATTTACTAATTTCTCTTGTAATTTCTTCCTTTATCCACTGGTTTCCTAAGAGTCTGTGTTTAGTCTCCATATATTTCTGAATTTTACCATCCTCTGCCTGTTATTTATTTCCAACTTCATTCCATTATGATCTGAGATAGTGTTTTTTATAATATCAGTATTTTTAAATTTGTTGAGGCTTGCTTTGTGGCCCAGCATGTGGTCTATCCTAGAGAATGTTCCATGAGCACTTGAGAAAAATATGCATCCTGCTGTTGTGGGGTATAGCATTCTATAAATGTCTGTCAAGTCTAGTTCATTTATCATACAATTCAATATCTCTGTTTCCTTGTTGATTCTCTGTCTAGATGTTCTATCCATTGATGAGAGCAATGTATTGAAGTCTCCAACTATTATTGCAGAGTTATCTACTTCTCCTTTCAGTGTTCTCAGTGTTTGCCTCATGAATTTTGGGGCTTGTTGCTTTGTCTCTCAGAGCTATCTTAGCTCTGCTCTTGCCTGGGCCCAAATTGCAAGTCTTTGACCTTTCTGTAATGGGCTTCTTAGAATAATTGTTTTAGAAAAAGATAAAAAAAGAAAGAAAGGAAAGAAAGGAAAGAATGAAAGAAAGAAAGAAAGAAAGAAAGAAAGAAAGAAAAGAAAGAGAAGAAGAAAAAAGAAGGAAGGAAGGAGAACGGAAGAAAAGAGAAAGAAAAAGAAAGAAAGAAAGAAGAAGAAAGAAGAAAGAAGAAAGAAAGAAAGAAAGAAAGAAAGAAAAGAAAGGAAGGAAGGAAGGAAGGAAGGAAGGAAGGAAGAAAAAGGATCCAGTATGCACTGTTTATCATCCTTGCAGATCTAATGGGCTATTGAAATGCTAAGAGACAAGACACTGAGGGCCATTAAGGAACAATCAAGAAAGCAGAGAAACTGGCTGTTCAGACAAGGGTCCTTATTTGCATATGTGCCTGATTCTGTTTTGAACCCTGCCCTTTGCCATATTAAGTTCATCTGAACTCCAAAAAGCCTTCTTTTGGGGTTTTTTCTTTCTGTTTTTGCTAGCCCTATCTCCTCTCCACCAGGCTGACTGCTCCCAGATTCTCTGGTGTCTGGTTTCAGTCTATCTATGTTTGGAGTTTTTGATCAGCTGTCTGAGTTTTCAATCAGAAGTGCAACTGTAGTTCTCCCTCCTGGTTCCCAGCAATGACAGCCCCTCCTTCCATGGGACTGTGCCTGGCAGGGAAGGGCGCAGACCCTTTGGCTGCAAGAACTTAAAGATTTTGCTGATCTTAACTTTTCCACATTTTCTTGAGTGTTGTATGAAGTATACCCAAAGCCAAATTGCTCTGCAGTGTCCAGTCCATGCAGTTCCTGGCTTTCTGCTAACTGCCTTAGAGGAGTAACATTCACACCTCACCACTCTGCCATCTTGCCCTGCCTCCTCTATAATATCTTTTTAAATCCAATTTTATTGATATATTCACATATCATACAATTATCCAAAGTTTACAATCAATTGTTCACAGTACCATTATATAATTGTGCATTCATCACCACAATTAACTTTGAACATTTTCATTACTATGAAAAAAGAGAATAAGAATAAAAATTAAAGTAAAAAAGAACATCCAAAGCATCCCATACCCAAAGCCCTCCCTATTATTCATTTATTTTTGTCCCCACTTTTCTACTCATACACTGGATAAAGGGAGTGTGGGCCACAAGGTTTTCACAATCACATAGTCCCTCAGTTTAAGCTATATAGTTATACAATTATCTTCAAGAACAAAGGCTACTTGGTTGCAGTTTAACAGTTTCAGGTATTTCCTTCTAGCTATTCCAATACAATAAAAACTAAAAAGGGATATGTGTATACGTATATATATAAAACACATAAGAGTAACCTCCAGAATGTCCTTTCAATTCCATTAGATACCTCTCAGTCACTGAAATTTATATTCCTGCATTTCTCTTCCCCATTTTGGTAAAGAAGGCTTTCTTGTTCCCTCAATACTGGCTTGAGGTTCATCACTGGGATTCATGTCCCACATTGCCAGGGAGATTTACATCCCTGGGAATCACATCCCATGTAGGGGATAGGACAGTCAGTTTACCTGCAGAGTTGGCTTAGAGAGGCCACATCTGAGCCACAAAAGAGGTTTTCTGGGTGTGACACTGAGGCAGAATTGTAAGTAGGCTTACCCTCTCCTTCACAGTAAAAAGCTTCATAAGGGCAAGTCTGAAGATCAAGGGCTCAGCCTTCTAAATTGGTAATCCTGAATGCTTATGAGATTATCAGTAATTCCCCAGATGGGTAAGTTTCATATTTCTACATTTTCCCCAGTCCCTCAAGGGGACTTTGGAAAGACATTTTTATTCTCTGCCCAAATTATGCTGGGATATATTGGGGCTTCACACTAACCTGTACAAACCAACCAGATCTAACTCATTCAAAATTCCATGTAATAATAGTGTTTGACTAAACTGATCATACTAGTTAAATTACGTACTATGCTACAGAAAATATAAATTTTGCACCAAACATCTCTTCCTTTGGTCTCACACAGAAGTTGAAGTTTTAAAACACCATTCCCAGTATGAGAACATAATTGTGCATTCACCACCACAATCTATATGAAGATATTTCAATTTCTTCCATAAAGTAAGAGGAAGGGGAGAGAAAATAAAAAAGAAAAAGAAAAAATGATGATTAAAAATTTAAATAAAGATAAAAATAAAATAAAAAGGTCAGATAACAACAACACAAAGAATCCAATACCTCTCCCTTATATCACCCTCTTATAGACATTTAGCTTTGGTATATTGCCTTGTTACAATTAATGGAAGCATATTACAATATTGCTGTTAACTATAGGCTCTAGTTTGCATTGATTGTATATTTCCCCAATACCATCCCATTTCAGCACCTTGCAAAGCTGGCATTCATTTGTTCTCCCTCATGTAAAAACATCCTTCTATTTGTACATTTAATCACAATCATCGACCACTATAGCTTACACTAAGTTATACAGTTCCTGTCTTTTTCTTCTTTCTTTCTGGTATCATATATGCACCTTAACCTTCCTCTTTCAACCATACTCACAGTCATCTTTGTTCAGTGTACATACAATATTGTGCTGCCATCACGCAGTATTGAGCTATCCATTTCTGGATGTATAAAACCAACCATATAGAGAATTATACACTCATTCAGCATCAAATTCCCTATATCTACTCCCTCTATCTCCTGATATCTTCATTTCTACACTCTTCACCAAACCTCTCTCTCCTGTTTTTTCCTATCTGTCTGTAGCACTCCCTTTAGTATTTCTTATAGAGGCAGTCTCCTGTGCAAGAACTCTCTCAGTATCTGTTTATCTGTAAATATTTTAAACTCTCCCTCATTTTTGAGGGACAATTTGATGGGATATAGGATTCTTGGTTGGCAGATTTTCTCCTTCAGTATCTTGAATATTTCATGCCACTGCCTTCTTGCCTCCATGGTTTCTGCTAAGAGATCCTCACCTAGCCTTATCAAACTTCCCTCGTATATGATGGATTGCTTTTCTCTTGCTGCTTTCAGAATTTGCTCTTTGTCTTTGACATTTCACAATCTGATTAGTAAGTATCTTGGAATAGGTCTATCTGGATAAATTCTGTTGGGGTATGCTGTGCTGCTTGGACCTGTAGTTTTATGCCTTTCAAAAAAGTTAGGAAATTTTCATTGATTATTTCCTCTATTATTCTTTCTGCCCCCTTTCCCTTCTCTTCTCCTTCTGGGACACCTATAACACATATATTCATGTGCTTCATTTTGTCATTCAGTTCCCTGAGACCCCACTTATATTTTTCCATTCTTTTACCTATCTGTTTTTTTGTGTGTAGGATTTCAGATGCACTGTCATCTAGTTCACTGATTCGTTCTTCTGCCTCCCCAAGTCTGCTGTTGTATGTCTCCATTGTGTTTTTCATCTCTTCTATTGTACCTTATATTCATATGGATTCTGCCATTTGTTTTTCAATTCTATGGATTCTTCCTTATGGTCACCTAGTGTCTTCTTTTATCCTTCATCTCTTTTGTCACATTTTCTTTCAAGTCATTGATTTGATTTAGATTTGTTTGAACATCCTTAATTAGTTGTTTCAACTCCTGAATCTCAGTTGAGGTATTAATTTTTTCCTTTGCCTGGGTCATATCTTCATGTTTCCTGGTGTAGCTCATGATTTTTTGCTGTTTAGGCATCTGATTAGTTTATTCTGAAGGCTGTTTTCTCTCTCTTGCCTAGGGTTTTCCTGTTGATTATCTTTGATCTCCACCTTTTCTTTGTTTCTCTTGCAGGCCAGATTTCAGATTGACTCTGTTGCCCAGTCTTCCCCTCAAATCAGGCAGCCACCATGGCCTGCCACAGGGTGGGAGGTAGGCACTGGGAATCCCATAAGTTTACTGTGTGTGTGTGTGGTAATACAAATCTGCTGGCTTCCAGTGGTTCTCTGTTTTCCACCAGCCAGAAAGTCCTTGGTTTATTTTAGAGCCCTGCTTTAACAGTTGGGTCTTCTGTATTTTTCATCCAAAACAGGGCTGGGTTTCCATACAGGGCATATAGACCATCTCTTGTGGTCCTAAGAAAGGCTCTGGAGCACCATTTTCAGTGTTTCAATTCCCTTGCACTTTCTGGGATGTCCAGCAGATGGCAATGTTTAGTTACTTAATCATCTTCAGAAGCTGCTTTGCCTCTGAGCACAGGACGTGTCTACACAGGTGAGCTAAAACTGTGGGACTCTGTTCCAGTTTGCTAATGCTGTGATTATGCAAAACACCTGAAATGGATTGGCTTTATAAAGGCGGTTTATTTGGTTACAAAGTTACAGTTCGTTCTGCAACCATAAAAGTTTCCAAGCCAAGGCATGAACATGAGTATACCTTCACTGGAGAAAGGCCATTGGTATCCAGAAAACCTCTGTTAGATTGGAAGGCATGTGGCTGGCATCTACTTGCTCCCTGGTTGCATTCTAAAATGATGTTCTAGTTTGCTAATACTGTTGGACTGCAAAACACCAGAAATGGATTGGTTTTTATAAAGGGGGTTTATTTGGTTACAAAGTTACAGTCTTAAGGCCATAAAGTGTCCAAGGTAAGTTATCAACAATTGGGTACCTTCACTGGAGGATGGCCAATGGTGTCCGGAAAACTTCTGTTAGCTGGTAAGGCACATGGCTGGCATCTGCTCCATAATTCTGGTTTCAAAATGCTTCTCCCAGGACGTTCCTCTCTAGACTGCAAAAATGTCACTCTCAGTTGCTCTTGGGGTGTTTGTCCTCTCTTAGCTTCTCCAGAGCAAGAGTCTGCTTTCAATGGCTGTCTTCAAACTGTCTCTCATCTGCAACTACTCTCAGCTTCTGTGCATTCTTCAAAGTGTCCCTCTTGGCTGTAGCAAGCTCGCTCCTTCTGTATGAGCTTATATAGTGCTCCAGTAAACTAATCAAGGCCCATGCTGAATGGGCAGGGCCATACTTCCATCAAAATTATCCAATGAAAGATCTCACCCACAGTTCAGTGACCACACTCCATGGAAACATCCAATCAAAAGTCTGCAACCCAATCAACAACAATATGTTTCCTGCCCACACAAAACTGCATCAAAGATAATGGCATTTTGGGGGACATAATACACCAAACCAGCACAAACGGTCTTCTCCAAAATTTCTCTAGGCTTAGCTTCTCAGGGAAAGCTCTGGGCTAGTATCTCCAAAGCATCAGCAAAATTCTGCTTTCAATGTCTCTCTCCAAAATGTCTGTCTCAGCTGCAGCAGTGAGCTCCAGTGATTAAATCAAAGACCCATGCTGAATGGGTGGGGCTACATTTCCATGGAAACATTCATTCAAGAGGTCACACCCTAATCAAAGTGTCACTCACAGTTGGGTGGGTCACACCTCCATTGAAACACTCAAAAAGTTGCAACCTAATCGACACTAATACATCTGCCTGCACAAGATTGCACCAAAGAACATGGCATTCTGGGAACATAATACATCCAAACCATCACAGATTCCTATGCCCTCACTTTACCAGCCAAAATCTGGCTCAATGTGGGGCTCCTCCTGGCAAAGTACTCCCACAGCTGACCCAGTACTCCAGCCATACCCAAGGCAAGGAAATGGCCACTGGCTGCTGCTTTACTCAAGGGTGAGGAATGGCTTTCAGACCCAGAGCTGAAAACAGTTTCTGTCCATGTTTTCTTGGTCTCTTTGTCCCTTGCTGACCTTGGCCTTGAGATGTCCTCCCCTGTCCCCCATGTCTTCAAATGGTGGGGGTATGTCTCACTACTGTGAGAGATTTTATAGTCTGTGCCCATGGTGGGAGGGTCCATCTGCTGATTCTTTGCCTTTCCTACACTGAGACCAAGTGAGGGGGAGGAGAGAGGACAGGCTGGTCCATGACAGAAGATTTCTACCTGATATTTCTTCTCTTTCTTCGGTTCAACATTTGCAGGTCCTTCTGCAGTATATATCCTACTCCAAAGTCTCAAATAATTCAGAATTGTCCTTTTTTCTTTGACTCTCTAGAGAGAAGTTTAAACTAGCTGTTTGCATCACCATGTTGATTATGTCACTCCCCACTATCTCTTGTAGTTTGAGTTTGACAGTGATAAATTATGTCAGTGTTTGTTTGCCTAAAATTATCTTTAATTTAACCCTCATTTTCTAAGAATTTTGAAGAATATTTTGCTAGGTATAGAACACTAGTTCAGGTTTTTATCACCCTAGATCCTTAAAATGGCATTCCTTTGCCTTCTAGTTTCCATAGTTTTTTTTAAGGCTGCAGTATACTTATTTTTGCTTCCTTAAATGAAATATCTCTAGCTGCTTTGAGATGCTTTCTTTTCCTTTGTTTTTCAGCAATTTGCTCTTGATATACTTAGGTGTGTTTTTCCTTGTGTTGGTTCTTATTGGGGTTATCTAAGCTATTTGAATATGGATTAATATACATCATCATTTGACTTTTTGCCATGTCTTTAATGCTTTAATATGTTCTTTATGTTATTGTGCTCCTCTATGTCTAGTTTAGATATTTTATATTGACCTATCTTTTAATTAACTAAACCTGTTTTCTAAAACTCAAAAATACAAATATGAAATTAAATACTCATTAGACACTATTTAAAAACAGATTAGACATAGCAGAAGGTAGGGTTACTCCAGGAATATTATAGCTTAGGGGTTGTAAAAGAAAAAATCATGCTGGCCCTAGTATAATATGCAACTTGGAAACCACTTCTAAGAAAGTAAAGCTTCTACTTCATATGGATCCAGGACAGTTTTATTCTATGTACCTATTTTCAAAGGACTCCAAGATTTCAGTAGCTTATGAAGTTAACAATCCATAGTTCTAAGTAGCTATGTTTCCAAAGAACAAACATTTAAGTGGACAGACTTCTAAAATTCTGTGGCCCTGGCCTACTACGGTCTCATTCCCACATACTTCTAGGTCCATAAGGTAACAGAACTGTACACTTTCAGGAATTTAGTATCCATGGCCTCCACAATTAATATGACTCCAAGATCTATGATTCAAAGATTCATTGGCTCCTGGGGGAGAAGTTGCCAAGAAATATATAATTCCAATGCCTTATATTTTGAAGAAATGATAATACTTGTACACTATGTGTGAAGGGATCAGTGTCTGCATGACAGTATGATTCAATGATTGTGAATTCTAGAGACTGTATGCTTATAGGGCTTTAAGGTATCATGGCACTACGTACTACAAGGGTCATGGTTTTCCAGTGTTTTAAGGATCAATGAATTTCTGAAGAATTTACACATCTGGATCTGAGGAAACAAAAATTAAATGGGGTCCAAGATCCTATCTTCTTGGGTCCCAAAGGCTCTACTGTTCACTGGCAATGAAGTACAAAGGCTATGCTAACCCTGGGTTGAGAACACAGCTTCACTCATTTTATGGGTTAGGGACTCCCAATTTAATAAGACAGGCTCTTGATCTTGAGGCTTTCCCTTATGAAACTTATATCTATAATAGTGAAGCTAAGCCTACTTATAATTATGTCTTAAAGTCACCCACAGATAACCTCACTTGTTGCTCAGATGTGGCCTCTCTCTCTAAGCCAAACCCTGCAAATAAACTCACTACCCTCCCCCCATGTTGAACATGCCTCCCAGGGGTTTAAGTCAACTGGGAAATGTGGGACATGACTCCCAGAGATGAAACTGGCCCTGGCATCTTGGGATTGACAATGCATCTTGATCAAAAGGGAGAAAAGAAATGAAACAAAATAAAGTTTCAGTAGCTAAGAGATTTCCAATAGAGTCAGGAGGTTATTCTGTAGGTTACGCTTATGCAAGGATCAGCAAGATATGTCAATTTGCCACAGTATGGCAAGCCCAAGCCAACAGTATTCCTGAAAACCCTAAAGAATAACTGTTCCAGTTTGCTAATGCTGCTGTTATGCAAGTTACCAGAAATGTATTAGCTTTAATAAAGGGGGTTTATTTGGTTACAAAGTTCAGTCTGATGGCTATGAAAATGTTTGAATGAAGGCAGCAATACAAGTATACCTTCACTAAAGGAAGGCCAATGGCATCTGGAAAACCTCTGTTAACTGGGAAGGCATGTGGCTGGCATCTGCTGATCCCAGGTTGTGTTCCAGCTCCACTCTCAGCTCCTGTGCATTCTTCAAAGTGTCTCTCTTGGCTGCAGCACCTCTTTCTGTCTATAAACACTTTTATAGGACTCCAGTGATTGAATTAAGAACCACCCTGAATGGGTGGAGTAACACCTCCATGGAAATTACCCAAAGGTCTCATCCACAGTTGAGTCACATCTCCATGGAAACACTCGATCAAAGGATTCCAACCTAATCAACGCTAATGTATCTGCCCACACAAGATTGCATCAAAGAACATGGTGTTTTGGGGGACATAATACATTCAAACTGGCACATTCCCCTCCCCAGACCCCAAAATAACATGATCTTTCCATATACAATATACCTTCATCCCCACACAATATCAAAAAAGCTTAAATCATTTCAGTAACAAGAGGTAAGTATAAGATCCCATCAAAATCAGTTACAGGCATGGTCTGTCCTAGAACAAAATTCCCCATTGGCTACGGACCTGTGAAACCCAGAGCAAGTTATCTGCTGCCAATACACAAAGGAGGAACAGTCATAGAATAAACATTCCTATTGCCATAAGAGAAACAGTGAGGAAAACAGGGTTTAAGTGACCAAAACAATTCCTAAAATCTACAGGGCAAACTTCATTACATTTCAAAGTCTGAGAATCATTTATAGAATGATGTTTTAGCCTTGGGGCTTGAGAGAGCAGGAGTACAACCATTTCCACAGGCCTTTGTGGCAGCCCTTTTCTCTCCGAACACTGGGGTGAGTGCTCCAACATATCCACACATTGGGGAGACCACCTTTTTCTTGGCCCCACTCTTCTCAAACATCAGGGTGCTACCTGGATTCTGCCTCTCTGGGGCAAAGGTTCTCCCCTCTCTGAATAGTGGGGTGGCAGCCAGGCTCTCCTCAATCCCTGGGATATGTGCTCCACCCTCTGTGGGGCCTTGAGTGGCTTCACTCTTCCTGAGCATCTAGGCAGAAGGCCCACCCTCTGCCTCCAGGGCAAACTCACCTTTTCCATGTGGGTGAGCCACTCCGCTCTCCCTGTCCAAGACCTCTTGACTCCAGACCTCAATCTCCATGGCTGTCTTTGAAGAAATTTTTCCTTCGGTTTGTTCCTTCTTCATCCCCTGCAGTCTAGAGCAGCAGTGGTTCTGTCTATATAGCTCTCGCAAAAATTCTGTAGGTTTGGCATGCAGTTTATAGGGGTCAAAACCATCAGACAATAGGACTTTCACACAAATTCCTTCTGGATAACTCCATCTCCAATCCTGGCTTGTACTTACTGAAATGGCCGGCTGGTTCCATATTTGGTTAAATCCTCACGTAGGGCTGTAGTTTCTGGGGTCTCACTTTCTGAATGCCCAGAATTTTCCAAATCATCAGTTTCTGGTTTCTTTGTACCCAAGAGTTCATTTCTCAGCTTATCTCTCTCGTGTCACATTTTACTATAAGCTTCAAAGAGAAGCCAGGCTACATTCTCCACACATAGTCTGGAGATCTCCTCAGCTAAGTATCCCAGCTTGTTGTTTTCAAATTTTTCTTTCCATCTGACACCAGGACTCAATTTTGTCAAATTCTCTGCAACTTTAAAACAGGGATTGCCTTTGTTCCATTTTGCAAAGACACATTCAACATTTCTGCCCAAGCCCTCATCAGAAGTATCTTTAGAGTCCATATTTCTACCAACAATCTCTTCAAAGCAGTCTAGGCCTTTTCTATCAAGCTCCTCGCAATTCTTCCAGAATCTTCCCCTTATCAATTTAAAAAGCCATTCCAACATGTTCGGTATTTGAAAACTCAGCAGCACCCCACTTCTCTGGTATCAAAATCTGTTCCAGTTTGCTAATGCTGCCATTATGCAAAATACCAGAAATAGATTGGCTTTTATAAAGGGGGGGTTATTTGGTTACAAAGTTACAGTCTGAAGGACATGAAAATGTCTGAATGAAGGCAGCAACACAAGTATACCTTCACTGAAGGAAGGCCAATGACATCTGTTAGCTGGGAAGGCATGTGGCTGCGTTTGCTGATCCCAGGTTGTGTTCCAGCTCCACTCTCAGCTTCTGTGCCTTCTTCAAAGTGTCTCTCTTGGCTGCAGCACCTACTTCTACATGTGAACACTTTTATAGGACTCTGGTGATTCAATTAAGACCCACCCTAAATGGGTGGCATAGCACCTTCATGGAAACTATCCAATCAAAGTTCTCACCCACAGTTGATTGACACACATCTCCATGTGTTCTAGTTTGCTAATGCTGCCAGAATGCAAAACACCAGAAATGGACTGGCTTTTATAAAGGGGGTTTATTTGGTTACACAGTTACAGTCTTAAGGCCATAAAATGTCCAAGGTAATGCATCAACAATTGGGTACATTCACTGGAGGATGGCCAATGGCATCCAGAAAACTTTTGTTACCTGAGAAGGCATGTGGCTGGTGTCTGCTCCAAGTTCTTGTTTCAAAATGGCTTTCTCCCAGGATGTTCCTCTCTAGGCCACAGCTCCTCTTCAAAATGTCACTCTCAGTTGCTCTTGGGGCATTTTTCTTCTCTTAGCTTCTCTGGGCAAGAGTCTGGTTTCAATGGCCATCTTCAAACTCTCATCTGCAGCTCCTGTCTCAGCTCCTGTGTGTTCTTCAGAATGTCCCTCTTGGCTGTAGCAAGCTCGCTCCTTCTGTATGAGCTTACATAGTGCTCCAGTAAACTAATCAAGGCCCATGCTGCATGGGCGGGGCCACACCTCCGTGGAAATTGTCCAATGAAAGATCTCACCCTCAACTGAGTAATAACATCTCCACGGAACACCCAATCAAAAGTCTCCACCCAATCAACACCAATACGTTTCTTGTCCACACAAGACTGTATCAAAGATAAAGGCATTTTGGGGGATACAATATATTCAAACTGGCACAATAACTTACGCTCTATCTAGGACTATATAAAAATTTTACTAAGTTTATTTTTCAGAAACTTAAACCCTCCACATTGTTCTTATGCCAGATAAGCCATGTAACCCAGAGGCACCAATCTCTCCAGGAACATCAACCAGGTTCATACTCTACCCTATAAAGCTGACACCCTTTTTCACCACGAAGAAGTTAGAATAGACATTTCCCAGATGTCCCTGAAGATTCAGAGAATGATCAAATGAGAGGGAGGAGTTGTAACTGAGAAGTTATGATTTAGTAAATAAGTATGACTACTGACTCATTATATAGATATTTCTTTTCAGTTTCTAGTGTATTAGAGTAGCCAGAAGGAAATACCTGAAACTGCTGAACTGTAATCCAGTAGCCTTGATCTTTGATAATGATTATATATCTATACTGCTTTTAACTGGTAACCACATGATTGTAAAACCTTGTGACTGAGAACCCCTATATTCAGTGAATGGGTGGGTGATTGATCATAAAATAAAGACATCCATGAAAAAATATACTAATAAATAATAGGTTGGAAATATGGGGAGAAAATACCCTTATGTAAACTATTGAAAATAGTTAATAGTACTACTTTAATAATCCTTAATCAATTGTAACAAATGGAACCACTGTTAAAAAAATAATAGAATTACAAAAAATATTATCATCTGTAATAAATTTTCCACACCAATGCAAGTGGTGGTTCTGGGGTGGTATATGGGAATCCTGTATTTTATGCATGATTTTACTGTAAACCCACAAATTCTCTAATGAAAAAAAAAACACTTTATGGATTCAGGCTCCAAATCCTTAAGCCGCTCATTGCTGAAAGAGAAGGTGAAAAGTCAAAGCGCTCCATGGACCCAAGGGTCTAATTCCAGGGAGCTATGATGGAAGGGCTACAAGGCCCAAAATCCATGTGGCTCCAGAGCTGTATGGTTTCTAAGCCATATGATTCTGGTGTGCAGTGTTTTTAGGACTTCAAGTCAGAGAACTTGTGTCCTCAAGATGGTTCAGCCTCTCTAATGCCAGAGGTGCTTTTATGGTTCAGGATTCTATGATCCCAGGGCTCTCTGGTTTGAGAGTACTGTGACTCTGTGCTCCTACAAGCCCCAGAGGCTGAGAGTCTCAATAGTTTCATCCCCAAAACCAAATGTCTCAATACTCCTAGGATTCTGTGGCTCCAGGTGTCCGATGGCTGATGATCTAGTTGGGCATCCAGGACACTTAAGTAGTTGCAGGCCTATAAGATTCATGGCTGATAGGATGGCAGGGCTTCTGACCCCAGGGACCCATTTTTCCAGCACTCTGCTTTCTGGCCTTCCTAATCCCAGGGCTATGGAATGTCCCCAGGGTCTTTGTGACCTGCTTCATCTTGGTCCCAAACATGGAACCGCTCACATCAATAACAAAGACCACATTTTCCTCCACAGTGGGGAGGCCTCTGGGGGCAAAGTAATGAATAAGGTAGCCATCATAAACCTGGACAGAAAGAAGCCAAACCAAGAAAAACTGTGAAATTCAATCTGAATTAGGTCGACTCATATTCTCCTTGACAACACCCAATCTTTTCCTTCCTAGGACTTATCACTGTTTCTGGTTAAATAGGCATTTGTGTGATTGTTGATTCACTGACCCTCTCCCCTATGACAACTCTGTCTCTGTTGTTCAGACTGTCAGTTCAGGGCCTGCCGCAGAGCTGTGGAGTGAATGAGACTGGCTCTTGGCCCAGGACTCTAAGGTTCGGGATCTCTGTAATATGTGAGTTCCTGCCATGAGAAAGCCAGGCTTCGACAATCTTGAGAGTCCCTAGGGACATTTCGCATAGGCTCCAGGAACTGTAAGTATTGTTTTAACCTCCCTCTATAGAGTGAGCCTGGAGCCCAGCTCCATTCCCCACCAGGGGCTGGGAGATTGCAGGGCCTCTCTTTCCTCCTTAAACCTCATTTCTGCTGTTGCCGGGCAGAGCAGGGAGGGGAGGAGGGAGCAGAGGCTGAGTGAGCTGTTATTTCTGAGGGGATTGGTTAGACCAGGTACATATGCCTTGGGCTGAACATGGATGTGACTGGCTGCTGACCCTCCTTCCCCCACTCCATCTCTCCCTCTGCAGAGCCTGGGGGCCAGACAGCTGAGGAAAGGGGAGGGGGAAGCTGGAAGTATCTCTCAGGACCAGTCTCAGTTCAGCTCAGGGATATGTGGACTTGCTGAGGGTCTATATCCCCCTGAAGCCTGAAGCAGGCACTGACCAGGGGTAACCAGCACATCTTCTTCTCTGCCCTTCAGACATTTTCTGCCCATAAGGTATGAGGTTCTGTCTCCTCCTTCTCTCTCAAGATGGGTGGAGAGGGGGAAGAGGAGATAGGAGGACATTGTGGTCGCCTCTTCCCATGTCCAGCCTTTGAAATAACGCACATTTACATGGGTAAACTCTGCCTTCCCTTTCTGATGGCAGTCTGTGACGGTTCCCAAGAGTCAGGGTCACCAACCCTGCAACCACCCAAGCCAAGGGCAGAATCCCAGCTGGCCTCCTGTGCTCTGCTTATACCTGGCAGGTGAGAGCTTCTGGGAAAATCACAGGGCTACCTGTCCATGGCCCCAGCCTCTCCTGGGGTCCCGCCCTCATATCCCACAACCCACAGGCAAGTCCCTGCTCAGCAACCTCAAAACGCCTCAGCAACATTCCAAACCTTCAACTCTCCCTTCACCTGCCACACCAACCCATTCTCAGGTGACGTCTCACCTTCCTCACCAAGAAATCTGAGGCCTCCTGGCAAGGTACCTGTCAACTGCCCAGCCTACCCTTGCCCAAGGTTCCATATCCCCACACACCTCTTTCCTCTTTTTTAGGCAAATATAGTACTGCCCTGGAATCCATGCACTCCCGGCCCCTAGCACCTCCTCCACACATTCAGTAACTCCCTCTCCAAAGGCATGCCAACCCCCCACTACTACTGGGACTTCCTTTCAGAAGATAAACAAATTTGTATGTTTTCCATCCACTAGGATGGCATCCCTTGACCCCACAACCCACCCACACTTCTAATCAGCCTCTCTCTCTCCTCCAGTTAGCATCTCATGATAATGAAATTGGCACCTGCAATGGTCTTCGCCCCTCCACATCACTTCTCTGGACACCACAGATGGGCTCCCACCTGCAACACTGCACTGACACTTCACTTGCTGAAGGCAACAGTGAATGGCTTGTTTCCAAACTCATCGAGTGTATTTCAATTCTCATCTTACTGGACCTCTCTGGTGAATTTCGCAATTCACAATTACTTCTGCCTTAGGCAGAAAGCCTTTTCCTTGGGATTCTGAAATGGTGAGCTCTCTTTATTCTCCCCCCACCTCTCTGACCCATCTGACTCAGTCTCTTTCTCATGATCCTCTTTCTCCCCCAGTCCCTTAGCAGGGCATCCCTATATTTTTCAAGGCATGGCATAAAAAGAAAATGATTATGTTTGTGCAGCACAATGAAGAAACTGAGGAGGGCAGCATTTGGAGCTCCAGCACAGGCTGTTGGCCGTTGGTGGGGACTGGCCCAGGCATGCCTCAGACCCCTCCTGAGCACCCTGAGGGCTGAGAAGATCAAGGGCTCATGGATTGGGAAGCTCTGCCTTAGGTATTGCCATCCTGGATCTTCTCTTGTCACTCTCTTTGGGGGTGGGGTAGGGTAGGCTCACTTACTCTCGTTTTCACCCATGAGTCTCCACTGATAACCCCCACATCTCTTTCTCCAGTCCAGTCTTCACTCTTCTGCCTCCCCAACTGCCTGTCCTGTCACTGTTGGGCACATTCACTGGATGTCTGAAGATGCCTCAAACACATCCTCCCCAAACAATAACCTCATTGTCCTGCCCCCATCCTGCTTGAATCCTTTTCTCCTTTGGAGGCACCACCACTCACCCATTCACCCCAGATACAAACCTCAGTGTTGCTCTCTGACTCCTCCTGTCCCCCTCACTCGCCATATCCAATCAGCCACGAATTCCTGCTGGTTTTACCTGCTGGGTATTTCTCAATTCCACCCTCCTCTCCATCCCAAATCACCAAAGCTCAAGTTCAGGCCTTATTTCTCTCAGGTTTCCTGCTTCTATTGCACTCTCTCACATCCATACTTCTCCACAGCAGCTGCCAGGTCTTTCTAAACACAAACCTTACAAAGTCATTCCCTCTCTTGGCTCCCTGGTCATCTACAGGAAAAATTCCATCCTCCTTGTCATGCCCCTGCTGTACTCACCTACCTTCAGTCTCATCTCTTGTCACTTCTTGTGCCCCAAATCCGTACTCTAGGAACTCCAACCCACTCGTAGTTTCCTATACATGCCTAAGTACTTCTGGTCTCCACTCCTACCATGCGGTCCCCTTTTGCTGGAAGGGGAAGGCTCCCCTTCCCTCAGGGCCCGCTCATATGGCAAACTTTACTTCAGTCTTTAAGACCCAGGTCACGCTTCAACTCCTCCAGGGGCCCTTCCTTGCCCACCTACTCCTCTCATTACTGCTTCCATCATACCTTGTGTTGTCATTGAAAGAGGGCTTCTCATGTTGTGTCAGCATTCCTTCTCTCTGTTTCACCCATAGGCAGTGAGTAGAATCTGTGTGTGATTCCCTTACAGCTCCCAACACCAGCCAGCACTGGGCATGACACAGATTAGGTGCCCAGTGAGTACCAACTTAATGAATGAAGCAGAGAAAGTGCTGGGCTCTGAAAGGGGTGGGGGTGGGGCAGATTGAAGTAGGCAACCGGCAGTGAATTGAGAGATTCTTGGTGGTGGGACAACAGGAGCCAGGGCACACAGTGGATCTAATGCCTAATCCCACATCTATATTTCAAGTCCAGACAGTTGTGGAAAAGATAAAGAATGCAACAGCAAACGAATGCCTCAGTTAACTAAATACATCCATATGACACAACAACAGGTTAAGGCCCCTACTGCCACCTGCTGGCAGCATACCCTCAACTGTGAGAGGGTGAATTACTTTTATTCCGACTACACAGCTGTTTCATACCTCTGTGCCTTTGCACCTGCTGTTCTCTCTCTCTGCATGCCTTTTCCTTCACCTCATCGACCCAGGTGGAGGTGAAATCCTATCCATTTTTCCCATCCTAATTTAAAGGCCAACTCCTTTATGAAGACTTTCCTGAAACCCTCCCCCATCGGCACCCCTTCATAACTCATCCCAGATTTCCACAGAGCACTTGGAACATTTTATGACTGTTACTGCTTCATGTGTCTGGCTCCCCCACTACTGTGAGATTCTAGAGGGAGATTAGGAGCTGTGTCTGACTTATTTCTGAGTTCTCAGAGTCAATGAGTACAGGACTGGGCCCACAGTAGCTCAGTTCAGTGGAGATGTGTTAAAGTAGAAATGAATGGAAAAGTGCATGAGAAGAGGTTTAGCCACAGCAGTATTTTGGCCCAGTGCAGACAAAGAAATTGTGAGTTGGGTGTGGTCATCAGGGAGGTAGAGATTAAGGAGGAGAAAGATGCTGACCAGTGGAGAAATGAGGAAATCATTCCCAGGCGAGTAAACTGTATGAGCAAATGCTCAGGCACAAATCGGTGGCGGGTTCAGGTGCTTTTGGAGAAAGGCTTGTGGTGTGGTGTGGGGAAGCTGGGGGTGGCCTGGATGCTGGGGCACAGTGGAAGTTGTGGCTGGGACATACATCTTTGGTTGCCATTCAATCGTCTTTGTCAAGCCGTGGTCTTTGGCTAAATGCTGTGGGAAAGGAACACAGCCCTCAGGGAGAGCATGGGAACTGTGCATGTTCTCCATGAGTGTGTGAGCTCAGAATTCAAGGGCTCCCTGCTTGGGCAGATGGCTCAATTGAAGCAAAAAGATGGTTTTTAAAGTGAGCAAGAGCAAGAGAGCTCAGGAGAACATGGGGGTAGTAGAACTGCAGGAAGCATGAGAGCCCATGAGTGTGAGAGAGCAATTACTGGCCAAAGGTTCACAATGTAAAAGGATTGATTAAGAGTGAGCTATGATTCTATTCAACTGGGCATGGATTCATTTTGAGCTGGGTTTCATTTATGATCTTTCAGGTCTCCAGCCCTTTTGGGGAGCGCATATATGGTGCAAAGTCATGTTGCGCTGCACATCATCCTACCCGGTATTCACTAATCCTCACTTAGCCCTAGGGAGAAGCAAATGAGAACTCGTAGAAGCTAGATCATTGCCGCAGCCTCGCTGACTCCAAATCCCATGCTCTCTCCACTTCTCTTGGCCTCCTTACCTGCACATCTCCAATTATGTCTCCCATGATGACATCGTACTGAGCCACGAAGTCTGCCATGATGCCTGAGCCGGAGAAGGCAGACTGGTCTTGCAGTGATGGGTAGCAGATGACACGGACACAGGTCTCTCCCTTCTCAATCGTGGTGCATGGGGGTGAGTCAGCCTCACCTGTATGTGTGGGATGGGGGGCTGATGGAAGGTTCACCAGACGGACAACCCAGAGAAAGGGACAGCAAAAGGGGCAGTATCTGGGGAGGGTCAGAAGTCCAACCCCTACCACCAGCTGGTGCTCCTCCAGCCTGCAATGCCCTTCCGCCTGCCCAAATGTCACCCTCCTCTCCAAATCCTGTGACCAGCTCCTGCCCTGCCACTTCCAGGAAGCCCAGCCTGACAGACTCAGCTCTCCCCTTAGCTCCCCAGCTCAGGCAGTCTGACCCCCACTCACGTCCTCACCCTTGGTCACTTCCTGTCCATGCTGGGGCCCAGTCTTTGACTGCCTAGAGGGAGGCGTGTCATGTCCTGAGATAGACTAGGAGCTTGGGTCTCCTCCCAGAGAGGCAGGGTGGTGCATATAGTAAAAGGAAACCGGCACACAGAAAGGGCCTACGCTCCTCCACGCCTCTTATGCTGTGGGAAATCGCCCAGCCGAGGAAGGGACTCCTCTAGGCTAGAATTTCCTGTTTTCTTCCCCCTTTGCCTTCTGACTCTCAGAATCTGTGTGTGAATAGGCCTTTAAGCTTCTCATGGAAGCACAGATGAATTTCTGGTCCCGGATGTTTGCTGGGCTGGCCATGAGATCAACTCCTCCTGGAATTTTAGTCCAAGACAGATGTCCATTTAGACATGCCTGTGTGTCTCTTTTTTCCAGAAGATAGAAACTTGGAAGTTCTGCTCCCCTCCCCCTTCCTGCTACAGCTGTCCAGGAAGCTTAGGGACAAACTGAGCCCCCATACTCTCTGAAGCGCCTGCTTACATACATTCCCTTGGCTTCCTTCCTTTCAGAGGTCTTTGTTCTGTTTTATCCCCACAGGATTGGTTCTACCCTCTGTTTTAACCTTTAAGAAGAAGGGGGAGGGAGCTTCCATTTATAGCTTAGGGCTTTTAAGAGTGCAGGCTCCAAGGAGTCGGACAGCCTGGGGGCCCAGTTCCCTTCTTCTGACTGACTGTGTGGCCCTGGACAAGTTATTCCCACCCTCTAAGCCTCAGTCTCCTCATCTGTAGCAAGGGGATGATAATATCTCCTTCTTCATAGATAGGTGCTGTGGGGATTAAATGAGATCATTTATAGAAAGCATTTGGCACCATACCTGGACCTTAGTAAGTGCTCAATGATGTTAGCTCTTACAATTATCAACAATTCACCATTACTCTGCACCAAATGATTTGGAGGGAGGACATTTTCTCAAATACTGACGATGGCCCCGGGACATAGATGGCACTTTCCCCATTGTACAGATAGGGAAACTGAAGCAGAGTAACTGCATGGCTTGCCTAGGTTCCCATGTTAGGAGACGTTCAAAGCTGATATTTGAACCCAGGTCTGTGTGTCTGCCTCTCTCCACTACAAACACCACAGTGCCTCTCGGGTCATCAGGGTCTAATTAGGCAGGACCTCAATGCCAACCAGTTTTGTGAGGGTGGCCACAGGAGGCGGGTGATTTCTTTGTGCCTGTCCACTCATCTCCCGGATGCAGCATGGAGGTCAGCTCAGTGGTTCCCCACCTTGCTGGACATCAAGTTCACCCGGATACCGGTTAAGAGCACAGATTCCTGGGCCCCCATCCAATCTACTGAACCAGACCACAGAAAGGTTGTTTCCAGAAATCTGTATTTTTAGAAGGTCACATTGTGAGTCTCATCTAGTCAGTGTCCAGTACTGGACTTCCAGAAACTCTAGATGAAATTTGAAGCTAGCACAGCAGTCAGGACACCTCTCTGCACCACAGGACCCAAGACAGTATCCTCAAGGGATGTCTGTGGTTCACTGTATCCTCACTTTGTCCTTCCATTCTCATCAGTCATTCCAGAGGTGAGCAAGATTTGGGCAGTGTGGCCTCCACAACCCTCTACAGGATAAACTGGGAAAATTGCACACATCCAGTCATTGATTCATTTCCTCATTCATACTTATTTTCTTATTCATTTATGCATTTACTCACATTACATTCACCCACTCTTTGCTCATACATTCAGTCATTCACTTTTCACTCACATTTGCTCTCTAGATCCCCCCCCCATAAGGCAATATGGTGCCAAATAATAGATGTCACACTAATGGATAAATTGAAGATAAATTAGTGAAAACATTATTTACAGAGGTGTGGACAATGTTAAGGGATCTTACAAGAGCTGGTCAGACACCTAGGGACTAGCGTCAGTATAAAGCCATTACCACCCCCCAAGAATTGAAAGATCAAGAGGAGGGAGCAGATACAAGAAACTGGTGAGTGTTCCTGCCATTGAAGAGGGCATTAGGGGCTTGTGGCCATAGTTAGGGGAACTGAGACACTGTGGAACCACAGCCCAGCAGATAGCAAGCATGGAAATATTACCCAAACTTTCACTCCTTGCACCCTCCATCCCCTGCCAGTGCCTCTTACTAACAGAAGAAGTGAGCCCAGATTATGCAATTAATAAAGGTCAGCCTTTTAGGGAACAGAGCAGGATAGACATGGGTGGAGAGTGGATCTAGAGGAGTAAATGAGGATAATGAAGATTCCCCTAGATGCCCCTGTTACTGCTTGGGTCTGGCTCAGCCACTGTCCTACATCAAGATCTTTGACACGGGCACATGCTACCTGGTGAACTGAGTGCAGGACCACATCCAGAGCCACATAGTCTACCACCTTATGAACATCTACATCACACCCCATCCCATCTACCTGTGCCAGCATGGTCAGCATGAACTCAACCTCAGAGGCCACACTGGGGGTGACTCTGGCCTCTCAGCTCAGAGCAAGCAGGTAGGCAGAGCCCTATGCACACATGTAGGGTTGGCTGGGCCAGCCCAAATGAGGTGGGTATGGACAGGATAGCCATTACCTGGGTCCGAAGAGGGGGGAACCAGTGATGGAGTAGAAGCAGATTCTGGTCACTCTAACTCTTCCACCCTGTCAGTTTCTCGGTCTTTGAATGGTGCCCATGTACTGACTGCATCTGAACATCTAATAGCTTGGTCCTGGCACTCAAAACCTGCCCAAATCTGGCTGCCTCTCCAGCCCCATTACAATGGACCACCCTCTGCCCCTGCTTAACTGGTCCTCTCATTTTTCTCACAACTTTTTGCCTTTGCTTGTACAGTTTCCTACCTAGGCTGTCTTTCTCTCTCCCCTCAGTCAGTTGGTGACCATCAATGGCACACATGGCTGTCCTGAAATGTCCCCCACTTGAATCCATCTTCCCCTCCCCGACTCAGGGCTGATGCTACATTCTCTACCACCACTACCCCAACCACAGGTCATCACACTGTCAGCACTTGTCCTTACCAGTTAGTGCTTCCCTCCTGTCCTCCCTAATCTTCACCTCTTCCAAGGCCCAAAGCCTGGCCCAGGAAGCCTTCTCCTGGGCTCGCCTCTCCTCACAGTCTGTTCGCCTTGACCTGGGCTCTATCTCTCCTAGTTCCAACATATCTTTGCCTCTCTTATGTCGTGAGTCTCTTCTCCCAACCGAGCACAACAATCTGCATGTTATGGATGATGTCTAAATAAAGGGTTATTTTTTGCCAGCATTTGTTTCTAGCCTGAGCATGTCGGCACAGATATTGTTCTTGCTGGGAGGATCATCTGGGACTGAGACATGTGGAAAATGGACTGCAGGAGGGAAGGAGCTCCATCATGTATTGGACACCTATCATGCACAGTCACAGAGTCATCTGCTTCCACATGTGTGGCCTCATTTAATCTTCACAACAGCTCCACGGGGTGGGCATTGCCATCACTCATTTATGAATAAGGAACCTGAGACTCAGAGAGAATCAGTGAATGGTCCCAGGTGACTCAGCCAGTAAGACAGAGCCAGGACTGAAAATCAGGCATTTCTTGCTGCCCCTCAGCATCCCCCACTGTAGAGATGGGAGGTACTCTGGACAAAACCCTGGACCCGAAGGCCCCAGTACTCGTGGCTCCTTTCCTGTTACCTTCAGACTTGAAGCCACGTGTGATAGACTCTGAGCTCTGACTCCATCTCTCCTGCTTCTCAGAGAGAAGTCAGGGATCTCTTGGTTTTTGTCTGGCTCTCTGACAGAGCCGACCACAGGGCCCTGCCTGCACTATTCAGGGATGAATTTGGATACGTGTCAACCTTCAGACAGCATGCCTCCTTCGCACACAAACATGCACGTGTACATGGGCACATCTGGCTCCTATGCTCACTCTTGGGGGTGCAACAGACCTTCTAAATACAAGTCCCAGGAAATACCCTGGGTGCTTTCACCTATACCATATCCAATGGCAAATTTAATCAAATGATACAGTAACCATACACATGCAGGGCCACCAATGACCAGGTAAGGTGCTTACTAAAGGCAAGGGGTACTCACAGATTCAATAGTGAAAGGGAAGTCAGAAACACCAGCTATAGCCTCTGGACTAGTTTCGGTAACAAGGACTATAACTATTCTCTTTATTTCCTTCCTTGCCATGCATGCATGTGTGTGTGCATGCATGTGTATATTGTATGCATATATATGCTTTACTTATATAACATTTATATGTACATTTATAATTTATTTCCATTCTTTCTTCATCTACACTTCATTCTACAATATAGTGTGAGTGGTGGTTCAATATACAGTTTAGTTCACACCTTGCAGCATATCTAGAAGGGATTCAAAGGTAACTAGAAGAGGAAAGATTATGACCCAAAGTTCCTGGATTTGGAGTTGGAGATAGTAAGTAATAACATTTGGAGTAGTCCCCTTCTAGAGCAGGGATGAACAGAGATTATGTATGCACTAGTAGCATTTTGTTGGACCACGGAATTTTTAAAGTATAAATTTTTGGAAAAGTTTGCTATCAATTTTGTCCTCCAGGGGTTGATCCCTAATAGATTTTTGTTTTCTTTTTTTTTTCTGGGTTTGTTCTAATTTGTTTTGTGGAAGAAAATATCTTAGCTATTACAATGTGGCCCTCTAAAGCTTAGCCCTACACAAATCTTATTTCTTAGTATTTAACTGCTTTCATTGAGTTTTCTTGGGTATCAAACAAGCAGCACTGGCACTGAGTTCATGGAAGACACACAAAATGTATCAGTGCCACAAAACTATAGTGAATAGATGGCTGTATTGGAGGGTTTTCTCGAGTAATCTCAAAGTCATATTTTGAGAAGTAGGTTGTGTGCCTATTGGCTGCTATTTGATATTTTTGTTTGATTCTCAATGCTTTTGTCTGTGGCTTGGACTTTTATAATTAAACTAAAAGTTTATATTTAGTTCCACAAAAGTTATTCAATCCAATATTATGTCAAATGAAATAATGTCAATAACATCTTAATGAATATCTAACAGGTAGTTATTTTCTCATATCAAGCAAAACTTAACTTTTAGTAAGTACACAAAAATAATTTTTAAGAAATTAATTTTCCATTGTTTTACTTTTGTTGGAAAAATAAGTTTTGAATTATTTCAAAATTTGATCACATTGCTATTACTGCATAGTTATATAAATTACTAATTATCCTATGTAACTTGATAAATTACATGTAAGTAAATTATAAGTTGCTCAGAAAATATAGGTAAATGTCAATAGTTTAAAATTTTAAATTAACTTTTAACTTAAAAATTTTAGTCATTCTTAACCCTGAATAAAGATTAAGATTTACACTTACTTTTTATGTATAAAGCACAAATATAGTTATTAAATAAAAATACAGTATATCTGCGGTATTAAAATTTCATGGAGGGGAATCAATTAGAACAAAAATGTCTACAGAAGGCTTCTTGGGGGGGGGGGTGATAATGAAAAATAGATGGAGAAACTGCACTAGCGGCCCTGCCCATACATAGCCAAGGAGCAGATACATGATACAACCTAGAATTATTTGGAATTTAAAAAGACACTGAAGGAAAGACTGAGAATTGCATTAATTCATTCATTCCAGTAACAGCTTCCAGGCTGATAAAAGGTGGCAAAGCCATGAACCAGAGCCTGTCCTTTCCCTTGCTACTCCCTCTTCCCTGGGACCAGATTACTCTCTTCTTCCCTGCCCCACCTTCTCTGTCCTTACTCCTGGGGAGTGAGGAAGAGTCAGCCCCTTGTCCTGTCAAATTCTAGGCCTTGTGGGAGGGGAAGAATAGGTAGGCAGCCCTGCAAGCCTGGTGGCCTGGGGAAGGAAGGTAAGTGGGAAGAGTAGAGCTCTGTATGACTACTACTTACCCTCATTTTCATGGAACTCAATTTTATTAGAGCCACAGTCCCCAAGTTCCTTGCCACTCACCATCCACTCCATTTTCAAATGGACATCACCCAGGAATCTAAGAAGGTCCTGGACATGGGGCCCAAAAGTTGCCTCTGACCTTGTCTACCTGAGGAGACCACAGCCTAGTCCACAACGGAAGAGACTCTACTTCCAGTAAAGCACATTTCAGCAGCTAAAAGCAGACCTCACTCAATTCATGGCCACAGGGGAAGTGCTGTCTAGCTCTGGATGGAGCTTTCTCTTTTTAAAATCCTGTTTCCTAGGCAATAAACCTTCTTCTTTTATTGCTTGTAGAGTCTACAGGAGGGGAAAGGCAGCCATTATGAAAGCCTCATTGTTCAAAAGAATCTTTCCCAGTGATTAGGCCCTGGTAATATTGGGCTAATAAATGGTGAGGGCTTCCTGGAGTCAAATGTCTAGGGCAGTAGTCCCCAAAATGGGGAGGTGTGTCTCTGATTGTCTGAGGTCCCAGACCTTTAGTGGGCAGTGCAAGTGGAAGGACAACACTTTCAATCATACACTGAGAGGACTTTAGCACTTGGCTCACAGCATTCCTCTCTACACTGACTCTTGCCACCATACTGGGTGATTTCACTGTCTACATGAATAAATCCACCAACACCCTGGTCTCCCTGGCCATTGACCTTTCATCTCCAGGAACTGTTATCTCTCTCCTTCAGTCATACATAACCTGGACCTGTCATTACCCAGAGCTCCCTGCATTCTATCTTCATAAATGCAATCATCCCATTGTCTGACCATCTGACTAGCCCATTAGTTTGTCCTTTCAGCTCTCTCAATGCGCTTCCCAGGATAACTAGAAAAGTACCAGACATATAGTGGGCACTCAAGTATATTCACTTCATGTACTGCTCCTGTTCATGGACTCCACCGAGATTCCTGTCCACAGATCCCTGCACCATCTCCCAGTCTAACACACACTTTCCTCATCCTTCCTCCCCAAGTTTGCCTGAGTCCCATGGTCCATCACTTCAGCTACACCATACACCTACAATGTCAGGCACTGTGGACACAGTAGTAAAGATACAGACTCATATAGTCACTGCCCTTCATCCTGATTCCTTATGCCATACCCAAACAGTAGAAAGCAAACCATGGAATAATGCAACACTCATCTTGATTTCTACACCAAGATTACTGAGCACCCTACCATGGGGAAGAGGTCACCAAAAATCATGGGCTCCATCCTCTATTGGGACCTCCCCACTGCCTGGCATTCTTCCACAGTCCCCTCTCCCAGTCTTTTCTAGACAGTCCCTTTTTCCAGAACTTCTGGCAACCCATCCCTCCCATATCCTCAGAGATGGGGCGATATGAGTCAATCCTCAACTCTTCCCTATCAATTAGCTCCTGCCCTGCTCAAGTCTCTTCCTTTCCCAAGAAAATATTCTTCTGTTCTTGTATCTCCCTTTACATACCTACCTCGTTCTCCCTGTCTCATCCAAATTCCTCAAAAGGAGTCTATACTTGATGTCCAGGCCTCCTCTGCCTCTGGTTTCTGCTCTAGACTTGCCCCACCCCAAGGCTCTTCTTCAAATTGTTTCCTCTGTGCCTACAATTCCCATTACTCCATCCCACTGAAATCCAGGCTAGAATTGGGGCCCTACCTATCTCAGAGAGCCATGCTAATCTTGCTCCTGGGAACCCACAATGTTACCTCAAACTAAGCTTAGATTAAGGTTGAAATCTTCCCAATTCATTTTTAAATGTGATACCAAAATATAAAAGCCCACCAAAAAAAAAAAAAGCAATAAACCCAGAAATGGCAAACAGATTTAATGTAGAGTGTCAGCTTCAATTGCTTGATAGTGGCTGCCTAGAGTGCTGTGTTGAATGTTTCTGAGGATGCACCCTGGCTCGAAGATAAAGACTGCTGAGATTAGCAAAATCTGAAAACACAAGTAAAAGAAAATCAAAAAGTCAACTGCTGTCCACCGTACAGAGGAATATAGTGCCAAAAGCAGTGTTTTCACATACTCTTTGTATCATCATTCAACACTGGTTTTCCTGTAACAATCCAGCTCCTCATTCCATCCCCACGAGTCCCGGCTTCCCCACCTAAACTAATGTAGATACCTGAAATCTCACTTGTAGGAGAAACCACAGGCACCAGGGCTGCCACTGGTACTGGTGCCAGCTCCACTGAGGCCAGCAAAGAGGCCAAATGTGAGGGTGGCAGTCAGGCTGGCACCAGCACTGAGGCTACCACTGGCACTGGCACTTGTACCAGGGCTGGCACCACCACTCTCTTGGGCTTTGGCTTTCACTTCAGCTCCTGCCTGGATCCGGGCTTTGGCCCAGGGTCCAATATCAGCTTCATCCCAGTTGCAGGGCCCAGCAGCATTCTCAGAGCCGAGCCCAATACCCATTTGAGCTCTAATCTCGGCCCTAGCTTTGGCTTCAGCTGCAGCCTCAGCTGCAGCCTTCAAATCTGCTTCCATTGCCTCTCGGTACTGAGCTGCCCATTCCTTGGGATCCTTCTTTTGTACCTGAAATGGAAATAACAACCATCAGAAAGATCATAATAAGAGGACTGAGTTCCTACTGTATGCTAAGCACCATACTATGTGCTATCTATAACAATAATACAGCAAATACTACTCTTAATTATGCACCTAATATTCCATCCCCACTGTGACACTTATTAGCTCTGTGACCTTGGACATGTCACCTAACAACCTTTCTGGGCCTCAGTTTTCTCATCTGCAATAGGGCAAGAACATACTTGCTTTAAAGATTAAATGATTCAGACAAATTACCTGACAGTGTTTGGTGTGACACAGGGGCTTCATATTGTTCATATATAAACAGCAGGCTGCTCTGCACATGGCCTGCCCCAACCAGGGACACCCCATGCTCTTGATATCAAGCTTGGGCAGCTCCCCAATTACCTTGCAGGCAAATTTGAGGACTTTCATCTTGCTGGTCTCATAGTAGGAGCGCAGGCCCCAGAAGAACTCATACTCAGGAGGATTGCTATTGGGGACTCTGGCATAGTCCAGGTACCTTGAAAAGAGATTTGAGGCCTTCTAACTAATACCACTCATGGCATACCCATGCATGCACTGAACAGACTCTAGGTAGCAAACTACCTCACTAAATACTGCAGCTTTTCCTCTGATATTAAGCTCTGTCCCATTAGCCCTGCCCAGAAATCACTTGTAGGTACAAGGGAGACATGTGTAGGGCATTTGTTCAGAGGAAGGCCACAAGTACTGTGCCCCTTGTCACAATGAACCTGGATTCCTATTGGGTGTGTTATAAACAGAGGAGTCATTCTTCAGGCCCCCTGCTCTGAGCACACCCCAATATAAGAGTCTCATTGATGATCTGGCCGAGCCCTAGAAAGGTCCACTATGGTAAGTGACTGCAAAAGGAAGAAACAGTCAACCAAGAGCAGAGTGCTCCATGCCTACTTCTAAATTCCTGATCGTGTGTCTCTGTGTGTGTGGTCTGCCTTGTGAATATACACAAGTTTTCCAAGGACCAAGGATAGGGTGGGCCCTGGCCAAAAAGTCAGGAGAGTTGGCCTCCAGGACTGAATGGGCCAGCTGTGGGCCATGCTCAGAGACTTCTCCCCTCTGAGCCCCAGGTTCCTCAACTATAAAATGGGAATGAGATGATAGCACCCATTCTGCAGAGCTGTTATGAAAATGAAGTGATATGTATAAGCCAAGTCCCCAGCACAGTACTGGCTGCCTGAAGTTACTGGTATTTCTTTATGGAAATGAATTTCTGTGATGCACTGGCTGGCACAATAGAAAGAACCAAAGAGTTGGGGCCAGGTCCTAAATACAACTCTTCCATCTGCTACATGTGTAATCCTGAGCAAATGACTTCAGCTCTCTAAGCCTCAGTTTCCTTACATGTATAATGCTGATTATGATAATCCCTCCCTTATAGAGTTGTTCTTAAGACTAAATGTGAATGTGCATGTAAGAGGTCAGGAAATGTGACCTCCTTTTCTCTGTCACTGACCCTGGAATAACCTACTAACCTTCTACCTATACACACACACACACACACACACACACACACCCCATGGCTTTACCACTCAGTTCTGAAACTGGCAAAGCACATCAAACACACCAATATCAGATAAAGCCACTTACTTCTGCTTCACAAACTCATCAGTAATGAGCTTCTTCACATCCCCAAAGAGTGAGTGATGCACCCTGAGAGCAGAGGAAAAAAAAACACAATCAGGGCCATGGTACTTCCCAGATGTGGGCAGAGACATTTCCAACATGGAAAAGAGGTTTCCAGCACAGGAAGGAAGCTCCACAGAAGTCCAAGAGACAGTGAGAGAGGGACAGGGACAGAGAGTTTAGGACCATTTCCCCATCCACCCAGGTCAGAACCCTGGGCCCTCTACCCAGTTTGGAACCTCCCACCCATTCCACCAGACCACCAGGCTGATGCAATCTTGGGACCATCCTCTCTTGCCAAGGGACAACACGGACAGCAAGTGTTGAGAGAGCCCAATCGTACCCAGGGCGCAGCCCTAACTTGCGTAGCACCTCCCAGATGGCAGCTGCAAGGGGAGGCAAGAAAGGACAAGGGACAGAATATGAACACATGGGATTCAGACCATGGCCACCCATTCAGCTACAGGCCCAGCCACTCACCCTCACTGGACCGATTTCCATTCATGAAGATGATGCTAAGAAGCACCATGAGGAGACCCAGCTTGGGTGAGTCCTTTGTCCTAGGGGAATAGTAGGACAGAGCGGTTTATGTGAAGAAGCCATTTGCAAAGGACATACCAGCCAGCTCAGTAGGCTAGTTTTTCTCGAGAATTCTGCCCAGTCCATGCTCCAAGCTCTATGTGAGCCTTGGTAAGGCACTCAGACTCTTGAGGTTCAGTCTCCAATCAGTAAAATGCGGAAAATCACATCCTCCCCTCCTCAGGATTCCAAGAGGATGGAGAATGCCTGCCAATCTGGCACAACACAGGCACTCAGTCAATGTCAGTCCCTTCTTTCCCTCCGAGACCCCTCGATCTTAACAGAACTTTAGGCACAGCCCCCCTGATGACTCTCCTGTCCTTCAAGCATCATGATCTACCCATACCAAGAAGCACCCCCTGAGAAGCACTCTACCAAAGCCAGTCCTGGCACACATTAGGAAGAGACAAACAATGACAGGCTTGCTTTCCTGGGAAGCTTCTGGAGGACAGAAAACCTGACAGCAGGAATGCCCTACCCCAGGATTCTATGCCCATCAATCAATCAAAATCAGGCACCACTATGTGTGCAGGGATCCAACTATGTGGGAACTGGAACAGGGCTTTTAAAGCCCTCTCTTTCCTTACTCTGTAAGAGGTTGTGAGAGACACAACAGGGAAGGGGTAGTAGCATGAACAAAAGCAGAAAACCTTCTTCCACCCAATCCCTTCCCCAGCTTACGTTCCCAGTATGCCTGCATCAGTAGGCTCTAGGGTGCTGAGAAGAATGTACAAGTGGTCATTCTTATCGATTTCCTTCAACTGAATCCCAAAAACCTATGGATGGGGAGAACAGCACATGAGGCCACAAAATTCAGCTTCTTGGCCTGCAGTTCCCCACATACCTAGGGTCTTTCAGTGTGAGAAATAAGTGAGATAATCCATGTAAAGCACTTAGCTAAATGCCTGGCACACTGTAAACATGGAATAAATGCACTACTGTTTTCTTTGTAGGAATTTAGGGAGACAGAGAATGGGGAATGGGAGGGAGAGGTGAGCATCTGAAATACATCACAGGATGTGTCCAGTAGGGGTCAGAGACCAAAACTAAGAAGTTGAGTGGACTGGGTCCTAGCTCTGCTTTTACCTCTGACTTGCTAAGTGATCTCTGGCTAGTCTATGCCCCTCCCCTAGGCTAGCATCTTCCCATCTGCACAGTTATGGGGCTGGGTTAGCAAGTATGTGTGGTCCCTCCCAGAAGGGACATGCACATCTTTGTTTAGGGCTTCCCCATTTTGCCCATCCCCCAGGTCTACCCCTTCACCTTCTCCAAGGAATAGCCTGCTCGTTCAATGATTTCAGGGTACACATCAGTGTATTCTTTGATGATGTCCTTCAGCATGTCTGCAAGGGGAGAGTGTTGCGAGCACCTGGGCTGAAGAGAAGCCAGGTGGCCCCCGTGCCCTGCCCAAGCTATAGACCCTTTACCAACCATGCTATGGGTGGTGTAGCCAGGGTTCTTGGCTAATGAACACAGATGTGAGCACTGCCAAATTAGAACTTTGGGAGGACAGAGGTCTGAGCACAAGAGCAAGGGATGCCCTGAGCACATGGGAGAGAGGGCAATGGAGAATAGAGTTCAGGGAGGGGGGATGGTTAGTAGGACTCTACCTGAGCGCTTGATGGGGATCTTTGTTTGGTCTTTAACCAGCAGGTATTTCACCAAATCATTTGCCTGGGAGAGGAGGAAAAGATGGCAAGATCAGAATATGTTTGTAGAAGATTTGAGAGGATGGCAGAAGAGAGGGCAGGCAAAGCAGTAGAAAGGCCAGAGTGGAGAGGTCAGAGTTCTTACCCTGCCTTGCAAAATGGCTACATCCCGAGGTGGCAGTGCTTGGGGTTCTTGGGATGATTGAAGCTTGGCAGCTCTACGGCGAGCCTTGCCCCTATGGGCCTTAGGAGACCTCAGGGAGAGCAAGGCTCTCCGGGCCCAAGCAGCCAACCGAGTCCTTGATGCCCTGCGGGCCCAAAAGGCTATGGGGCCCCTTGAGGCTCTGCGGGCCATTGAGGCCATTAGGGCCTTTGAGACCCTTCGACCACCTGTGGTTCCAGAAGCCTGACTCTGATCACTGCTGCCATCCTCTTCCCCATTCAGATGCTTCACCTGCATCAACAAAGAGGGGGCTCAATATCACCAGATAAAGCAGATGGTCCTTTTTCCTCACCTTGTGACTTTCAGGAAGCCTCCCTAATCCCACCCCATAATAACAGTCTGATCCACTAGACACTGGTCATACTGAGACTTGAGATTGTCTTTCACTGACTTTCAAGAAGGAGTTTAATCTCCCCACCAGACGAGAAGCACCCAAGGGTGGGACCTAAGGCTTTTCCTCTTCCCATATCCACTACTGGCTCTGTTTGTACTACTCTGGATAAGTCACTTTACCTCTCTGGTACTTAGAGTCCTTCTCTGTAACACCAAGACTATGATTCCTAGCTGGCAGGAGTTACCTTCAAAATTCAATGAGATAACCTGTGTGAATATTCCTAGCTAAAGGTCTAACACATGGTAGCTACTCTGTAAATATAAACTGAATTATATTCAGATAGCAGCTATGTGTATTCATATCTCATCTCTCCACCAGTCTGTAAGCTCTCTGAAAACAGGAACTGTATCACATCCCTCTCAGTGTCCCCACAGTCTTGAACACAGGGAACTTAGGAACATTTTGTACAACAAATGAACCAACTGAAAGGTGGAATGGAAGGGCAAGGGTGGAAGCTACAGACCTCTTACCTTTCGGGCTTTCTTGGCCTTGACTTTGGGCCGGGTATCCTGATTCTCCTGAGCCTGGGCAGCTGCATTCTCAGACTCAGGTTTATCTGCCAGAGCCTGAGAGGCAGCAGCCTCAGTTTCCAAGGCCTTTGTAATGACCTGGGTACCAGCCATGCAGCTGACCTTTTTGGTCTCAGTGGCAGGTATTGTCACAGCCTGTGGGTCAGCATTCTGCGTTTTGGGGTCAGCAGCTGGACTCTTGTTTTCAGCTGCCAGAACCCGGGTATTAGTCAGCTGAGTAGTAGATGAGGCCTGGGTGGCAGCTGCCTCTTGAGACTGTGGAACCTCTGAGACCTCTGTGGTCTTTGAGACACCCGGATGATTTGAGACCTTCAGGGTCTCCAAGACCTCTGATGCCTTTGAGGCCTTTGGTGCCTCTGAGACCTCCAGGTTCTGAGTCACTGTCAATAGGGTCTGCATCATCAGGCTGTTGTCTTCTTCTGAAGCTTCAGCCTGCAAGAAGAGGAAGCAGGGAAGTTCAAGGAACTTCTCCCCACCCCCAACTAGGCAAATCGCTATAAAATTCCTGGGCTGGAAAGAGGACAGGAGGTAACCTCACCTGGAAGCGGGTTAGACCCGCACCACCACTCTCGCTTGTGTCAGACATGTCTCAAGTTGCCTGGCAAGAGCCGAGCCTGAAGGAGAGAAAGCCTGGGTCAACAGCAGAGCCCACTGAACGCCCTCTTCCCTGATCTGCCTGAGGCTGACCCTCACCTTCCCTAGGGCCCCAATCCCAAACCTCCCCACCACCCCCCCTCCACCGCAACGACTCCGTTCTCAGATACAGGAATCCAGAGTTTCTAGATCTCAATTCTCCGCAGCCGCACCCTCCCCTTCTTCAGGAAGATGTGCCAGCGCGGCAGCTGAGGACCCCGCCCCTTTTCCCAATGCACCCCCAACCGCAGGTCGATAGTGCGCATGCGCGTCCACTGCAGGGCCCCACTCAGCCCCGCCTGCTTTCCTAACACAAGCGCTTTCTTTGATGTCCACGGTGTACATGCGCATTCGGCAGCAGGCCCGTCTCCCGCCGGCCCTTCTCTACACGCCCATCTCCCGCCGGCCCTTCTCTACACGCCCCTTTCTAGAGATCCACAGTACGCATGCGCGCTGGTAATGGTCTCAGACTAGCACCCTTCCCCAACACACGCCCCTCTCCAGGTATGCAGTACCGTTAGTTCCCGCCGCCTCTCCAACAAGCCTCCAACCCAAATTGTCCCAGTGTCTGGTGACCCCGACCCCTCCCCAACTCACACCCAACCCACCAAGTCCACAATGCCTCCCGGTCCCGCCCTTTTCCTAACACGCCCCCCTCCAAACAGGGGCAAAGCGCCCTTTCCCTAATACACCCCCCTCCTCAAATCAGTATTGAGCTAGTGGTTGCATCTTGCGCCCGACCAAACCCGGACCAATGCCCTCCCTTCCAGCCGGACGGGTCCAGTATGATCCAAGTCCTTATGGCAGGTTTTCGCCATATCCCAAAGGGTGTGGCCGACCCCTACCCGGTGATCCAAAGCTGGGCCCAGCTCACCTCGTCTTCCGACAAGATCTAATTGCGTGAGCTCTCTCCCAGCCCCTCCGAAACTCAAAGACTGCCCTACCCCCACCAGGCCGGAAGTGGTACCGCCCCTTTCCGCCTCCCTAGGGGGCCTCCGTCCCAGCCAGTCTGCCCCTCCCCCGCTCCCTGCTCCTCATTCCTCATCCCCCACCCCACCCCCGTATTCCCTCTTCCTCGCTCCGTATCTCCTATTCCCCCGTCACATTTTCTGTTTGCCCTACTGAATTCTCTATTCCCATTCCGTACATCCTCCTCCGTGTTACCTATGCTCCCACACCCCCCAGTATTCCCTAAACCATCTCCGCATCCCGCATTCTCTTCTCTGGCTCTCCATTCCCCTTCAGTATTTCCCTCCCCGTCTCCCACCCGACAAGCCCGGTTCCCTGTTTTTCTCCTCCTCATCCTCTAGTGTCTACTCCCCAGTCCAAACAGCTTACTACCCTCTCAGTCGTCGTCGCTGCATACACCCCACTCTGGGTACCTCTCCGCCAGCTGCAGTGCTGCAATAAGAATTGCCCACCTGCCTGGTTATGGGTTCAAGGACGCTGTAACCACTGTCTAACAGTCGGGGAACTGCAATCTCGACCCTCACCTTGTCCTCGAGTGAGTCCGGGCCGCGTCTGCCTTCTCTCAGTCCCTCTTGAAGTCTCAGCCTCCAGGACTAGAGCTGCACTCAGCCCAGCCCGGCCCAGCCCAGCCCGGCCCAGCCCAGCCCCTTTCCGCAGCCCCCTGCCACCCCACCCTTTGCCTTCCTCGGGGGTGGGGCAATGGGGCCCGACTCTGGGCTGTGTGACGCCAAAGCCCTATGCCACTGAACTAGGCTTGGTCTGAAGCCTTTCCAACCAAAACCACCCCCTCAAAGCCATTCATTCATTGAGTTTATTTATTTTTATATCTTTATTTTTCCTTATTACAAAGGTAATGTGTTATGATGAAAATTCAAATAATGCAGAAATATATAACTTACCAATGAAGTACTGCCCTTATCTCATCCCCCAGAAATAACCACTCAATATTTTGACATATATCCCTCCAGATTTTTTTCTAATCATATACAATTATTGTATATGAATAATTATTTGGGTTTCCACCAACAAATGGTACACTATACCTACTCTTTTGTGATCTGGTTTTTTTCCAGTTGTACATTCTGAACATCTTTCTGTGTTAGTTCACATTTTTCTTAGTTGCATAATTTTTTCTGATATACATGCCCCATAATTTATTTAGCCAGTCCAATAGGCATGGACATTTGGATTGCTTCCTTTTTTTCTTTCTTTATTATTTTGTTTTTGCTATTACAAACAATGCTACAAGGAACATTCTTGTAACTGTATCTTTCTGCAATTGTGCTTATATCTGTAGGATACATTCATAGAAGTGGAATTGCTAAGTCAAGTGCTAGAAAGAAAGTTTTCCATTTTAATGCAGGATTTGCAGACTTGTTCCCCCAAAATATTAAACTGAATAATACTCTCACCAACAGTGTTCATCATATGTTTCTATGTCACATATTTTGTTATTTATGGTATATTTTGCTAACTCAAATACTACAAAAATTCCTCTATTTTGATACAGTTTGCCAACTTACTCCCCAAAAAATACATGGAATAACACTCCTACCAACAATGTCTCTCATATATTTATGTGTTAAATATATTGCAAATATTTTGCATGTTATTTATGATCATTTTTGCTAAACAAAAGGGTTTAATTCTTATTTAGTCAAATATATCAGGTTTTTCCCTTCATCACGTCTGGGTTCTGCATCATGCTTGGAGATGCTGTTCACACTCCTATACTATAACACTCCCTGTTTTTTCCAATCACTTCTATAGCCTTATTATTTACATTTAAATTTTTTATCACTCCAAAATTTGTTTTAGTATAAGGAGTGAGATAGGGAATTCAGCTTTATTATTTCCCAAAATCATACTCACTATCCCTATATCATGTGCGAACTAATTCATTCCTTTACTGATCTGAATTGACAACTTTATCACATATTATTTTAAGTTTCCTGGCTGCTAAATCAAATACCATGCAATGGGGTGGCTTAAACAATGGGAATTTATTGGCTCACAGTTTTGAGGCTAGGGGAAGTCCAAAATCAAGATGTCATCAAGGCAATGCTTTCTCCCGGAAGACTGTAGCATTCTGGGGCTGGCTGCCAGAGATCCTTGATCCTTGGCTTTTTTGTCACCTGACAATGCACATGGAGGCCTCTCCTGGCCTTTCCTTTCTCTTCCAGGTTCTGTTGATTTCCAGCTTCTCGGTGCTCCCTGTACTTTCTCTCCCTCTTTGGCCTTCCCTATAAGGCCGTTGGTAATAGGATTAAGACCCATCCTGATCCAGTTGGGCCATACCTTAACTGAAGTAACCTCATCTAAATGTCCTATTTACAGTGGGTTCACACCCACAGGAATGGATTAAGTTTAAGAACATGGTTTTATGGAGTACACAGCTCTAAACCACCACATATATTTAAATTCACTTACATAATTAGGTCTATTCAAGAGAACAAAATAAGATGTATAAATAATGGAAAGTAGACAAAATTATCATTAATTAACCTGGAAAACCCAAAAGTATCAACCAAAAAGCTGTTAGAAACCATAATAAAATTCAACACAGTTGTCAGTTACAGAAAAACTAGTCAATACCTTCCCTACATCCAAATGTGATTTAAATGGCCACAAGGCCTTCTGCTTTATGACCTTTACTAAACAGTAAAATATCGTGAGTCCCTATGTTCTATGGACAGTTCAACACATGCATACTCACACATTCTCAGGCATTCAAGGTAGGCTTCTGTTCTCTTGTCTCCTCTTTCTCTAAATTGCTGCGTCCTCCAAGTTTGTAACATCAGCTCACCACTTTCTCGCTCCCCAATCCATGCAACTTTATTTCACACCAGACGCACTACCTTAACCACTATCTCCAGCATTTTAAGTCCCAAAATATAGTTTCTGATCCTCTTCATAAACATTTGCTGGGTACATTAGAGCAGAGGGGAATCTAACTGAATATCCAGAAGCCCATTTTGTTATTTTCATAAAGCATCATAGGATATATAATTATTTCTATGTTGTGACATCAACATAAAGTTAGCATTTGATTTTTATTAAAGTAATGTATGTATGTGGCAATAAATCAAATAGTATAGAAGAGTATATGGAAAAACCAGTAGCCCCTGCCTCAATGCTCCGCATCTCCAACCCACTCCCAAAAAGCAATCTTTGAACCATTTTTTATTTTAGTTCTACTGGCAATTCCCTTCAGAACTCTAGATAATATGCATATTCTCTGTTTCTTGGTTTATAAAATTTAGACAATATCCTACTGACTCCCCAGTATGGCAACAAGAGTTTTGTTTATGTACACTGCCTCATTTTTCCCTCCACTCCTCTGCAATGTTAAGCCATGATATTCTTTTTTGTTTTTCTCTTGGTTGATTTTGTAACTTGAAAAATATAATTAAACCTCTATTTCTTGTTCCATCCATTTCTGACATATTCTCTTGACTGCCCCTTTTTTTAGGGCAAGGTTATTAGTGCCACTACCTGCCCTTTGCCCACTCGATGTCTCATGCTGTCAGTTTCATCATTCCTTTTACATTATCCAGGTTATTAACATTTACATTTCATTCTGCAGCCACAACTAGGTCTTCCCTGCTTTGTCCCCGGGTTGACCAATAAACAGTGTGCAGGTTTGAATCTGTCATGTACCCCAGAAAAGATCATGCACTTTTAATCCATTCTTGTGGGATCAGACCTATTGTGAGTGGGACCTTTTGGTTAGGCTATTTCAAGTGAGATGTGACCCCCCCCCCATTCAAGGTGGGTCTTAATCCCTTACTGGAGTCCTTTGTGAAAGGGATAAAAGGCAGTAAAAGCCCAGAGAGCAGAAACTCCCAGAGATATTTGGAAACAGCCATTGAAACCAGAACCAGTAGAGAAGGACCAGAAGACGTCACCATGTGCCTTCCCATGTGACAGAGGAACACCAGATGCCAGCAGCCTTTCCTCAGAGAAGGTATCTTCCTCTTGATGCCTTAATTTGGGCATTTTCATGGCCTTAGAACTGTAAATCTGTAACCTAATAAAACTCCCAATGAAAAAGCCAACCCATTTCTGATGCATTGCATTCCAGAAGCTTTAGCAAATTGAAACAAACAGCATTTACATTATCATGTCTATGTAGATATTTTTTCAAAACCCAGCTTAGTAAGCCAGGAATACATTTCCTTCTAAACAAGTCCAATGTCACAATCTCTGGGCTTCTCAAAGTAGAATGTTTCTAGCATCAAGATCAAAAGAAGTTTCTTCTTATACTCCAGTTGTTAATAATCATGTTCTATCTTGTTTTGCTTTATATTTGGACCAGGATTTTTTAACAGCACCCCCCCAACACACACACACACATAGAGTTTCTAATAACCTTTCTTTTTTTCCTTGAATTACTTGTCTTTATCATATTCACTCCCTCAACACATATTTACAGAGTGTCTGCTATGTGCAGGCACTGTTCTGTTCTACAAGCTGAGGATACAGCAGTGAACAATACAGATAGCAAGACTTGCCTCTATGGAATTGACAGTCTAGTGAGGGAGAGAGAGAAAATACTCAGATAGGTTGGTAAAATATATAACATGTCAAAATGTGATAAGTGCTATGGAGAAAAATAAATCAGGGTAAAAGTAATGGGGAGTGTGTATGGACAGATGAGTGGAAAAAATGGGGACAAAAACTAAATGAAAAATAGGGTGGGATGGGGGGCAATGGAATGTTTTGGGTGCTCTTTTTCTACTTTTATTTTTTATTATTTACTTATTTTAGAGTAAAAAAGTGTTTAAGGGTACATTCTGGTGATGAGTGCACAACTGTATGATGGTACTGTGAATGGTTGATTGTACACTGTAGATAATTGTAGGATATGTGAATGTATCTCAATAAAATTGTATTTAAAAAAGAGTAATGGGGAGTACCAATAAGGGGGATCTGGTTATTTCAGTTTTAAATAGGTTAGTCAGAGTTTTTCACTCACTGAAAAAGTGGCATTCAAACAAAGACTCACATGAGGTGAGAGAACTAGCCAAGTTATTACCTGGAGGAAGAATATTCCAAGCAGAGATAACAGTCAGTGCAAAGGCCCTAGGGCAGGACCATGCCTGGCACTTCTTTTTTCCATGCCTGGCAATTTTGAAGAATATAAATGTCAATGTTACTAGAGTGGTGGGGGAAAGTAGAGAGGGAAGTAATAGGAAATGAGGCCCTGTAAGCCACAGTGGGATCCACAGGAAGATGTTGAGCATCGGACAGACAGGATATGACTTGGATTTTTAAAAGGATTCCTCTGGATAAAAGTGCTGGAGAAAACATGGAGAGAGGGGTATACCTATTTACTGTTGATGAGGAGGCAGAATGGTGTAGCCTTTATGGAGGTCAGTGTGGTGGTTCCACAAGAAGCTAAGTATGTGGGGGCCATAAGGTCCTGAAACCTCATTATGGGGTATATGCTTGGAAGATCTGAGAGCAGGGACATGAATGGACATTTGCACACTGGTGTTTATGGAGGCAGTATTCATGATTTGCAACAGGTGGAGTTGGCCTAAGGGTACATTGACTGAGGAACAGAATGATGAAAACTGTGATGTATGCATACAATGGAATATTGAGCAACTATGAGAAGGAGTGAAGCTGTGAGACAGGCCACGAGGTGAATGGATCCTGTAGACAGCATTTCAAGTGAAGCATGCCAGAAACAAAAGCAAAAACTATAATGCCTCAACAATATGGACTAACTACAATGTATAAACTCAGAATTGAATCTTACAGCAAAACCTATCAGGGGAATGCTTATTGTAATGTTCCCTAGACTGTAAGCTCTTACAGCAGTGAAATCTATTCCTGAATTGTAATGGCTATCTCCAAACTCTGAGATGTTGATCCCTTAGTGTATAACTTGATTGGTCTCTGGAACATTGGGTACCTGTGTGACACCTGAAACTCAGAGCTAGAGCTCAGCAGATATGAATGTCAGTATTACTGCATACAGCAACTGTCAAAAAAAAAAAAAAAAAGACAAAAAAAAAAGCTGAAAAAGAGCCCAGACTTGAATTAGAGATATGAATGAAGCAGATCTGATTAAGACTAGGGCAAATTGGGTCAAAGGGTAAAGGTCGAAACTGACTGTGTTTTAAAACTTCAACTTCCATGTGAGACCAAGGAAAGAAATGTTTATTTGGTGCAGGATCTATATTTTCTAAACAATGTAACTTCTACAGTCAGTTTGTTGAATGGGAAGTGAGATGTGGTAGGTTTGTATAGGTTAGAGTGAAATAGCAACACATCCCAAAGTAATTTGGGCAGAGAATAAAAATATATATGCAGGGCCCCCTGAGGAGCTGGGGGAAAATGTGGAAGTGTTGGACTTCCTCACCTAGGTTGTTGCTGATGTTCTCACAAACATTGAGGGCTGACACTTTGGTATGCCAAGCCCTCTATCTTGGGGTTTGCCCTTATGGAACTCATTACTGCAAAAGAGAAGCTAAACCTATTTATAATTGTGCCTAAGAGTCTCCCCCTGAGTACCGCTTTGTTGCTCAGATGTGGCCCTCTCTCTCTAGCTAAGCCCACTAAGCTGGTGAACTCACTGCTCTCCCCCCTACATGGGACCTGACTCCCAGGGGTGTACATCTCCCTGGCAACACAGGATATGACTCCCGGGAATGAATCTGGACCTGGCATCATGGGATTGAGAACATCTTCTTGACCAAAAGGAGGATGTGAAATGAAATGAAATAAAGCTTCAGTGGCAGAGAGATTTCAAATGGAGTGAGAGGTCACTCTGGTGGGCATTCTTATGCACTATAAAGATAACACTTTTTAGGTTTTAATATATTGGAATAGCTAGAAGTAAACATCTGAAACTACCAAACTCCAACCTTGACTCTTGAAGATGATGGTATAACAATGTAGCTTACAAGGGGTGACAGTGTGATTGTGAAAACCCTGTGGATCACACACCCTTTATCCAGTGTATGGATGGATGAGTAGAAAAATGGGGACAAAATCTAAATGAAAAATAGAGTGGGATGGGGGGATGATTTGGGTGTTCTTTTTTACTTTTATTTTTTTACTCTTATTTTCACTTTTTCCGGTACAAGGAAAATGTTTGAAAAATAGATTGGGGTGATGAATGCACAACTATATGGTGGTACTGTGAACAGTCCATTGTACACCATGGATGATTGTATGGTATGTGAATATATCTCAATAAAACTGAATTTAATTTAAAAAAAAAAGGATTCCTCTGGCTGTTGTGAAAATATACTGATAGGGATGGGAGGGAGTGACAACAGGAGGAGCAGAGGACCAAGGAGAAGGCTGCTGCAGTAATTGCTTGGGCTGGATCAACTGTTTCCTACATTCACTGTTCTGGGCACCTGTTCTGCACATCCTTCTTCAGCTTTGGGAAATAAACTTCTAATGTGTTTTAAACAATATTTCCTGCATTGTTTCTATTATTTCTATCCACAATTCCTATTCAGATATTGAGCCTGCTGGATTGGTCTATGTGTCTTAAATTTTCTCTTATATTTTCTGTTTCTTTGGGTTTTTGCCCTATATTCTGAGAGATTTACTTAATGTTATTTTCCAGTCCTTCTGTTGATTTTTTTTTTTTATTTCAGCAATTCATTTTCAACATCCAAGGAGTCTTTCTTTTCTCTGATTGTTTCTGTACTATGGGACCTTGTTCTTTAAAAAAGGCAGTTTTATTCACACCCCATACAATCCATCCAATGTGTATAATCAGTGTGTCTTGGTATAATCATATAGTTATGTATTCACCACCACAATCAATATGAGAACATTCTCATTTCTCTGAAAAAAAAAATCCCATACTCCTTATGCCCTTCTATTATTGACTCAACTTTGGTATAATGCCTTTGTTACAATTGATGAAAGAACATTACAATGTCACCATTAACTATAGTCCTTAGTTTGCATTAATTGTATTTTTTCCCATATACCACCCTATTAACACCTTGTAATAGTGATGTACATTTGTTCTAGTTCATGTAAGAGCTTTCTTATATTTGTACAATTTACCACAGTCATTGTCCACTATAGGTTTCGCTATGTCATACAGACCCATGTTTTATCCTTTAGCTTTCCTTCTAGTGACATACACGACCCTAGCCTGACCCTTTTAACCATACTCAAACTCAGCAGTGTTAGTTACATTTACAGTATTATGCTACCATAGCATAGTATTGTGCTATCCATTTCTGAGCATTTATAATCAACCTTATTAAATATTCTTTACAGATTAAGTATCATCTGCCCATTCTCTATCCTCTTTCTATTTTCTGGTAACCTATATTCTAGATTTTAACTCCCAGAGTTTGCTCATTATAATTAGTTCATATTAGTGAGACCATGCAATATTTGTCATTTTGCATCTGGCTTATTTCACGCAACATAATGTCCTCAAGGTTCATCCATGTTGTTGCATGCCTCAGGACTTCATTCCTTCTTACTGCTGCATAATATTCCATCATATGTATATACCACAGTTTGTTTATCCACTCATCCATTGATGGACACTTGGGCTGTTTCCATCTATTGGCAGTCATGAATAATGCTGTTATAAAAGTTGGTGTACAAATGTCTATTCACATCCCTGCTTTCAGTTCCTTCTAGTATATACCTATAACAGGATTGCCTGATCATATGGCAAGTTATATGGTGGTTCCTCAGGAAGCTATATTCAGCTTCCTGAGGAACCACCAAGCTGCCTTCCAGAGTGGCTGCACCATTCTACATTCCCACCAGCAGTGAATGAGTGTGACTATTTCTCCACATCCTCTCCAGCACTTGTAGGTTTCTGGTTTTTTTGTTTGTTTGTTTGTTTTTTGTTTTTTTGATTATGGCCATTCTAGTAGGTGTGAAATGATATTTCATTGTGGTTTTGATTTGCACTTCCCTAACAGCTAGTGATGTTCAGCATCTTTTCATGTGTTTTTCAGCCATTTGTATGGGACCTAGTTCCTATTTTATGGATGTTATGAATCTTGCTGAGAATATTATACATTTTTTTCTGAAATTCTATTTTGTTTCCCAAATTCTGAAATTCCTCTGGGGTCAGTTGTTGTAGCTGTTTATTTTATTCCTTTGCTTTCATGTTGCAGATTCCCTTAATTTGCCTGAGGATCCTTGGTTATCCATTCACATTTAAGATAAAAGGACTGGATAGCTGATGTGGACTCCCTGTGTAGGGCTGTTTTGTAGCTAGGGCTCTCCGCTGTGAGGAAAATCTGACAGAAAATTTTGGGTGGACTTGGGGAAGTTGCAACTGGCAAGCTTTATGGAAGACATGCTATGAGTCCCCGTGCTGGTTTGGATGTATTATGTCCCCCAAAGTGCCACGTTCTTTAATGCAATCTTGTGGGGGCAGACGTATTGGTGTTGCTTAGGTTGGAATCCTTTGATTGAGTGTTTCCATGGAGATGTGACCCACCCAACTATGGGTAATACCTTTGATTAGATTATTTCCAAGGAGGTGTGGCCCCACCCATTTAAGTGTGGGTCTTAATTAAATCACTAGAGTACTTTAAAAGAGAGCCACACAGGCCCAGATGCATGCTGCAGCTGAAAGACACATTTTGAAGATGGCCATTGAAAGCTGATGCTGACATTTTGGAGAACATCATTTTGAAAGGTAACCTGGGAGCAAGCAGACACCAGCCACAGGCCTTCCTAGCTAACAGAGGTTTTCCAGACACCATTGGCCTTCCTTCGGTGAAGATATACTTGTGTTGATGCCTTCATTTGGACATTTTCATGGCCTTCAGACTGTAACTTTGTAACCAAATAATCCCCCTTTATAAAAGCCAATCTATTGCTGATATTTTGCATAATGGTAGCATTAGCAAACCAGAACAGATTTTGGTACCGAGAGTGGGGTGCTGTTGAGTTTGCAAATACCAAACATGTTGGAACAGCTTTTTGAATGCATAAGGGTGAACTGCCTGTGACATAATTTTTCAGGCAAAATATTTTCAAGAGTGGATGAGGGAGAGAGAGAGAGACATTGAGTGAGTGAACGTGTGGTCTGGGCAATTGACTGTACATGAGAAATTGAACCAGAATCCAGATCACATCTGCTAGAGGTGGGGTGGGGGTGGGTTGACTCAGGCTCCCCCATCCCTCATGAGATTCCATCCCATTCCCTACCTCCTCTCTTTCCTGCCCAGGGACCAGGAATCAGAGAATGGATAAAGGGAAGATGCTGGAAGAATTGTGAGGAGCTTGATAGAAAAGGTCTAGACTGCTTTGAAGAGACTGTTGATAGAAATATGGACTCTAAAGATACTTCCAATGAGGCCTTGAGCAGAAATGATGAATGTGTTGTTGCAAACTGGAAGAAAGGTGATCTTTGTTTTTAAAGTGGCAGAGAATTTTGGCAAAATTGTGTCCTGGTGTTGGATGGAAGGCAGAATTTGAAAGTGCCCAGCTGGGATACTTAGCAAGGAGATCTCCAGATTATATGTAGCCTGGCTTCTCCTTGCAGCTTATAGTAAAATGCGACAAGACAGAGATAAGCTGAGAAGTGAACTCATGGGTACAAAGAAATCAGAAACTGATATTTTGGAAAATCCTGGGCTTCCAAAATGTGAGACCCCAGAAGCTACAGTCCCATATGAGGATTTAACCAAACATAGAACCAGACCACCATTTCAGTACAAGCCAGGATCCAGAAAGGATTTGTGGAAACTCCTGTTGTCTGATGGCTTTGACCCCTGTGTGTTTCATGCCAAGCCAACAAGATTTTTGCAAGATCTTTAGACAGAGCCACTGCCAGTCTGGACTAGAGGAGACAGAGAAGGAACAAATTGAAGGAAAAATTTCTTCAAAGAAAGAGCCACGGAGATTGAGGTCTGGAGTCCTATATATATGAAAAACTCACAAACAGAAGGACATCAGAGCAGCTCAGAGAGACATTTTGGAGATGCCACAGAAAGCAGACTTTTGCTGACACTTTAGGGATGCTAGCCCAGTGTTTGCTCCAGAGAAGCTAAGAAAGGACAAAAAGCCCCAAGAGCAATATTTTGAAGAAAGCACAGGGGCTGAGAGTGGAGCTGGAACACAACCCAGGATCAGCAGGTGCCAGCCACCTGCCTTGCCAGCTAATAGAGGTTTTCCGGATGCCATTGACCTTCCTTTGGTGAAGGTATACTCGTGGTGATGCCTTAGCTTGGACACTTTTATGGCCTTAAGACTGTAACTGTGTAACCAAATAAACCCCCTTTATAAAAGCCAATCCATTTCTGGTATTTCACATAATGGCAGCATTAGCAAACCGGAACAGGACCCTAAATGCTAGAATGAGGAGACTGTTCTGTACTGATGAATGCTATAGGACAAGTCTTAGTGTTCCCTAGACAGTTTGTAAAATGCTGTGAAGTTTTGCCTGAAGATAAGTGTTGGAGCTGCTTCTGCTCTGTGTGGGTGGAAAGGGGAAAGATAGGGGTTCTGACTGATGCTGATTTTCAATTAATTTCATTTATCTCAGACCCACTACCCACCCTTCACTGTACCTACAGACACCAAATCAAGAGCATCTCTGGGTTCTCATGGGTAGACTGACTCCCATCAACTCAGCATCTCCCCACTCCTCCCCCCACTCAGGGGGCTTCACACACTTTTGATCTCAGTCATACCCCATTCTGCCCTAATCCTAACAGCTAATATTTACCAAACATTTGCCATGGGCTAAGCATTCCAAAAATACAAATTCACTTAATTCTTATAACAACTTTATGAAGTAGATGCTATCATCATTCTCATTTTGTAGATGAGGAAACTGAAGTTACCGAGAGGTTAATTAACTTGCTCAATATTGTATAGCTAATAAGTGTAATACTGGGTTTCAAACCCTGTATTTTGAACCACTATGTTATATTCTCAGTCCTGCCCCAGACTATCTTGGCCTGTTATTATTCTAGAGATTATAAGCCTCTTGTCTGTGAGACTCTTAATTGTCATGAGACACAAGGTAAGTCCCTCTTGTCTCTAGGCTAAAGTCTGTACCAGAAAAGACTACAATTGGGGGCTTGCCCTACCAATCCCTCTCTCATATCTACTATCATATTAAGATGATCAATATTAACTGACCTTTCTATGGCCCCAGTTACTGGGCTCCTTTAGATGTTTATAGGAAAGAAAAACCCCACCCTGAGCCAACATAGCAAACAGATAGACCCAGAACTCTGGTATGTTTAGTTTCCATTCATCTTACAGCTGGATGAAGGAAAAAAGGAGGCATGGAACTGGCCCTTCTCCAGGCAAGATGCCAACCCCAGTACTTGGACAATTCTGGCTTGTTTGGGCCTCAATGCCACATTCAGAGCCTTCTCTGCCCTACAGGATGGTCCCTCCCTCTCTCACAAGAGAAGGGATACCTGGAGGTTTGAAAGAGCAAGGGTTTGGAGACTGAGCTTAGGGCTTCTGGACATGAGCAACAGACCCAGGCCAGAAGTGGCATCATGTCTAGGTGGAGATGCCTTGCCTATGTCAGCTTTCTGCTGACTGTTCTCCCTGGGCTGACAAACCAGGGCTCCCTGATCCCCCTTCAACAAACAAAAAGGTCAGTTCTGGGATTAGGGAGCAAAGCTCTAGCATTTGTGCAAAAATTAGCTCTTTAGGGGAGTAGGGGAAGGTTATTTGCAGTTTCCTCAGTTCTATATGACTGAGAAGCTAGAGTCAGAGGAAAGAATTAATATTTTTTGAGCACATATCAGGTGCTGCACCAGGGATTTTAGAGTTATTTCATTTGGTCCTCACAGCAACCTTATGCAATAGGATCTATTATTAACCCCCTTATATAGAGGAGGAAACAGAGGCTTAGAAGTTAAGACACAGTTAGGAAGTGACAGAACTAGAATTTGAACCCAAGTCCATCTGATCCCAAATTACCCTCATTTCCCATTGCCCCATACTGGAAATGAACTAGTTGTGCATTAAGTGTGGGTGGATGGAGGGATCATGACTTGAGGAAAGGTGAGGAAGGAGATAGATGTATTACTTGCTGTGTGACTTCAATCTCTAGGCCTCATTTAACACATGTAAAATGTGGACAACAATAGTATCTAGCTCATCGGGCTGATGTGAGGATTAAATAAGATCATGGATGCCAAATGCTTATATATTTTCAGTGCATAATTGAATTTTTCAGGTACCATTCTGTATACTTGACCTCCTAAATAGGAATATATGAGTGTTTGCACACAGTAGGTCTCAATGAATGGCTGCCCCTCTGTTATATTCTAAACCCTTGTTACTCAAAGTGAAATACATGGACAAGCAGCATCAGCATCACCTGCGACTTGTTAGAAATGTGGAATCTCAGGCTTCACCATAGATTGGCTGATTCAGAATCTGTATTTTAACAAGATCCTGAGAAGATTCAAGTGCACATTAAAGTTGAAGAGGCACTTGTCCAGAGGTCCCTTGATTTATGATTTTCTGTGAGCCTTTGGTCCTGTGACTTGATAAAGCTAGCTGATATATTAGGCAGATCTATGAAATGGGTGACAGAGATTGTTTTCCCTGTCTGCCCCTCAGTTTCCACACCTGTAATCTGAGACCTATTTAAGAGTCTCAGCTCATCTAGGCCAAGGGTCTACCTAATTCATCTCACTATCTTCTTTCTCAGTTGTTGATGACAAGCTATTCTGTATTATCCACTGTGGTGTCCCGCTATGCCCACACCTTGGTTACCTCTGTCCTGTTCAATCCACATGCTGAGACCCATGAAGCTGTCTTCGACCTGCATCTGCCTCACCTTGCTTTTATCTCCAATTTCACTATGGAAGTCTGCTTCCAAACCCACTACTTTATTCATTCATGCATGCATTTGCTCATTCTTTTGTTCATTCTGAAAAGGAGAGCATAGTGATTAAAAGCAAGCATTCTGAGATCAGACTTCTTGAGTTTGAATCCTTTCCAGCAATGGGACTCAGGACTCAGGGCAAGTTTCTTCACTTCTCAGAGTCTCATTTTACACATCTGTAATATGTGGATTAAATTAATGCCATACCGCAAGGATTAAATGATTTAATATTTGTGGAAATATATGCTAAAGTCAGTGCAGGGCACATAATAGTACTTGATAATATTAGCTATTATTATTTTTTACAAAGATTTTCAGATGCCAACTGTGTACCCTACACTGTGCTGAGTACCACAGAAACAGGGAGATGCACACAGCCCCTGCTCCCATAGTGTGCATAGTCTAATGGGGGACATGAAAAAAGAAACATAATTTTAATAAAATATGCTGGGAGGAAATAGAAGTTTGAATGCAGAAAGTTGGGCCAACCAGGAGACAGTAGTCAGTTCCCCACCCTCCAGGTGGACAATGCCTCAAAGAGATGATACCTAAAGTGAAGCCTGAAATATGAAATGTTCAAGAGGCAAGCAGAGTCAAGGTGGGGTGAGAAACCCAGTCAAAAGGATTGCAGGTCCAAAATGATCCCTCATTAAAGGAACTGCAAGTCCCCTAACAGTGGGGGAAGAGTGGTCATAAATGAGAGATGAGAGGGAGAGAAAGAATAGGTCATGGAATCCTTCCAATGCCAGACCAAGTACTTAGACCTTACTTAATGGTCTCCAAACCATTTCATGCATGTGCATTCCTATCAGGAAAAACACATATACTCACACTGTATATATATATATATATATATTGTTCTAGTTTGCTAATGCTGCAGAATGCAAAACACCAGAGATGGACTGGCTTTTATAAAAAGGGGGTTTATTTGGCTATACAGTTACAGTCTTAAGGCCATAAAGTGTCCAAGGTAACACATCAGCAATCGGGTACCTTCACCGGAGGATGGCCAATGGCGTCCGGAAAACCTCTGTTAGCTGGGAAGGCACGTGGCTGGCGTCTGCTCCAAAGTTCTGGTTTCAAAATGGCTTTCTCCCAGGACATTCCTCTCTAGCAAGCTTGCTCTTCTTCAAAACGTCACTCACAGCTGCACTCTGTTTCCTCTCCTTGAGCCAGCTCATTTATATGGCTCCACTGATCAAGGCCCACCCCGAATGGGTGGGGCCACACCTCCATGGGAGTATCCCACCAGAGTCACCTCCCACAGCTGGGTGGGGCACATCTCCATGCAAACAACCTAATCCAAACATTCCAACTTAATCCCCACTATTCTGTCTGCCCCACAAGATTGCACCAAAGAATATGGCTTTTTCTGGGGGACATAATACATTCAAACCGGCACATATATATATATACACACACACACACACACACACACACACACACATATATACATACATACAATTTTTAATTATATAAATACACTACTGAGAATATATAGATTGGTAATTATCATATACAAAAATATAAATCTTTAAAGGATGAGAAAAATCCTATAAATAGAGCTTTAATATTATTTTCTCACTCCCTCATGACTTGTCTAGAGCACTCCCTGGGGCATGTGAGGTAACTGTGGCCCATAATGACAATACGTGACAAGGGTGACAGGGTTTTAAGCAAGGAATGACAACAGCCAAAGAAGGGGCCAGCCAGGAAGCAAGGAGATCAGTAAGGAAATTGGGGCAGTGTCCCTCCACCCAAGGGATGTTAAGTGCTCTAGCAGTATAGTGGCAGTGGAGTGGATGAAAGGATTTGAGAGACCATAAGAAGGGAAAAACAACAGGATTGTGTGTGAGGAGTAAATAAATATACAGGGTGCCTCCTTGATTTTGGCTTGTATAATCTGGTAGATGATAGTGGCTTCATTAACATGATGAAACATGGGAGAAAGCTTAGTGGGAGTCATTAGCCCATTTATCACCTTAGTGTGAATTGCTTTGGGTAGAAAGACTCTCGCTCAGATTTAGCAGATTAGTGAACTCAGCACAGGTTGGATTTCAGCCTATTCTTACCCTCTTTCCCAGCCTCCCTCCCCTTACTGGTGGGGAGGGGACCTTGTGCCACAAACAACCTGTACAGCCTTGAAGAGCAGCTCTGGAGCCTCGGGCCTTGCCATCAAGAATCTCCTGGTACATGGCATGCCCTTGAATAGGGGCTAGGTCAGAGGAGGTGATGAGTATAGAGTCATGGCCATGGAATTCAGGGCAGAGGTACTGAGGTAGTTAGTCCTGGAAGTAAGATTTCAATATGGGTAAGACTAGAAGAGACCAAAATCATTGCCCATGGGGGATCCAGGGGGACCAAAGGCAGAAGAAGCAGGCAAGGGTCCCAAGTATGGGGCCTAACCAGAGAAGTTGGCAGTAAAATGATGCAAGGGACAAGCAGTCAAACAGAATCTGATATTTGCTTCAATAGAAAAAACACCAAAAGAAATTTTTAAAAAATAACAAGCAAAGCAGAGTGGAAGAAATGTTCCTGGGCAGACTTTGTGGAAAGTGTGCTGGCTGGAGCAGCACTCACACAGAAGCCCCAGTGTGCTATTGCCAGACCAGCTCCACCCTACATCCCCATGCCCCCCAGGAGACCTTGGGGCAATGCCAGCTCAGCCCACCCCACACTAGCCCAGCTACAGCAATAGGCTGTTTCTGCTGCCTAAAAACACTTTCTGACTGACCAGTCTTTTCTGCAGGCTACCTATGCTCCCTAATTGTTCCTGGAAGCTGCCACCTTGGTCAAGTGACTTTCCTGATACCTGTGCCTCAATTTCCCCACCTGTAAAATGGAGACTGTTGTACCTGCTTCCAAAAGAGTTGCACTGACATTTTCTAGGACACCAAACTATCACTTCTCAAAGGCCAGCTCTGACCCAATCCCTCTCATTTTCAAGAATCATCCATGACTTCCCATTCACCACAGCAAAAGTCTTTGTTGCCATATGAGCTCATTGAGTCCAGTGTTTAAAGCCCTTTATTCTCTAGTCATACCCAGTCATTCCAACCTTCTCTCCATAACTCCCTTCCCTGCCCTTCTGCTGCAACCAAATCTATTTTCTGTTCCCTGAAGCACACACTGTGTTTTCCTGCTGTCTGGAATTCTTATTACACAAATAATTATTGAGCACTTACGGTGTGCCAGGCTACATATTCTAGGCACTGGGGAAACAGCACTAAATAAGACATAAAAATCTCTGCCCCCAAAAAGCTCATAGTCTAGTGGAAAAGACAGACAAGGAAAAAATAATTAAATATATGTCAGTTTATGGATGAGAAATGCTACAAAGAAAAAAAAAAGTAAAGCAAGGGAAAGAGAAAGTGTGAAGGTATTATTTTAGATAGGGTGATAAAGGATGTCTCTCTGAGGAAATGATATTTGAACAGAAACCTGAAAGAAGAGAGGGTATAAGACTTGCAAATAACTGGAGTTTCAGGCAGAGGGAACAGCAATTGCAAAGGTTCTGAGATAGGAATGTGCTTATAAGTTCAAGAAATAGCAAGGAAGCAAGTGTGGCTGGAACAGTGAGGGAGAAGGAGAGCAGGAGGAGATGGTGTTAAAGAGGTGATAATGGGTCAGATTATTTAGGGCCTTGAAGGCCCTGATGAGGTCTTTGGCTTTTACTCTGAGTTGAGATGGGAGCCACAGAGAGTTTTGAGCAGAAGAAGGACATGGCCTGACCTAGGATTTAACAGCATCCCTCTGATTATTGTAAGGAGAATAGACTATGAGGAGGCAAGGGTTGAAGGAGGGATGCCAGTTAGTAGGTTATTGCATGCATCCAGGCAAGAGATGTTGGTAGTTTGGACCAGGGAAGCAGCTGTGGGAATGGTAAGAAGTGGTCAGACTGTGGATGTATTCTAAAGATAGAGCCAAAAATCCCTGATAGACTGGATGTGGAGTGTGAGAAAAAGGGAAGTCAAGTGTGACTCTAAGCTTTTTGACCTGAATAACTTTGTCTTGTGATAAAGTAGATCAAGAGAGAAGCAGATTTGGGAGGGGGAAATATCAGGAGCTCAGTTTGGGATATGCTATACTTGAGGTGCCTATTGGACATTCAAGTAAGCAATTGGATGAATGGGTCTGGCATTCAGGGTACATATCCACACTAGAGGTATAGATTTAGGAGTCACCTGTTTTTAAATGGCATTTAAAGCCATGGGGCTAGATGACATCACCTGGAGAGTAAATGTAGAAAGAACAGAAAAGAGGGGAGGGGAGGGGAGGGGAGGGGAGGGGAGGGGAGGTTGAGAACAGAGTCTTAATGTGTTCCAAAGATATTTAGAGGTATAGAAGAGAAGGAGCCATCAAAGGAGACTGAGAAGGCATAGCCAGTGAGGATTATTTATCCAAATCCTCCCTGTCTTTCAGGTCCAGCTCCAAGATCACCTCCTCTAGGACCCTTTCATGAAGACTTGGCCAAAAATGTTCTCTCCCATCTGTGAACTCCTATATACTTTATTACCATCATTAGAGAAGAAAGTCTGAGTTTCTACCCCATTAGTCTCTGAGTTCCCTGAGGGCAAGGCCCCCTCCCCAATTAGACCCTGAAGCCTTTGCAGCAATTTGCATACTGCTTTCACAATTGTCACCTTCTGTAACCACCCACCATTCTATTACTTAACATGTGTCCTTTAAATAGATACACTTTTTTTTGGCTTTTACCATGGGGATTTATCAGCTTACAAACTTGCAATTCTAAGTCCATGAAAATGTCCTAATTAAGGCATCAACAGGACAATACCTTTTCTGAAGAAAGGCTGCTGGCATCTGGGATACCTCTGTCACTTGGGAAGGCACATGACTGGCTTCTGCTGGTCCTCTCCCGGTTTTGGTTTTCATTGCTTTCAGGTTCCGGCTTCAGCGGCTCTTTCAGCTTCGGTGTTTTCTTTCTTGCTTCTCTGGGGCTTGTCTCTCTCTGCTGTCTCCAAACTTCTCTGAGTGTTTCTCTCTGAGCTCTCTCAGTTTCATCTCTCTTAAAGGACTCCCGTCAGAGGATTAAGACCCACTTTGAATGGATTAGGTCACATTTCAATTGAAACAACATAACCAAAAGGTCCCACCCACTATAGGTCTGCCCCCACAGGAATGGATAAATGAACATGCATTTTCTGGGTTACATAACAGCTTCAAACCACCATAACACCCACACCCATTTATTCACATATTTTCTTGGGCTGCTTAAACACTACAATGGCAGGTTTGTATACTTGCAACAGAAACCTGAAGGGACCCACAAAGTCATAAATATGCATTCTCTGGACCTTTACAGAAAACTGTCGTGAATCTTCAGTTACCTCATCTGTTAAAGGGGGCAATAATGTCGAACACAAAGCTGTTATGAGACTTAAATAAAATAATATATATATAAATATATAATGCATCTAGGGCAATTCCCAATACAAAATAGATTACCAATAAGTAAAGTTTCCTCTTTTCCATTTATTTGCTATAGGGGTAAATTTGGGTGGCTGGAGTGCAGAGACTCAATGATGCACAAAGTCAAAGTGACATATATAAGAGTAACACTCTTCCAGGGGTTACTTTCCCCCATATGCACTGTCAATAAAGGCTGGTCACTCAGCTCCCAGACTAAAAGAACAAAGCAAACAAAATATAAATGCTCTCTACTGTCAGCTGTTCTCCTGAAAATGCTGGGAGATTGGGAAGGGTGTCTTCCATTATTTTGACATCACTGTTACTTTTACACAAGGTAAAAGAGGCTGTTCTGATACTTTTTAATGCAATTTTATTGAGGTATATTCACATAACAGATAATCCTCCAAAGTGTACATTCAATAGCTCACAGTATCATCATATTGTTGTTCATTCAACGCCACAATCAATTTTTGAACATTTTCATTACTCCAAAAAAAATAAACACTAGAATAAAAATAAAAATAAAAAAGAACACTCAGAACATCCCATCCCCCTCATCCCCCCATTATTTATTTATTTATTGTCTTTATTTTCTTACTCTTCTGTCCATACACTAGATAAAGGGAGTGTCAGTCACAGGGTTTTCATGATCACACAGTCACACCATAAAAGCTATCTAGTTATACAATCATCTTCAAGAATCAAGGCTACTGGATTACAGTTCAACAGTTTCAAGTATTTCTTTCCAGCTATTCTAATATACTAAAAACTAAAAAGGGATATCTCTATAATGCATAAGAATAACCTCCAGATTGGCCTCTCAACTCTATTTGAAATCTATTGGCCACAGAAATTTTATTTTGTTTAATTTCTCTTCCCCCTTTTGGTCCAAGCTCATCCCCGGGAGTCATGTCCCACATTGCCAGGGAGATTTACACCCCTGGGACTCATGTCCCATGTAAGGGGGAGGGCAGTGAGTTTACCTGCCATGTGGGCTTAGAAAGAGAAGCCACATCTGAGCAACAAAGAGGTTCTCTGAGGGTGACTCTTAGGCTTAATTATAATGGATACACTTTTGAAGATTGCCTACTTTAATCTTCTTCAAAACAGCAATACCTATGAGCCCATGTGTTCAATGTGCTAGTTATTCTTTTAATACATATTACACTAAACACATAACAATTACAATAAAAATGTTCAGTTGTGTCCCACCTAAAATTATTTTGTGTGCCAAAATATGGAATTCATTCAACACCTTGGGAAACAGGAAGTCCTAATGCTAGGTCCACCAAATGAAAACTGGGTGTTCCCTATTTCCCTATCTGATGAAGGGAGATAATGATAACTAATTCACCTGTTTTCTTTCCCTCCCTTCTCTCCTCTCTTCCCTTGCTCCTGCTCTCATTCTGGCTTTATGGCACTATTTTGCTCTTTCTCTCTCCCCAACCCCATCCACCTCCTCTTTTTTCTTTGTTTATCTCTTTCTCTCTATGTCTCTGAATGTCTCTTTTTTTCTTTCTATGTCCCTGTCTGACCCTTCCCTTTTCTGCCCCATCAGAACAATCAATAATAAAGTCTACCATGCAGAAGTCAAAGAAAAACACCAAGCAAAGAAAATCTATAAGTAAGCTCATCAGAAGGGAAAAACAGCTGTTCATGTAGGCATCAGGTAAGGTTCCATCCAATTTGAAACCTAACTCATCTTAGCTGTATGATCAGAGGTGAGACAGTTTCTTTCTGGGCCTCAGTCTCTACTGCTGTAATTGGGGACAATGATCTTTACTTTATAGGATTACATGAAGATTATGTGAGTTAATGAATATAAAGGCCCACAATACCGTAGGTGTTCAATTGGTGGGAGTTCATTTCGTCATTTCCATGAAATTCCAACAGGATGGTTATATGCAAGTGAGATTTTCCTAAATTGAATCCTGTTTCTTCACTGAATTTCATTCTTTTTTCAGAAATCTATTGCCTTCCTTTGATGCTTGATCCCAGCTTTCAAAAGAGTTTCATGAAAGACTAAATGTTAGACTTAGGCTACTGCACATGATGGAGTTAATGCCACCTAAACAAAATCTGTTGAAAGGATGGGGGAGGGATGGTTGAAAGGAACTATTTGAAGGGGAAGAAACATTGTATATAAATTGAAAAATAATTTTGTAAAACAAATAATTAACTCTTAATTGTTTTGTTCAAGATTCAAGTTTTCACAGATTGAGTTTCCCTAAGGGTGAGCTGCTGGTGATATAATTTTTCAGGCAAAATATTTTCAAGAGTGGATGAGGGAGAGAGAGAGAGAGAGAGAGAGAGAGAGAGAGAGAGAGAGAGAGAGAGAGAGAGAGAGAGAGATTGAGAGAGTGAATGTGTGGTCTGGGCAACTGACTGTACATGAAAAATTGAACCAGAATTCAGGTCACATCTGCTAAAGGTGGGGTGGGGATGGGTTGACTCAGGCTCCCTTACTGCTCATGAGATCCCATCCCTTTCCCTACCTCCTCTCTTTCCTGCCCAGGAACTGGGAGTCAGAGAAGATCTGCATCTCCATCAGCCTGGCAGCAGGCATGGAGGTGACATTTTCCCTGACCTATGAGGAACTACTGCAGTGGCACTGGGGCCATTACCAACTGGTGATGAGCTTGAAGCCTGGCCAATTGGTTACAAGGATGAGCATATGGGTCACAGTGTCAGAAAGGACAGGCATTGACTATGTGCCTGTGCTACATCTAAGGACCACCCGTGCACACCAGCACACACACAAGTACGTAGAGAACACCATAGGCCAACCATCAGAACTGGTCATCCTTGGATGGAAACCTACTCATTCCCCTGGGCTACACAATGGATGGGAAACTGCTTTTTCCCCTGGGATACACAATAAGGAACCCTCAGCCCTATGCTCATTGCCAAGTTCCACCCCCACTCAAACAGTAAGCAAAGGGCATGCCTGGAGTATGAGCTATTTGAGTTCCAAAATTGTGGTGATATTTACAGGCTATATAAACCTGTCACATAAATTCCTAAGGCTTAATTTCCATAATCTAGAAAATCAGGGTTGGGCTCAAACAAATCATGTATTAACAATACCAAGGGTCTTTGAACCCAAGCTCACCAACACTTGATTTCCTCTGGAATCATTGCTGAGAATGCAAGGGCAAGATGAGGACAGTGCGAACAGCAGACATCCCTTGAGGATACTGTCTTGGGTCCTGTGGTGCAGAGAGGTGTCCTGACTGCTGTGCTAGCTTCAAATTTCATCTAGAGTTTCTGGAAGTCCAGTACTGGACACTGACTAGATGAGACTCACAATGTGACCTTCTAAAAATACAGATTTCTGGAAACAACCTTTCTGTGGTCTGGTTCAGTAGATTGGATGGGGGCCCAGGAATCTGTGCTCTTAACCGGTATCCGGGTGAACTTGATGTCCAGCAAGGTGGGGAACCACTGAGCTGACCTCCATGCTGCATCCGGGAGATGAGTGGACAGGCACAAAGAAATCACCCGCCTCCTGTGGCCACCCTCACAAAACTGGTTGGCATTGAGGTCCTGCCTAATTAGACCCTGATGACCCGAGAGGCACTGTGGTGTTTGTAGTGGAGAGAGGCAGACACACAGACCTGGGTTCAAATATCAGCTTTGAACGTCTCCTAACATGGGAACCTAGGCAAGCCATGCAGTTACTCTGCTTCAGTTTCCCTATCTGTACAATGGGGAAAGTGCCATCTATGTCCCGGGGCCATCGTCAGTATTTGAGAAAATGTCCTCCCTCCAAATCATTTGGTGCAGAGTAATGGTGAATTGTTGATAATTGTAAGAGCTAACATCATTGAGCACTTACTAAGGTCCAGGTATGGTGCCAAATGCTTTCTATAAATGATCTCATTTAATCCCCACAGCACCTATCTATGAAGAAGGAGATATTATCATCCCCTTGCTACAGATGAGGAGACTGAGGCTTAGAGGGTGGGAATAACTTGTCCAGGGCCACACAGTCAGTCAGAAGAAGGGAACTGGGCCCCCAGGCTGTCCGACTCCTTGGAGCCTGCACTCTTAAAAGCCCTAAGCTATAAATGGAAGCTCCCTCCCCCTTCTTCTTAAAGGTTAAAACAGAGGGTAGAACCAATCCTGTGGGGATAAAACAGAACAAAGACCTCTGAAAGGAAGGAAGCCAAGGGAATGTATGTAAGCAGGCGCTTCAGAGAGTATGGGGGCTCAGTTTGTCCCTAAGCTTCCTGGACAGCTGTAGCAGGAAGGGGGAGGGGAGCAGAACTTCCAAGTTTCTATCTTCTGGAAAAAAGAGACACACAGGCATGTCTAAATGGACATCTGTCTTGGACTAAAATTCCAGGAGGAGTTGATCTCATGGCCAGCCCAGCAAACATCCGGGACCAGAAATTCATCTGTGCTTCCATGAGAAGCTTAAAGGCCTATTCACACACAGATTCTGAGAGTCAGAAGGCAAAGGGGGAAGAAAACAGGAAATTCTAGCCTAGAGGAGTCCCTTCCTCGGCTGGGCGATTTCCCACAGCATAAGAGGCGTGGAGGAGCGTAGGCCCTTTCTGTGTGCCGGTTTCCTTTTACTATATGCACCACCCTGCCTCTCTGGGAGGAGACCCAAGCTCCTAGTCTATCTCAGGACATGACACGCCTCCCTCTAGGCAGTCAAAGACTGGGCCCCAGCATGGACAGGAAGTGACCAAGGGTGAGGACGTGAGTGGGGGTCAGACTGCCTGAGCTGGGGAGCTAAGGGGAGAGCTGAGTCTGTCAGGCTGGGCTTCCTGGAAGTGGCAGGGCAGGAGCTGGTCACAGGATTTGGAGAGGAGGGTGACATTTGGGCAGGCGGAAGGGCATTGCAGGCTGGAGGAGCACCAGCTGGTGGTAGGGGTTGGACTTCTGACCCTCCCCAGATACTGCCCCTTTTGCTGTCCCTTTCTCTGGGTTGTCCGTCTGGTGAACCTTCCATCAGCCCCCCATCCCACACATACAGGTGAGGCTGACTCACCCCCATGCACCACGATTGAGAAGGGAGAGACCTGTGTCCGTGTCATCTGCTACCCATCACTGCAAGACCAGTCTGCCTTCTCCGGCTCAGGCATCATGGCAGACTTCGTGGCTCAGTACGATGTCATCATGGGAGACATAATTGGAGATGTGCAGGTAAGGAGGCCAAGAGAAGTGGAGAGAGCATGGGATTTGGAGTCAGCGAGGCTGCGGCAATGATCTAGCTTCTACGAGTTCTCATTTGCTTCTCCCTAGGGCTAAGTGAGGATTAGTGAATACCGGGTAGGATGATGTGCAGCGCAACATGACTTTGCACCATATATGCGCTCCCCAAAAGGGCTGGAGACCTGAAAGATCATAAATGAAACCCAGCTCAAAATGAATCCATGCCCAGTTGAATAGAATCATAGCTCACTCTTAATCAATCCTTTTACATTGTGAACCTTTGGCCAGTAATTGCTCTCTCACACTCATGGGCTCTCATGCTTCCTGCAGTTCTACTACCCCCATGTTCTCCTGAGCTCTCTTGCTCTTGCTCACTTTAAAAACCATCTTTTTGCTTCAATTGAGCCATCTGCCCAAGCAGGGAGCCCTTGAATTCTGAGCTCACACACTCATGGAGAACATGCACAGTTCCCATGCTCTCCCTGAGGGCTGTGTTCCTTTCCCACAGCATTTAGCCAAAGACCACGGCTTGACAAAGACGATTGAATGGCAACCAAAGATGTATGTCCCAGCCACAACTTCCACTGTGCCCCAGCATCCAGGCCACCCCCAGCTTCCCCACACCACACCACAAGCCTTTCTCCAAAAGCACCTGAACCCGCCACCGATTTGTGCCTGAGCATTTGCTCATACAGTTTACTCGCCTGGGAATGATTTCCTCATTTCTCCACTGGTCAGCATCTTTCTCCTCCTTAATCTCTACCTCCCTGATGACCACACCCAACTCACAATTTCTTTGTCTGCACTGGGCCAAAATACTGCTGTGGCTAAACCTCTTCTCATGCACTTTTCCATTCATTTCTACTTTAACACATCTCCACTGAACTGAGCTACTGTGGGCCCAGTCCTGTACTCATTGACTCTGAGAACTCAGAAATAAGTCAGACACAGCTCCTAATCTCCCTCTAGAATCTCACAGTAGTGGGGGAGCCAGACACATGAAGCAGTAACAGTCATAAAATGTTCCAAGTGCTCTGTGGAAATCTGGGATGAGTTATGAAGGGGTGCCGATGGGGGAGGGTTTCAGGAAAGTCTTCATAAAGGAGTTGGCCTTTAAATTAGGATGGGAAAAATGGATAGGATTTCACCTCCACCTGGGTCGATGAGGTGAAGGAAAAGGCATGCAGAGAGAGAGAACAGCAGGTGCAAAGGCACAGAGGTATGAAACAGCTGTGTAGTCGGAATAAAAGTAATTCACCCTCTCACAGTTGAGGGTATGCTGCCAGCAGGTGGCAGTAGGGGCCTTAACCTGTTGTTGTGTCATATGGATGTATTTAGTTAACTGAGGCATTCGTTTGCTGTTGCATTCTTTATCTTTTCCACAACTGTCTGGACTTGAAATATAGATGTGGGATTAGGCATTAGATCCACTGTGTGCCCTGGCTCCTGTTGTCCCACCACCAAGAATCTCTCAATTCACTGCCGGTTGCCTACTTCAATCTGCCCCACCCCCACCCCTTTCAGAGCCCAGCACTTTCTCTGCTTCATTCATTAAGTTGGTACTCACTGGGCACCTAATCTGTGTCATGCCCAGTGCTGGCTGGTGTTGGGAGCTGTAAAGGGAATCACACACAGATTCTACTCACTGCCTATGGGTGAAACAGAGAGAAGGAATGCTGACACAACATGAGAAGCCCTCTTTCAATGACAACACAAGGTATGATGGAAGCAGTAATGAGAGGAGTAGGTGGGCAAGGAAGGGCCCCTGGAGGAGTTGAAGCGTGACCTGGGTCTTAAAGACTGAAGTAAAGTTTGCCATATGAGCGGGCCCTGAGGGAAGGGGAGCCTTCCCCTTCCAGCAAAAGGGGACCGCATGGTAGGAGTGGAGACCAGAAGTACTTAGGCATGTATAGGAAACTACGAGTGGGTTGGAGTTCCTAGAGTACGGATTTGGGGCACAAGAAGTGACAAGAGATGAGACTGAAGGTAGGTGAGTACAGCAGGGGCATGACAAGGAGGATGGAATTTTTCCTGTAGATGACCAGGGAGCCAAGAGAGGGAATGACTTTGTAAGGTTTGTGTTTAGAAAGACCTGGCAGCTGCTGTGGAGAAGTATGGATGTGAGAGAGTGCAATAGAAGCAGGAAACCTGAGAGAAATAAGGCCTGAACTTGAGCTTTGGTGATTTGGGATGGAGAGGAGGGTGGAATTGAGAAATACCCAGCAGGTAAAACCAGCAGGAATTCGTGGCTGATTGGATATGGCGAGTGAGGGGGACAGGAGGAGTCAGAGAGCAACACTGAGGTTTGTATCTGGGGTGAATGGGTGAGTGGTGGTGCCTCCAAAGGAGAAAAGGATTCAAGCAGGATGGGGGCAGGACAATGAGGTTATTGTTTGGGGAGGATGTGTTTGAGGCATCTTCAGACATCCAGTGAATGTGCCCAACAGTGACAGGACAGGCAGTTGGGGAGGCAGAAGAGTGAAGACTGGACTGGAGAAAGAGATGTGGGGGTTATCAGTGGAGACTCATGGGTGAAAACGAGAGTAAGTGAGCCTACCCTACCCCACCCCCAAAGAGAGTGACAAGAGAAGATCCAGGATGGCAATACCTAAGGCAGAGCTTCCCAATCCATGAGCCCTTGATCTTCTCAGCCCTCAGGGTGCTCAGGAGGGGTCTGAGGCATGCCTGGGCCGTCCCCACCAACGGCCAACAGCCTGTGCTGGAGCTCCAAATGCTGCCCTCCTCAGTTTCTTCATTGTGCTGCACAAACATAATCATTTTCTTTTTATGCCATGCCTTGAAAAATATAGGGATGCCCTGCTAAGGGACTGGGGGAGAAAGAGGATCATGAGAAAGAGACTGAGTCAGATGGGTCAGAGAGGTGGGGGGAGAATAAAGAGAGCTCACCATTTCAGAATCCCAAGGAAAAGGCTTTCTGCCTAAGGCAGAAGTAATTGTGAATTGCGAAATTCACCAGAGAGGTCCAGTAAGATGAGAATTGAAATACACTCGATGAGTTTGGAAACAAGCCATTCACTGTTGCCTTCAGCAAGTGAAGTGTCAGTGCAGTGTTGCAGGTGGGAGCCCATCTGTGGTGTCCAGAGAAGTGATGTGGAGGGGCGAAGACCATTGCAGGTGCCAATTTCATTATCATGAGATGCTAACTGGAGGAGAGAGAGAGGCTGATTAGAAGTGTGGGTGGGTTGTGGGGTCAAGGGATGCCATCCTAGTGGATGGAAAACATACAAATTTGTTTATCTTCTGAAAGGAAGTCCCAGTAGTAGTGGGGGGTTGGCATGCCTTTGGAGAGGGAGTTACTGAATGTGTGGAGGAGGTGCTAGGGGCCGGGAGTGCATGGATTCCAGGGCAGTACTATATTTGCCTAAAAAAGAGGAAAGAGGTGTGTGGGGATATGGAACCTTGGGCAAGGGTAGGCTGGGCAGTTGACAGGTACCTTGCCAGGAGGCCTCAGATTTCTTGGTGAGGAAGGTGAGACGTCACCTGAGAATGGGTTGGTGTGGCAGGTGAAGGGGAGTTGAAGGTTTGGAATGTTGCTGAGGCGTTTTGAGGTTGCTGAGCAGGGACTTGCCTGTGGGTTGTGGGATATGAGGGCGGGACCCCAGGAGAGGCTGGGGCCATGGACAGGTAGCCCTGTGATTTTCCCAGAAGCTCTCACCTGCCAGGTATAAGCAGAGCACAGGAGGCCAGCTGGGATTCTGCCCTTGGCTTGGGTGGTTGCAGGGTTGGTGACCCTGACTCTTGGGAACCGTCACAGACTGCCATCAGAAAGGGAAGGCAGAGTTTACCCATGTAAATGTGCGTTATTTCAAAGGCTGGACATGGGAAGAGGCGACCACAATGTCCTCCTATCTCCTCTTCCCCCTCTCCACCCATCTTGAGAGAGAAGGAGGAGACAGAACCTCATACCTTATGGGCAGAAAATGTCTGAAGGGCAGAGAAGAAGATGTGCTGGTTACCCCTGGTCAGTGCCTGCTTCAGGCTTCAGGGGGATATAGACCCTCAGCAAGTCCACATATCCCTGAGCTGAACTGAGACTGGTCCTGAGAGATACTTCCAGCTTCCCCCTCCCCTTTCCTCAGCTGTCTGGCCCCCAGGCTCTGCAGAGGGAGAGATGGAGTGGGGGAAGGAGGGTCAGCAGCCAGTCACATCCATGTTCAGCCCAAGGCATATGTACCTGGTCTAACCAATCCCCTCAGAAATAACAGCTCACTCAGCCTCTGCTCCCTCCTCCCCTCCCTGCTCTGCCCGGCAACAGCAGAAATGAGGTTTAAGGAGGAAAGAGAGGCCCTGCAATCTCCCAGCCCCTGGTGGGGAATGGAGCTGGGCTCCAGGCTCACTCTATAGAGGGAGGTTAAAACAATACTTACAGTTCCTGGAGCCTATGCGAAATGTCCCTAGGGACTCTCAAGATTGTCGAAGCCTGGCTTTCTCATGGCAGGAACTCACATATTACAGAGATCCCGAACCTTAGAGTCCTGGGCCAAGAGCCAGTCTCATTCACTCCACAGCTCTGCGGCAGGCCCTGAACTGACAGTCTGAACAACAGAGACAGAGTTGTCATAGGGGAGAGGGTCAGTGAATCAACAATCACACAAATGCCTATTTAACCAGAAACAGTGATAAGTCCTAGGAAGGAAAAGATTGGGTGTTGTCAAGGAGAATATGAGTCGACCTAATTCAGATTGAATTTCACAGTTTTTCTTGGTTTGGCTTCTTTCTGTCCAGGTTTATGATGGCTACCTTATTCATTACTTTGCCCCCAGAGGCCTCCCCACTGTGGAGGAAAATGTGGTCTTTGTTATTGATGTGAGCGGCTCCATGTTTGGGACCAAGATGAAGCAGGTCACAGAGACCCTGGGGACATTCCATAGCCCTGGGATTAGGAAGGCCAGAAAGCAGAGTGCTGGAAAAATGGGTCCCTGGGGTCAGAAGCCCTGCCATCCTATCAGCCATGAATCTTATAGGCCTGCAACTACTTAAGTGTCCTGGATCCCAATAGATCATCAGCCATGGACACCTGGAGCCACAGAATCCTAGGAGTATTGAGACATTTGGTTTTGGGGATGAAACTATTGAGACTCTCAGCCTCCGGGGCTTGTAGGAGCACAGAGTCATAGTACTCTCAAACCAGAGAGCCCTGGGATCATAGAATCCTGAACCAGAAAAGCACCTCTGGCATTAGAGAGGCTGAACCATCTTGAGGACACAGGTTCTCTGACTTAAAGTCCTAAAAACACTGCACACCAGAATCATATGGCTTAGAAACCATACAGCCCTGGAGCCACATGGATTTGGGTCTTGTGACACTTTGTTTCGGTTTGCCAATGCTGCCATTATGAAAATACCAGAAATGGATTGGCTTTTATAAATGGGTTTTATTTGGTTACACAGTTACAGTCTTAAGGCTACAAAGTGTCCAAGGGAATGCATCAACAATCGAGTACCTTCACTGGAGGATGGCCAATGGCGTCCGGAAAACCTCTGTTAGCTGGGAAGGCATGTGGCTGGTGTCTGCTCCACGGTTCTGGTTTCAAAATGGCTTTCTCCCAGGATGTTCCTCTCTAGGCTTCAGTTCCTCAAAAATGTCAATCTTAGTTGCACTTGGGATATTTGTCCTCTCTCAGCTTCTCCAGAGCAAGAGTCTGCTTCAACGGCCATCTTCACACTGTCTCTCATCTGCAGCTCCTCTCTCAGCTCCTGTGTGTTCTTCAAAGTGTCCCTCTTGGCTGTAGCAAGCTCGCTCCTTCTGTCTGAGCTTATATAATTCTCTAGTAAACTAATCAAGGCCCAAGCTGAATGGGCAGGGCCACACCTCCATGGAAATTATCTAATCAGAGTTATCACCTACATTTGGGTGGGTTGCATCTCCATGGAAACACTCAATCAAAGAATTACAATCTAATCAACACTAACATCTGCCTACACAAGATTGCATCAAAGATAATGGTGTTCTGGGGACATAAATACATTCAAATTGCCACACCCTTCTACCAGAGCACCCTTGAATCAAATTCCTGGGGCCATAACCCCTTTGTCTTTTACGTAATGGTCTTGCCACCATAGGATTTGGCTTTAGAGTCTGAAGTCATGATATTCTAGAAGCAGAGTTCTCAAACCACGATACTTTGGGGCTCTGAAATTATAAGGTTTGACTATCCATGGACATTATAGCACTTGTACCTGAAAGTCATTGAACCACAGAACCCATGGTCCTTAATGCTATAGGATCCTGGATCCATTGAATTTGAGTTTCATGGGGACTTAAATGTGTAAATATCTCAGATATTCATTGAATCTTAATGCACTTGAAATATAGGGCCGTTGGACGACATAGTACCCTGATATCTCAAAGCCGTGTAATCATACAGTCTTTGAAATTCAGAATCATGGAATTATAATGTTGTTTGGCCACTGATCCCTTTGAACCTAATGCACAGGGATTATAATTTCCTCAAAATATAAGGTCTTGGAATACTGCTGAGGAACCAGTGAATCCTGGAATCCTAGAATCTTGGAGTCATATTAAATGTGGAGAACATGGAATTTAGAGTCTGTGTTATAGAATCATTAGGCTTTCAGACACTCAAATTCTTTTCTTATGAAAGCAAAGAGGAGTCACTTGTGTCTTAGAATCCTGTGGCAATATGGTGTGGGAACCAGGGAGACTGAAATCAGCAAGTCTTTAGACTCCAGTGGTCAGCAGATTTGGCCTGCTGGCCAAATCCAGCTCAGCACCTAGTTTCATAAATAAAATTGGAACACAGACATGTCTATTTGTTTACATATTGTCTCTAGCTTCTTTTTGCAGAATTGAGTTGCTGCAATGGAGACCTATGGTCCAAAAACCTTAAAATACTTACTATCAGCCCCTTTACATAAATTTTGCTGACTCCATGATCCTGAACATGAAACACCTAAACATATAATCATTGAATCTTGGAATCATAGAGATCTTGAACGATAAGGACTTTGACCTTAGGTTCATGAAAACCTAGATCCATGGAATCATAAAACTCTTAAGTCATAGATTTCTGAGGCCACGGAACCCATTGACCTTAGGATCTGGAATCTGTAAGTACTTGGACCTGAAAGTTGTGATCCCAGAGACTCCTGAAACCACATAGACATTAGACCAAAGAACTTTTGAACTTTAGAGCCAGGAAATTATTGAGATTTGGAACCAGAGATAAGTCTTGAGCTTAGAGTTCTTTGGCCATAACTCATTTTTACATTTGGAACTCTGGAGTCAGTGTGTCCTTGGATCTCAGAACCCATTAATCACAGGGAAACAGAGATGATGAACCTTTGAACTGTGTTACTGTAAATTCCCCCAAAACAGTGTCCTGGGTCCCTAGAGATTTGGACCTTGGAGCCCCCGAAACACAGAATCTTAGTACAATAGAGATCTGGGGATATATTTCTGCAGCTATAGAGTCTCTGGATCTTACAGGCCCAGAACTGTAGAGGCCTGAAATGAAACAGTCCTGGGGCAATACATGTCTTTTGACCATATGATTCTGGTGATGTATCTAAAGTATGTAGCACAGTGCCTGGAACATAGCATGCATTCTCTAAAATGATTCCTAATACTAAGTCATATGTAACCTATTCTCTGAATCTCCTATGTGCCTAGCCCTGTGCTAAGTAATTGCATGGAGGAGATAGCCAAGAGGAAGAGGCATTATAAGCCCTTTTCTCAGAAAGTTCCATATACAGATGGAGACTGAAAATGTTCTACCATAAGATGGTCAGAGAAGAGTCTGGGACTGGGAATGTCTGGGTGAGGACATGGGTAGGGGTAGGCAACTCAAGGAAAGGCTTCCTGCAGAAGAAGCAACTGAAAGAACAGTAAAGATATGAATAAGTAAAGGGGAAGTGAGGAGATATGCTATCTGAAAACTGCAAAAAGGGCAAAGTTATGGAGTCCATATGGAATCTCTGTCATCTGGGGGATGATGAGAAGACTCGTCTGGTAGAAACAGAGGGTGTGGCAGAAGAACAGATTAGATGAAGCAGAACCAAAGCATGCAAAATTGTTGAAAGGTAGCTATAAAGACTTAGAATCATCAAACTCTTAAGCTTTAGAGTCTTAGGACTGGGAACCATAGAACATATGAATCCTAGATCTCTGAAAGCATAGAGCTTAAACTTTCTAGACCAGTGCTGTTCAGTAGAAGTTTATTCATGATGGAAATGTTCTAAAATTAACATTCAATTCTGTCCAGTATAGTAGCTGCTAACCACAAGTGGCTACTGAACAATTGAAATGTGGCTACTTCGGATGAAGGACTGAATTTTTTAAACTTCATTTAATTTTAATTAATTTACATTTAAATTTAAATAGCTACATGTGGCTAGTATCTAATGTATGCACACTGCAGTTCTGGACCTTGGGCCATAGAGCCCTGGAATCATAGAGCCTTTAGACCTGGGAGTCCTAGAATCACAGAGAGCTGGTGTCAGAGGATCTTAAAGCCACTTAGACCTTAAGCCTTGTTATAGAAAGAGTCATTTGATATCATAGAACTCAAGTATTGCCTTATCTCCTTCATTTCATCCATATCCCACAGACTAAGAAGGCCATGAATGTGATCCTCAGTGACTTGCGGGCCAACAACTACTTCAACATCATCTCCTTTTCTGACATGGTTAGTGTCTGGAAAGCAGGAGGCTCCACCCAGGCCACAATTCAGAATGTTCACAGTGCCAAGGACCACTTGAGTCACATGTAAGCTGATGGTTGTAAGTATTAGACCTGTCCACCCAAATGGGCAAGCTGTGATGACGTGAGAACTTCTTGAAATGCTCCCTTCATTGCCCCCACACTCCCCCCACCTCTCACAATGCCTGAAATATCACCATTACATTTTATGTAAATATGCCCTTTCATCCTTTTCTGTTCTCCTTCCATCTCCCTTTCCTAGTGGAAAGAACACAGATGTTTCTCCATGTATCTTTTGGTATGAGCTTCCTCCTCTTTAAAGCAAACACTCAGAAGAAACTGCTAGGTTTTTTATTTTTATCAATAATATAGATATTTATTTCCAAGTATTTGAGCAAGCTGCTGCCCTGGTTCTGGCTTTTAATCAATTCCTTCTCAAGTAGTTACCATCCACCACCCCCTGTCAACTCAGCCCCCCCCCCCCTTTTTTTATCCTTGGAGAGTTGCCAGTCTCCTTGGGAAGCTGCCAAAGAGATGTCCCCCCAGGAAAGAGGCAAAGAACAATCTGGGACAGAGAGTGATTCAAGCCAAGGACATGTGGGCCCGCAGGTCAGTGCATTCAAGGAAGAGAGAACAGGGTCTTGGTGAGAATGGAGGACTTGGGCAGGATAAGCAGCTAAAACAGTTTGAGCAAAGATGAGAAGGTATGACTGAGCCTGGCGGGTAGGTGAGATGCTCATTGTGTCTGCAGTGGGGGTAGAAGTGACCAGAGAAGAAAGCCTCACAATCTGCTCCCCAATTAGGGACTGACAGCAATGCAGCTCTACTGGCAGCTGCTTCAGTGCTGAACCGTAGCATCCATGAGCCTAAGAGGGGCCCCAGTGTGGGAAGGATCCCTCTCATCATCTTCCTGACAGATGGGGAGCCCACGGTTGGTGTGACGACCCCCCAGTGTGATCCTCTCCAATGTCCATCAGGTGTTGAGCCACAGGGTGTCCCTTTTCAGCTTGGCCTCTGGGGATGACGCTTACTTCCCAGCTGCTGCGCTGCCTGTCTCTGGAGAACCAGGGAGCAGCCCAACAAATATATGAGGACACTGATGCAGCTCTGCAACTTGAGGGTCTCTATGAGGAGATTTCCATGCCTCTGCTGGCAGATGTGTGTCTCAATTACCTGGGTGGCTTGGTTGGGGCCTCCCCTTGGGCCCCTTTCCCCAACTACTTTGGTAGCTCATAGCTGGTGGTGGCAGGCCAGATGCAGTCAGACAAGCAGAAGCTGGGCATCCCCCTCGCAGCCAGTGGCCCCCAGGGTCAGTTTCTTGTGGCCCACCACAGTGAGGTGGCCACCAACAGTAGCCAGAAGGTCTTTGGTTGTCCAGGGGAACCAACCCCCAATGTGGCCCACTTCATCCATCGTCTCTGGGCCTACATCACCATTGGAGAGCTGCTGGAGGCACGTTTCCAGACCTGCAACATCACTATTTGCCACCTGCTGGCTGCCAAGGTCCTCAACTTGCCTCTTGAATTTAACTTTGTCACACCTCTTACTTCACTGGTCTTGGTGCCACCCAAGGAGGCTAGTGAGGAGGCCAGGATTCAGGCCTCCAGCACAGTGGGACCAGGCACCACCATGCCCTCCCTCATCCTCCAGCAGGCATGGCTTAGGGGTAGGCACAGCCCAGCCATCCTTGGTGCCCAAGTTCTCCCCCAAATCAAGGTCTGTGAGACCAAAGTTGTACCCATCTTCACCTACTCTTGCCTCTACGAAGAGACTACCCAGTCCAAGCAATTGGAGCCACTATGTCAGAACCCCAGTACCCTATTGACCCCAATACAACCAAAACCCAAAACTCCAGCACAACAGGATGCTGGCTCTTTGGCAAGCCTCTTCTCAGGATGAAATCTACTGCTTTTGTGCTCTCAAATTCTAATGTTCTATTGCCTCTGAAGCCCAGCACTACATCACACCAGAATCTTGGTACCCTACTATCCATGAATTCCGAGCTGCAAGTCCCACCTCTGAATCCTGGCATCTCACCTCAGCCCAAACCAGACACTATGAAACATGTTACCCCACTGCATTTCAAGCCTGATTTTCCATTACAGTCTAAAATAGATGCTCCATCACATCCTCAACCTGGGGATCACACAGTCACCCAAAAGCCTGCCACAGCCAAGTCCTGGGGTCCCCACACTTCAGATCTTCAAACACCCACCATACACCAGACTTAGGATTCCTGTCCCCAAGACCCCGAACAATGTACCATACTCCAGAACTGAGACCCTCTTACCCAAGGACCCTAAAACCCCATCACCTCTTAAACCTAGTGTCTCACCTCACCAAACTTCCCCAAATCTGGGACCCCCAACCCTCCATATACCCCAAAACCCACTACCCTCCAGAACTTCCATATCCAGGCCCCTACCTCATAGAGCCTAAGCCCTGATCCAAGCACAGTCTTAAGTCCCACAGGTCTCAGCAGTACTGTGACCACCTCTGTCCTTGGCAAATCCCTCCCCACTTCTTTCACTCCTGCCCTGCCCTCTCTTCTGTCCACTGGAATGCTCTGGCATCAGCATGACCTGCTGCCAGGGCCCCAGAGCACCAGGCCAGTTCTGGGGCCACCAACAATGGGCCTACCCAACAGCTCCAGACCTACACCAGAAGGCCACCAAAGCCTGCCAATCTTGCTGCCTTCCAGCACCTTTCCTGAGGCCATCAGCCTGCTCCTTCTCCTGGAGGAGTTAGACCTGCTGTTTGAGTCAATGGTGGAGTCCAAGTTTGTGGAGTCTTTGAACCCATCAGCTTTCTATACTTTTCTCACTCTTGATGAATATGGTGAGTACCATGGGTAAGTGGTCAAACCATGGTGGGGGTGGTGGAAACAGAGAGCACCAGGTGGCGGAAGTCTAGAAGGCTTGTGCAGAGTCTAGTGATAGTGCAGCTGCTTGCTTGCTTTAGGACTTTGGACCAATTATTTACCTTCTTTGGGCCTTAGTACCTAGGTACTGAATTGGAGGCCTTGGAAGAGGAGAATGTTACACTGGGAAGGCTGGCTAGATTGTGGATTTGACATTTGTTTTGCTGGACAAGAGAATTGTTCATGCTTCCCAAACACAGAAGGGATGCAGGAATTTGAATGTGAATATCACTGGGCAGGGCAGGTCTGTTCAGTTCTTCTCTGTTCAGTGAATAGCCCTGATTAATTAGAGGAGTGAAAAAATTTGGTAAGATTATGACAATTACATTTAAATTTCCCAAAGACAGTAAAATAACATTTTGAGCTATTCCTATGTGCAGGAACTGGTCTACATATTGTACTTGTAGTCCTTCATTTAATCCTCACAAGAAACCATTAAAGTCCTTATTTTACACTTGGGGAAACTGAAAGCACAAAGAGGTGAACAAACTTTTTAACTTCACACAGCTAGTTAGAGGTTCAAACCCCCCAATCTGGTCCCAGAGTTCCTGTGTTTCATCATTCCACTATTCTGCCTCTCTGACAGAAAGAGTAACAGTTACTGAGTGACCTTAGAGGCAGGATTAAAACTAGTTGGGGGTGGTGGTAAATCACAGGGATGCAGATTTGGGCATGACATCCTTGACACACCCCTCTCCTTCACCATCACCACTCCCATATCCCACCCATCCTCAAGTCATAATATGACCTCTAATATATTTCCCAAATCCATCCACTTCTTTTTTTTATACAATAAAATCCAAATTTTATTAAGGATTTCAAATTACATTGTATTTTCAAATTTCTAGAATGAAATTGAGCCATTTTGGAATCAGAGAAAGGGCACAGATGAATACTGACATCCCTTGAAACTAACTTTATTAAGAAAACAATTCCTCTGCAAACCATCTGTCCCTTTTGTAACAAGATGAATTATTATCTACTCCTTCACTTTGGCAATAGCTATTTCCTAAAGAAATGAAGGAAAAAAAAAAGAAGTAGTGGTTTTGCTACTTCTTAAGTTTACTTTAAAATGGGATTCTATCTTTAGATTAAAAAATGTGTAAGTTCAGTAAAAGCTATGAAGATGAGAGCTATGGGTACAAGAGAAAAAAAAAACTCAGCACAGATGTCTAATCTAAGCAACCAAAACCACTTTGAAAATAAACAGGGAAAAAAAGGTGTTTTCATGGCATTCTCTTCCCTACAAGCTATTGCAATTGGTTAAGGATTTCCAGTAGTTAATTAAAATCTCAGGAGAGAAATAAGCAAAGCTATACAACAGAAAAACACATTCACATTACAAGACCTCAATACTAAAATTTCAAAAAGGAAACTTATAAGAATTAACCACTGTAATTTTATTAAGAGCAGGAACTCTTGGCCTTCCTTCCTCTAGATTGGTCCACCCTCACTGTCAAAGCTTTTAAGTTCATCACAAAACATTAACAGTAATTAGCCTGAGGTATTTAAAGTGCGGCTCTACTCTCAAATTTAATGGCAAGTTTTTTTTTCAAAAATGGTCTTATTTCCACTGCAGTCCCATGACTAAAAGCAGTATTTACTACATTATGGTCATACAAAATACCTGAAAAATCAATCCTTGGACCTTTTGAAATAGTTGCTCATCCATTCATTTCTATTAAAATAGTAGCCACACAAAGACCTGCAAGAGTGCTGCCAGTCAAAATCCAGAACAGAGGTACTTTGTTTTCCAGTTTAGAATTATCAAACCCTGGTATCAGTAAGATGCTGAATTATCATATCTGTTGTATGCTAAATAGGTCCAAATTTTTGAGCTTTCAATGAGATCGTGCAAACATTTCACATAGTGAACAGAGGAATGGGTATATGACATACTCATACTTGCAATAAGAATAAATCAGAGACTTGTGGCCTCCTCTAGTTTGAAACCAAAGGAAATGAAATTTAACTTTTTGATCCTTCTTGTAAACAAGTACACCATTTAAGGTTTTGTCTTTTTTTGAAACTAACTTATTAGATGTGGTACCATCTTCCAAAGTTGGCACCCTTTTCTTCAATATGGTAAACTGGCCACAATCATTCAAACTAGGCCTCTGCCTCTACCTGAATTAATACAAAATTAAGACATTATCTTGTGAAAACTAAAATTGTACTTGACATTTTTATTTTAGGCTGCAAAAACAAAAACAAGCAAACAAGCAAACAATGGAAAACTTGAAATAGGCTTGTCAAATGAAGTAAATTCATCCTTTCCAGGGAAGCAGAAGGTAGACCCTACCACAGAGAAAAAATGCTTAGTTAATGGAGTTTAAATTTTAAAAGTGCAGTTAAATATAAATTGTATTTAGATTTGAATTTAGGTTTTATTCACCTCCCTGTGATAGCCAATAAACATAAGAGTTCAATTTCCTCATGAAGATGTCATTCAAAATACAAAAATCTATAAATAATCTGATAGTTATCAGGTGTGATCTTACTGGAAATTCTTAACCATATACTTAGTTTGCCAAGTGTAAAAAAAAACCAAACTTCTCTTTTAGTGTATGTCACTGCATTTCTATAACAAAGTAATGAAAGGCACAGCTAATGCAAAGAGACTTAAACACATTCAATTACTGGCTGAAAAAATACTTTGGTTCTTCAGGAAAAAATCGACAAAGTAACAAATGTTTTATTTAATAGTTGTTAAATTTCATAGCTGTACTTTAATGGTTACATGACAAAAACACTCCACAGAAACCAAACTATGTAAGTAATTAATGAGCATGCTTGAGAGAGTGTGCATTCAACATATCTGGCAGAAAAATTATAGTTAAAAGGCTAGGTAGAACAAATTGGTCTTTAAAAATATTAGTTCCTTTCCTTAAAAAAAAAAAGTTACCAAATCTACCAAGAAAATACAAAACATAAGGCTGTAAGTAAATAATAGTTGTGTTTAGGCTATTACAGTGCAGGTTATCTTCAAGGATACACACATCCTGCTTCACTGCTGCTTGCACTCTGCTGGATTTTGTTCCTTCTTGGGGTCATAGTCTGAATCATTTTCCTCGTCTCGTTCTTCCTCCCCTTCCTCATCTGCTTCTTCACCTTCTTCATCATAATCATCATCATCATCTTCAATAGCTTCTCCAGTAAAGTATAACACTGATCTTGGGATTATACGCTCACGTAGAAAGTGGCCAATCTCAAAGTCTTCAGCAGCATCATCCAGATCTCCACTCTCAGAAACTTCAAGAGGAGCAAAAAAAATAAAGAAAGAGTCATTGGAGACGGTTTTAGTCACAGTACGAACTGTCCCACATCCCTTGTGTTTCTGCTTCTTCTTAATGGTTTTCAAAGTGACATTCTTTCCTTTTTTCCAATCTATCTGACACCTGTACAACCCATAATTTCTGGTCCATCAAAAGAAAAGGGATCAGAATCATCTGGTTCTGACCTCATCCTATATGTCTTTGTCAACACTTCATTTGTGAAATACTCATTGGGTTCAAAGTGAAATTCTAAGACAAAACTCATAGGCTGACCAGCGTCTGAGAACTTCACTTTAATATCCTTCAAGTGCTTCAGAATAGGTTCATCATGTTCCTGAACCATATCACTCAGCAAGTCAACATTCTTAAAAACAGTCAACCAAAATTCAGGAATTCCTTTGGGGTCTTCTTTTTCTTCATCCTTTTTCTCTTCTTCAATCTTGGCCTTTTCTTTCAGCTCCTCTGAAATTTCATCTTCCTCATCTGGTTTCCATTCACATTCTTCTTCTGTAGGTTCATAAATTGCACTGATGATCTCAAATCGCTTATCAAATAGAGGCTGATAGAGAACAGCATACTTTCTTTCAAGATCATGAACTTCCTCATAGAATTTGGCCTGTATCTGTGCACATTTAACTTGAAGGTTTTTGAGGGCATTCACTCGTCTTTTAACTACCCTAGGCAAGCTTTCAATGTATCCTGTTGGTGTTTCTACCAGACCATCAAGTCTTTCTTGAAGGGCTGCAAGAATCCGAGGATTTTGCATCATTTGAACAGTCAGCTGACATGCTTTGATTTTTGTTTCTTCACCAGTTTCTTCTTCTACTTCTTCAACATCATCCAAATCTTGATCAAGTTCAGACTGTTCTTTGTTGTCAATGTCTGCCATGTTGTAAGAACTCCAAATATCGGCAGCTAGTACGGGGAGCCAGGCCGCCAGAGCTGCGCAGGCAGTGACTCAGGGCAGCAGCGGCAGCGGGAGGAGCAGGACGCGGTGCCGAGAGGAGAAGGCGCTAAAAAAGCCCATCCACTTCTCACTACACTAACTGTCACTGTCCTAGGAAATAGTTCCATTGTGTCTCACCTTAGAAAACTGCTTCAGCCTCCTCACTGATGTCCCAGCTTCTTTTGTCTGCAAGCAGGCCATTCTCCCCCAGCAGCCAAAAGGATCTTTTTAAAACAAAAATCAGTCCATACCCCTTCCCTACTTAATCACCACCACCATCAAGGGTTTCCCATCACACTTTGAATAAAGTCCAAAGTCTTCTTCATAGCCTACAAGGCCCTGCATGATCTGCCTCCTACCCCCATACCTTTCTGACCTTGTCTTCTCTCATTCTCCCCTCACTCTCTGAACTCTAGACCCACTGGCCTCTTCTCTGTTCCTCCAATTGACCCTGCCTCCCACTGCCACACAGGAACTTCTCTTAAGTTGTTCCCTCTGTCTTATTTACCTTGCCCTGCTCCTTTCCTACCACTCTCATGCCTTCCATTAACTTCCAAGCTCCTTAGATCTCATCTCAGATGTCCTTGTTCCTTAGGCTGTATCAGGTCTCGGTTACTCCCTCAGTCACTCTATTATTTTATTTTATTCCCCAACCGTGAGTTTTACCCAGGTCAGAAACCATGACTGTATTTTTCACCATTATATCCCTGATGCTTAAGCAGTGCCTGAAAGAATGGATGAATAAGTGAACAAATGAATGTATAATTGTTATGAGGAAGAACTTTGAACATATCTGAGCTTGAAAGACTAAGAGATTGGTGAAAGAGTAAGACCCCAGTACTGGAGATGTGCAGATTAGTTTGGGAAGCCAGTTAGGGCTCTACTGGTCAAAAGGAAGGCAGGCCCTTTGGTTGGCCCATGGCTGCTTTGCCCTGGGAATGTGAAGGATTTCTCTTACTTTTTTTGTGCTTGTCAGGAAATCCACTTTGGTATGGCGATTCTGAGGAGATCCTGGGAGGAGCTGGAAGCATGGAATCTCAAGGAAGTTCTGTGGGATTAGCAGGAGGTGAGCAAGGAGCTACCCTGGCAAAATCCCTAATCCTTCATTTCCATTCAATTAACTTCCCCATAGGAATTGTAGGAGTCTGGAGGAAGGGCAGTGTATTAGTTTTCTATTGCTGCATAATAAATTACCACAAATTTAGCAGCTTAAAACATCACCCATTATCTCAGTCTCTATAGGTAAGAAATTTAGACACAGAATAGCTGGGTCCTCTGCTCATTATTTCAAAAGGCTGAAATCAAGGTGTTTGTCAGACTGAGGAATGGTTCAACTTCCATGCTCATTCAGTTTGTTGGCAGAATTCAGTTCTTTGTGTTTGTAGGACTGATGTCCCTGTTTCCTTGCTGGCTATTAGCTGAGGCTCATTCTCCACTTCTAGAGGCCACCTGGGGCCACTCTCATATCCTAGAGGTCACACACATTCCTTGACACATGGCCCCCTCCATCTTTAAAGCCAGTCATGGAGAATGTCCCTCATGTCAAATCCCTCTCATCCTTCAAATATCCCTGACTTCTCTGCCCAGATTTAAAGTGTTACTTGGATGATCTCCCTGTCTTAAGGTCAACTAGCCTATATGACATAACTAATTACAGGAATGATATCTCATTATATTCATGGCCCTGGGGATTATACAGGGTGTGTACACCAGTGGACAGAGAATCTTGGGGGCCATCTTAGAGTTCTAGCTACCATAGGCAGAGACTGAGAGAAGATAGCATTTGAACATGCCCTGAGGAATAACTAGAAATTGATCCTTGGTAGAATCAATTGGAAAGGAAAGGAAAAAATTCTAGGTAGCAGAAAAAAACAGGAGAAAAGTCTCACTATCAAGAGAATACAAGGCACTCAAAGAATAGTCAGTTCAATTGGGCTGGAGCATAAAGAGAAAACTAGATTGCTAGGCAGGGGATAGATTTTAGAAAACTCATACATGCTGGGCTCAGGAATTTGACCCTTATCTGGGAAGAAATGACTCAGAGGTCCCAATGTTCCCAGGAATATGATAGATCCATCCCTCACCAACACAGCCCTCTCTCCTTTGCAGGTGTACTGTCAACCATCTTTGCCTTCTCATCCTCTGGTAAGCCAGCTACCCTCTTCTGCCCTCCTGTTTGAATCCAGGACAGCTTGTACACTGAGACTGGAACTGGGATCTCTCTCTGGAGAAACAGACATGGCCTCCTCCCTTTCCTTCCTCTTTCCTTCCCTCCCCTCCCCTCCCCTCCCATTCCTTCCAGGGCCATAACTTCAGAGCTGCATCCCTTGCCTTGCAGTGGATGGGTGCCCAGGGGACCTGCTGCAGCTCATAGAGGACCCAAAGGCAGGTGAAAGCCCCAAGGATTCCCTGCCCCCCATACAACACCACAGCCAGACATAGTCCTATTACAACCCCCAGACATCTGCATACTGATACTCCCAGACACACAGCTGTACACATCAACAACACAAAGTAACACACAAATACATGCCCAGACACACATAAAAACACACACAAACACATTCAAATACCAACACACTCTCAGATACACAAACACACATTAGGGTATATAGTAAACTCATACAAATACATACCCAGATACACATATTTTAACACTCCCACACCAACACACAATAATATGCAAATATGCACACATTGACACAAAATACACACCCAAGTATACACAATGATACACTGAGACACACATGCATTGATTACCTCAGATTCACCCTCAATTGCTTGAATTTGACACATACATATAGTCTTCTACTCTAGACATAGAAAACACACTGATGCACACAAATACCCACCAAGACACACATTGACACACATCCAAATGCATGAACACCAACACCCCCAGATATATGTCAACAGATGCCAATATACAACCACACAATAACATACAGTATTGCACCTGAAGACATATAACACCAGCATAACCAGAGAACCACATAAATATACAACCAAAAAACACATGCTCTATCATACCATCTCCCCCAAACATGCAGATGCACTGATATGCCCAGAGATGCTCATATGAGCATAATCACACACATTTACACACTTGGAGGCAAACACACACATACATATGGAATTAGTTGCATTCGGGTAGGCATGTGCTCATGCCCACAAACACTACACAGGAAAGGGCAGCTGGGAAGGCCATGGTAAAAGGCCTTCTCTCTGGAATTAGCCCTCTGACCATAAATCTGCACTAATTCATCTGGACCCTGGGTCCGGAGACCTCACCCCTGCCCACAATGTGGGTGACCATGCAAAAGGCCATGTTCCACACCCATACTCCCCTCCCTCCAGGGCTGCATGTCAGTGGGCAGCTGCTTGGGGCAGCAGCAAGTCCAGGCCAAGGAGACAAGACCTGCATCTACTTCCAGATCATCACAGTCACTGCAGACAAATCCCGGGACTACACTGTCACCATCACCCACAACTCCATATCTGTGAAAGGTGAGGGTTCCTTGCTCCTCTTCTGGGACCACCCTGCCTTGCTGAGGAGGACCCACATGGAGCTCCATGTGGCTGCCACAGACAGCCTCACCCTCCACCTTGGGCCCCATCTCGAGTTCCTTGTCTTCAATCACTGCTATAGGCACCCCAGCACCCTGCAACTACCCCACCTGGGGTCCTATGTGGCTAATGGTTTGGACCTCAGTCCCTTGGCCCATGGTCTGCTGGTTAAGTGCCACTGAGGCTGAGAGGGAATGGGAAGCACTAGTCCTAAGGGTGACTCTGCCAGGGTGAAAGGCTGGTGAGCCCCTGGATGACCCCTCCCAAACCACAGGAGGAATCAGGACCAAGCCCTGCCCTTAGGGAGTTCCTAATCTGAGGAGGGGACAGACCCAGACATGGACAATGATCCCCGAGTGATCAGTGCTGGAGAGAAATCAGTCCACGTAGCTGGAGGAACCCAGGGTGGGAGACTTTGCCCAGCTTTGGAGCTCAAAAAGACCACCTAGAGGAGGGAGAACCATGCTGAGTCTGGAAGGCTGAACAAGAGCATTGGGGAAAGAAATGGAAGTTGTAGGGGATGGAGGTGGGATGGTCAGAGCTGGGTCATGGAGATCGCTGAATGCCAGAATGAGGAATTTGGCTTTATCTAGAAAGTAATGGGGAGCAACAAAAGGATACAAGCAGAGGAAAGATACAGTCAGACCTGGGTATTACAAAGATCCCTCTTGAGGCTGCTGTGAAGAGGGATTGCAGGAAGACAGACTGTAAGTCAGAAGCCTGAGGCAGAGGCTCTCACCAAAGAGTTCAGGCAGGGTCAACAGGTTGGACAGATATTTTTACCTCCTCTGGCCCTCTCCTCCCTTCTCCTCTCCTTCCTTCCAATCTGCCCTGTCTTCTCCTTGAAGCCTGGCTTTCCCCTTTCCTCTGCCATCTCATCAACCTTAGCTCCCTACATCCACACTATACACCTGCCTCATCTGACTCCTTCACATTTCCCATAGTGTCTAGCCTCTTACTTCCTCCAGGCTTTTGCTGGCCCTCCCAACTCTGCCATCCCCCCATCCCACTTTTCCCTCTTGATTTCCTGCTTTAGGCTCCTCTAAGAGCTCTAAGCAGAGACTCAAGGCTACTGCCTTTACTAGCCCTGTATCCCTTTCCCTCAGGGCAGTTCAAGCACACAAACATCCAGCTGGTGACAGGGCCTGCAGGACCATATCTCCAGAGGCACTAAGGCTTAGATGTGCATGTGACTCTAGGCAAGAGACTGATGAAAGATTCACTAAGATTGCTGCCCCGCTGGGCTGCCTGCTGACTGGTGAAGTGCTCTCATGTAGAGTGGCTCCTGGACCATCTCTACTTCGCCTATGTCCTGGACCCCAGAGCTATAGGACATGAGTTTGGGAGACCCAGAAGCCAGAGCATGGAGTGAGCCAGGAACAAAGACCTAAGGACATGGAGACACACACATGGGCACATATACTCATGTATGCACTAAGGAACACAAATACAAGGACATACAAACACATAGACACAGCTTGGGGACTCCTGCTTCCTTACTACCTGTCTGTCTCCAGTCTCCACTCCCTCTAATCCATACTGCACACACACCCTGGAAGTGACTTTTTAAAACAAACAAACAAACAAAAACCTGAGTCCTGCTTACAACCTTCCATGGCTCCTATGGCATATTTAAGCACTCTCCCACTGCTTAGCCTTTGCATGTACTTTTCCTCCTGTGTGGGACACCCTTCATTTATTTCATGTAGGCAATTTTTACTCATCCTTCAAGTCTTGGTTCTGATGTCACTTCTTCTAGGAGACCTTCACTGACCCCTCCCCTAGATTAAATATGGTCCCCTCCTCTGTGTTCCCTTAGCCCACTCCCATCCCATCCAAGTTCACAGCACTTATCATACTGTGTAGTAATCATCTATTTACTTATCTGGATCCCTGACTAGACTGTGAGCTCTTTGAAGGCAAGGACCTTTTCTGAATCATCTATGTATCCCCAGTGTCAGGCACATGTAGGTGCTTAGTAAATATTTTCTGAATGAATGAATGAATGAATAAAAAGGAACCCCATGACACAGAGGTATACACACACATATACATACCCAAAACCAAAGACACAGGATCACACATAGAAATACAGCAATGATGACAGACATGAATGGGGAAATAGAGAGACAGAGACATACAGAAACACAAGGCACAAGGATCTCAAAACAAAGAGACATGGGCATAGGGACACATAGATATACAGAGAGGAGGACAGAGAGCCATAGTGACAGCATCAGGGGCAGAAACTCAGAGAAACAGAGACAGATGCTGTCTTGCTAGGCCTGAGTCTCTATGATTTGGAACTACTGTCCCTGTCATAGGAAAAGAGACAAGGAAACAAAAACAAGGTCACTGGGGACAGACACACAGTGACAAGTCAAATGTGGAGACACTGAGACATAACAACATACAAACTAAGAGATAGATTTGCACAGAAATCCAGACATGGGAGCAGAGGGATCAAGACACACAGTGACACATAAAGACCAAGGAACATGGATGCAGAGACATAGAGGAAAACAGGGAGACACCAATCAGAACCACAGTCCAAGGCAACAAGGACATAGGGACAGAGGCACTGATATACTGAAAAGCTGATTTGCCTACATGCACTAGGTGGGTTGGTGGGAGGCGGGGGGGGAGGCATGGAATGGGAAGAAAACACACAGACAAAAGACCAGAGACACACAAGGACATAGAAACAGACATTACACAAACCCAGAGTTGGTGATAATGACCTGGGGACACAGGTGCATGCAGAGTAACACCAAGAGAGAGAGATGGGAACACAGACTCATATTCAGAGACCCAGTGACAAAGATGTAGGGGAACAGACACCTGAACAGTGACAAAAACCAGCAAAGAGATAGAGGTCAGGCCAGGGAACAGAGACATAAGGACAGATAAGGTACAGACCCAGGTACAAGGGGAACATTGTGACATAGCAACAAGGACACAGGAATTCAGACACAGAGACCTTAGCACAAGTAGATATGGGGGAAAAGCACCCACAAACACAGTCACATGGATACAGGACACAGGCTAGCCATAGGGAGAGAAACATAAGTTCACATCTGGAATAATAAAGACAGGGAAAAAGAAATCCAGACACATAGAAACAGGCACATATAATACAAAGGAGTAGAGACAAAGTAACAGGGAAATCTATCTGGAGATGCAAGGATACAAAGATAAAGAATCAAGATATGCCTAGGGACACACAGAAATAAAGACCCACAAACAGACAACCAAGGCCACAAATGAAGGGATGGGGACAGTGAAACAGACCCAGGGACACAAAGATAATGGCTCAAAGACAAAAAAAATGGATCCAGACACCAGACACAAACAGAGAGACAGGGACAAGAAGGTGATGAATCAGATCAAAACAAAACCAGGGACAGAGTGGAACACAGAGAGAAATAAATGCAGAGAGACTCATTGACAAACAGACTCAGAGAAACAAGGACACAGTCATGGGGACCCAGAGAAAAAAGCCCAAGAACCAAGAAAGAGAGGCATCAAGTCACAGAATAACTTAAATCACATACATGGCAACACAAAGAAACTATAGTACAGAGATATTGACAAAAGCTGGAGAAAATAGATGGAGAAGTAGGAAAAATAACAAAATACAGCTACAGGCACAGAGAGCGAAGTCCCAGAGATGCACAGACTTGGGGACTCACCAACACAGGGCAGATGTAAAGAGGCATATGCAGATTCATGAGCACACAGATACTGGAACATAGAGGCTCAAAGACACAAGAATACAGCATCTCAGGGACACACACTGGATCACAGAGGCTCAAGAGTGTGCAAAGGAGTGAGCATGCTCAGAGACAGAAGCATGTAGGCACTGGAACATGAGTCCAGAGGCTCATGGCACCTAAACACAGAGATGTACAGACAATAGATCACATGCAAAGACTTAGGAACATGCAAATTATCAGGGATGCACAGCAAAAGGGACACACAAACACTTGTACACAGTCTGATTGGATACACAGACACTGAGACACAGAGGTCCATGGGCACACAGTGACAAGCAGACACAGACACTAGAACACAGAGGCTCAGGGATATGCAACAACTCAAAAACATTCAAGAACAGAGATGCATAGACACTAACACACAGAGATCAGGGCCATGCAGAGACAAGGATATAAAAGCAGGGGAATACGGAGACATAGGGGCACCCAGAGATGGGGATATACATATACTAGAACACAGAGACTAATGGGATATACAACACAGAGTTGCATAAGGAATGGGAAACAGAAACCCACAGGCTTACAGAGAACCAGGGACATGCAGCCACTGGACTGCACAATACAGTGGAAGCCACAGACACCAGAACACAGAGACACTGGGACACACAAACCTTGGGAAATTGAAATATGCTGACACTGGAACACATCCAGAAACTTGCTCATACAGATATTAAGATACATGCAACCACTGGAAAACATAGGCAACAGCAGAAACACACAAAGACTCTGGCACATACAAACTCTTGAACATACATAGACACTAAAACAGACATCAGAACACATAGGGACAGGCATACAGAGACAATGGGACCAACAGACACTGGCACACAACTTGGTACACACAGACACTAGGATACACAGACATAGGGACACACAGAACCTGGGATACATACTTGGAGCCAGACACCACCGGAACACAAGGAAACTGGGGTACAGAGGTTGAGGCACACAAAAACTGAAATTTGGAGCCACACAGCAACATGCTGGCACTGGGACACACAGACGCTGGGATACAGACACTGAGGCACACAGAAACAAGGACCTACAATAATACTGAGACTCACAGACATTGGGATTCACAAACTGGAATGAACCAACACTGGGATATACAGACACTAAGGTTCACTGGCACTGAAACACACAGACACAGGGCCACCCACATTGGGACACACAGTCATTGAGACAAATGCAGACAGTGCCATATACAGACATGGGATACACAGAACTTAGCCATACAGATACTTGGACAAAGTCACACTGTATTACAGATACTAAAGTATATAGAAATACTGAAACTAAGAGGCACCATGCAACTTGCAAACAGTCACTAGCACTGGGGTACACAAACACTGGGATATATAGAAACCGAGGAACACAGACACTGGGACATATACAGACACCAAGACATCCAGACACTTGAACATATAGTCATTAGGACATAAACAGATACTGGGACATGTAGACACTAAGAGCAGACATTGAGACACACAGTCATTGGGACACACCAACATTAGGGCTAGATGCTGAGATCCAGATACTGGGACACAAAGACACTGGTGCATGCAGTCACAGGGACAAACAGAAAATAGGACATACAAACCTTAGGATATAAAGACACTGAGACACATAGACACGTGAACATACAGAAACACTGGGGCATATCATCACTGGGGACATATCAAAACTAAAACACATATTCACTAGGACATGAACAGACACTGTAACACACTGATTTGGGGACAGACACTAGGACACACAAACACTGAGGTACAGAGATACTGAATCAGACATGGGGATACAGACTCTGAGGCATACAGAAACACTAAAACTCAGAGACATACTGCAGTTTGTTGACTCTAGGACATACAAACACAAACACACAGAAACAGGGGTAGAGACATGAAGGCACACAAAACCACTTGAAACAGAAGCACTACAACATGCTTACACTGGAACACACAAACACTGGGATATATAGAAACTAGAATAAAGAGGAAATGGGAAACACAGAACATGAGAAACAGATATTGGGGCATACACAGACACTGAGACATATAGACAATGGAGCATGCAGTCATTGGGACATACACAGACACTGGGATACAAAGACATTGGCACATCCAGACATTGAGACAGACAGATGCTGGGGTGCAAAACACTGGAATACAGACACTGAGACCTACAGACATGGGGTACCCAGACACTGAGACATACAGAAACTGTGGAACACAGACACTGTAATATGAAGACACTGAGACACACAAACACTGGGCAACACAGACACTGAGGCACAAAGAAACACTGAAACTGAGACACAGTGCAACCTGCTGACACTGGGACACAAATGACACTGAGAAACACAGATGCTATAACATACACTGGCCCAGAGACACAAAGACATTTGGACACACAGACCCAGGCAGAAATGGTCAAAGAGATATACATAGGCTCTATGACACACAGCCAATGGGAAACTCAGACACCAGGACACACAAACAGTGGGGTCCACAAACACAGTGACATAAACATATCAGGGAACACAGGCACAGGGACATACATTCATTGTGACACACACAGACACTGACATACAGACACATTAGTACAAAAACACTAAGGCAAATGCACTGGGATACAGACACTGAGGCACACAGAAACACTGAAATACAGATATACAATACCACATGCTGATGCTATGACACAGAGATCCTGGGGCACATGAACACAAGTGCATTCATTTACAAAGATAAAGAAAAAATGGATATATACCAACACTGTGGTATATAGACACTTAGACACATAGACCCTAAGACACATAGACACTTGTATATACAGAGACATGAGGACATACATTCACTGTGACACTCAGGCACTAGGACACACAGACACCAATGTGAAGACACTAAGGCACACAGACTCTAGGACATAAAGACACTGGGGCACACAGACACTGGTGCACAAATTCAAGGTACACAGATATTGATACATGCTAACAATGGGACAGTCACTGTGATATTCACAGACCCTATGTCACACAGACACTAGGAAACACAGACATTGGAATGCACAAACACTAATGTATACAGACATGGGGACACACAGACAGTGGGACACAAAAACACTGGGAAAAACAGACCTTGGGATACACAGGTACTGGTACACAGAAACTGAGAAACATACACACACATCAGAACTTACAGAGAAACCAAGACACACAGATACTGGGATATACGTCATTGGGAAATGCACAACACTAAGACATAGAGACAATGGGATGCATAGACACTGGGAAGCAAGCCCTAAGGATGTACCAAAAAAGGGACAAATTAACTGGGACACACAAACACAGGCACACATAGTCAATGGGACACACAGAGACATTGTAGCACACAGACACCAAGGCACACAGACACAGGTTAACAGACATTGGGACACACAGACTGGGACAAATGGTCATTGGAACATATACATATAGAAGAGAGAAGCCATGATGACTGATTTGATCGGAAGTGAGGGAGAGGAAGGAGACTAGCATGATTTCCGTATTCATTTCTAGCTTGGGCAACTGTGTAGATTATGGAGCCATTTCCTGAGATGGAGAACACAGGAGAAAAGGCAGGTTTTCATGAGGGCCATACACTAGTTTAAGGTGTCTGTGAGCCTCCCAAAACATTTATTCATTAATTAATCCCACCTCTTTTCCCAAAGGTTTTGAAATTTCATAGATCTATTTGTTAGGATGATTTTGGTTGCAAGTAACAGAAAATCCAATTCAAACTGTTTTAATAAAGGGCATTTATTGGCCCATATAACTGGAAAAATACAGAAGTAGAGAAGCTCACTACTAATGCAATGCAGCCAAAATCCCTTGAACTTCCTAGCAGCCATGGCACAAAAGGATAACACAGTGATGAGCTCTGAAGGTGATCTTCATGTGGCTGTTTATTCATGGTAACCAGTGATTGCTGTCATAACAGTCACAATCCCCTGTCTACTTTATGTAAGTCAAGCAGAGCCTGCAATTTGGAAATCCTGCTATTAACAGAGAATATAAGTGAGGCCAACAGACTGTGTATGACTTAGATTGGAAGACAAAGCAAGTCAATGGCAGAACCAAGACTAGGGCCCCAATGTGTTAGGATTCTTAGTTGAAATCCATAGAAATAAGCTCTGGCTGATTTAAGCAGAAAGGAATTTGTTAAACCAGTATTAGATACAGTCTGGGAGAGCTGTAGAACCGGACACAGAGGCAACATAGCTAGGAATGATGTCCAAAATCTCACCTCAGAATTTTCCCAAGGGAGACATTGTTCATGATGTCACTAGAAACTGGATGTCACCATTTGTAGTACCCTACCACCAACAGGGAGCACTTCCATTGCCTCTGAGAACCAGATGTAGCTGCTGCATTTGCATTCACCCATTGCCATAATGATCCCATGCAGTTCCTGCTTCCTTAAGTACGAATTGCCTGTTCCAAGTCTGGGGTAGATTAATCTAATTAGTGTGGTCTAGTCATATGCCCAAACCCTAGTTGCAAAGGAGGCCTTTTCAGCTTCTGTTTTGGCAGGCAGGCTTTGCCTCTTAAGGTAGGGGATTACCAAGCATGGGAAAGGAATGAGTGACCAAAAATAGTGGCAAATATCCACTCTACCCAGCTTATTACTGCCCTACCCAGGGCTTCTACAATGGAGCTATCAACACTGCCACCAATTGCTCAAGAAGCATTTCCCAAGTTAGGTGTGCTTGGAGGAAAAAATGGGGGAAAGGGAGAGAGATGACCTCCCTGCCTTCCTCTCAGTCTGGGTGGAGTGCCCCACCCACACAGGAGCCCTTTGGCAAACAGCACCAAATACTCTGGAACAAGGTTTAAGATTAGGAGAGCTTCCAGGGGAAGTGAGGGTTAATCTGGACCTTAGAGGATGGATAGACTTCAGAGAGGAAGAGAAGACGAAGAGAGCATTGCATTCTGGTCTCCGCCCACAGCCCTTTTCTTTCTTATGTGGTCCCTACCTGGTCACTGGCTGCCTGAATACCTGTTCACAGTGGAGCCAGAGTACTCTTAGGATGCCTAAAGAATGATTGAGCATCACTGATGCCTCCAGGGTCTCAGGGTTAGCACTAAGGCCCACACTGGGACCAACAGCAAACAGACACGTGGTACAAAAGGCTGGATGGTGCAGAACAGAGTGTCCAGCTATTGTCTCCCCTACTGTCACCCACTCAAGTGGGTGTGCAACACATACCATTTCCTTCTCCCTTGCTATGTGACTTCAGGTCAGTCAGTTCCCCCCTCTAAATCTCAGTCTCTGCTCTGTGAAGAAGAGAATCTATCCTATTTTTCAGGACTGTGAGGTTGAAATAAAAGAATATATGCGTCAGTATGTATATATTTACATGCACATATACATATTTATAGTGCCCAGCTCAATTACTCACGCATAAATGGTAGCTGATGTTATTATGCCTCACAGGAAGCCAAAAACTAAAATAAACCTTTAAGACTACCTACTCCTACATTTCTTAAATAGGGTAGCTAGCTGGGGCCCTGTGATGGTTAATTTCATGTGTTAACTTGGCTAGTATTTCCATTTCCTGCTCAAGCAAATAGCATGAAATGGTTTGGATTAAACAATGGGAATTTATTTGCTCACAGATTTGAAGCTAAAAGAAAGTCCAAATCAAGATGTCATCTAGGCAATGCTTTCTTCCTGAAGACTGGCATTCTGGGGCTGACTGCCAGCAGTCCTTGGTTCTTAGTTTGTCACATGGCAGGGCACATGGTGGCATCTCTAGTTCTCTCCCTTCTCTTCCAGATTTCATTGATGTCCATCTTCTGGCTGCTCTCTCTGTGGTTTTCTCTCTGCCTGTCTGAATTTCACCCTGCCCATAAAGGACTCCAGTGATGAGATTAAGACCCATCCTGACTGAGGTGGGGCTCACTTTAATTAATGTGAGTGCATCAAAAGGTCCTACTTACAATGGGTTCACATCCACAGGAATGTATTAAATTAACAACAAGTTTCTCTGGGGTCCCTACAGCTTCAAACCACCACAGCTAGGTTATTGTGTTCATTTGTTTGGTCAATAAATTGGACTGATTGTTACTGTGAGAGTATTTCACAGATAGATTTAAATAATTGGTCAGTTGATTGAATCTATGGATGATGACATCTATAGTCAACAAAGTAGACTGCCTTAGCAATGAGAGGATTCTCCTCATTCAGTCAGCTGGAGGACTGAAAGTGAGAACTGAGGATTTTAGCAATTAGAAAGAAGAATTTCTATTTCTACTTCAGCCAGCCTACTTCTCCTGGGGAATTCAAAATCACCTTCACACTTGCCAATCCCCATAGTTGCATGAACCAATTCCTATAACCTCTCTCTCTCTCTCTCTCTCTCTCTCTCTCTATATATATATATATATATATATATATATAACTGATATATATATATCCTATCAGTACTGTTTCTCAGGAGAACCCTGACTAATATATGAGCCCATAAAGGGAACTAGAAACTTCTTCCCAAACCCTTCTCCAGGACTGTTTTTCATCCTGTCTAGCTGAGTCATGTTGGGTACTATCCTTGCTGTGGGGTTAAAGTCAAGTAGTCACTCCTTCAGTGGGTATTGGCTTATCTCCCCCAATTAGTGGATTCATTCATATAAAATTTATAGAAAACTTTTCTGTGCCAGGCTATTGCTGGACAAGCACTCAGACAAGGTACCTACCCCTGAGGTATTTCAAGACCTGAAATGAGATGGATATAAACACAGACAACTACAAACAAACAAAATTTAGAGATTTGTGTGTATGCTAGGTAGTGAGGGTGGCTTTAAGGGAAATTAACCTACCCTAGTGTAAACTCCATCAATCCCTCTATATGCCCTATAAATAAATTAAATGACAATGATATTCTTTGAAATGGATAACTGCATTTTCTCAATCTTTCATGAAGTGTGACTGAAATCATCCTGAGAGACTTCTGGCTATGGTCAAATGAGGAGACCAGTAAATCTTCTCCCTCCAAAAAGCAACTATAAGGTTGGACAAAATTGACGAAAATAGCCATTTCAGAGCTCTAGAAATTGACCAAAGACATACACTCTAAGAAGGGTTTATGCTTATAAACTGCTGACCTTGGAGTAAGAACATGGGGGATTTATGGCATTCTGGCCCAGGGTTGCTTCCATCCCCACCCCTTGGCTAGATGAGTGAGGAAGTTTTGCCAGGGTGATGAAGGTCATGATGACCAGTAGTTTCTCTACTACTGTCAAAGGAGACTCACTTAACTTGGCACAGTGGGTGTTGCCCATCACCAGCAGCAGTGTCAGTGGAAGTGATATCTTAAAGGCAGACAAGTGAGTGAGAACCTACCAGCTCAGGCTCTACTAACCTGAGGTTGTGATCATGATTGGGGCTAGCATATTTGCGGGTGAAGCCTGGAGAGGCTACAAGCTATTCACACACTCCTGCCCAACCCTGAGGTGGTATGCACATACATAGTTGACTCAACAGAGAAAGTAAAGCCTGGAGCAGATTTGAAAAGAGCCTGAAATTTGAATTCACTCCCCTACCCACATACAGATCCATTGCCAGAGAGTGAATGGAAGCCTTTCTGGCTCAAGGTACTTGAGCACAACCTCTGTCCAATCACTGACTGACTAATTAGCTATGCAGAAACAAAAGCAACCACTGGGAATCCAAGCTTAAAATCTTAAAAAGTAATGAAAGAAAAATTTACAAAAGAAAACTGAGTAGACATCAGTGGCTGCAATACCACAGGAAAGACAAATTTCAAAAATTTAGCTCAGAGAAGTTGCTAAGCAAAGAAACATTAAAAACAACAGTAGACTTCAGAGAGAAATATCATAAAACAGAATTGCTACAAAATATTTTTTCAAAGACCCAAAGGGAAAGTCTGGAGTTAAAAAGCACAATAACTGTAATGAAAATTCACTAGAGGGATTCAACAACAGATTCAAGATGATAGAAGAAAGTACCAGTGAACCTGAAGATAGATGAATAGAAATACAATTTGAAGAACAGAGAGAAAAAGGCTGAAGAGAAATAAACAAAGCCTCAGAAATGTGTGGGACAACATCATGCATCTCTAGATATGTGTAATGAGTGCCAGGAGAAGAGGAGAGAAAGTGACAGAAAAATTACTTGAAGAAAGAATGAAAATTTCCCAAATTTGGTGAAAAACATACATCTACATATTCAAGAAGTTCAATGAACCCTAAGTAGGATAAGCACGCAGAAATCCACAGCTAGACACATCATGATCAAACTATTGAATGAAAGTTGTGCTGGTTTGAATCTATTATGTCCCCCACAAAAGCCATGTTCTTTAATGCAATTTTTGGGGGGCAGACTTATTAGTCTTTTGATTAGGGTGGAACCTTTTGATTAGGTTGTTTCCATGGAGATGTGACCCACCCAACTGTAGGTGAAACCTTTTGAGTAGATCATTTCCATGACCCTGCCCATTCAGGGTGGGTCTTAATTAGATCACTGGAGTCTTTTAAGAGAGCTCACAGAGAGAAAGAGCTCAGAGAAGCTGAGGGAGACATTTTGGAGAAAAGCTAAGATATGTAATCCAGAGTTTGCCCCTGGGAGAAGCTAAGAGTCGACACAGACTCAGTTGCTTGGAGACACCTGGAAATGCAGATGGAAAGATGTTTTGAGATGCTAAGCTAAGAGATGAAGTCCAGGGTTTTCCAGAAAAACTAAGAGAGGACTCCTAGACACTTAGAGAGAAATGCCCCAGGAGAACCAAGCAGAGAGCTGAGAGAAGCTAAGAGAGACAGAGGCCCACAGACATTTTGGAGAAAGCCATTTTGAAATGCAATCTGAGAGATTTCTAACCTAATAAATCCCCTTTATGAAAGCCAATCCATTTCTGGTATTTTGCATAATGGCAGCTTTAGCAAACTGAAACAAAGGTCAAAGTAAAGAGAAAATTATGAAAGCAGCAAGTAAAAAATGAGGTACCATGGACAAAGGAGCATCAATATGATTAACAACTGACTTCTTATAAAAAACAATAGAGGCCAGAAGGCAGTGGAATGATATATCAAAGTGCTGAAATAAAAACAGAATTATCAAAAAATATGGTGAAATAAAGACACTCCCAAAGACTGAGAGAATTTGAAACTAGCTGACATACCTTACCAGAAATGCAAAAGGAAGGCTGAAAGGAATGAAACCAGATGATAACCAGATTTACAAGAAGAATAAATATGTGGGCAAAATATAAGATTCTATAATATTTATTTTATACACATACACACATACATGCACACATGTGGTGGACATATATACATCCACCAAACAACTGCAGAATACACATTCTTTTCAAGGACACTGAAATATTCTTCCTATCTTCTAGGCAAAAAAAACAAGTCTCAGTAAATTTAAAAAGCTTATACTCTGACAAAAATGAAATTAAATTAGAAGTCAACAATGGAAAATCCCCAAATATTTGTAAATTTAGGACACATTTCTAAAAATAAACTCACAGGTCAAATAAGAAATCACAAGGGAAATTAGAAAATATTTTGAACATAATGAAAACAAAAACACAACATAACAAAATTTATTAGATGAAGTTAAAGCAATGCTTAAATGGAAACATAACTATTTAAAACTATAGCAGAAATGAAGAAAAGTCTTTAAAAAAGAAACAACACCATTTCCTCACAAACTCTTCTAGAAAATAGAGGAGGAAACACTTCCTATCTCATTCTACAAGGCCTGCATTACCCTATCAGAAAAGCCAGAACAGAGAATCACAGTAAAACAAAACTACAGACAAACATCCTTCATGAATATAGATGCAAAGCAATCTTAACAAAATATTAGCAAACCTAAATTAGTAACATATAAAAAGGATTATAACTCATCAACAAGTGGGATTTATATCAGGACTGCAAAATTGGTTTAACATTCAAAAAGAAATGAATATCATACACCACATTGATAGAATAAAAGACAAAACCACATGATTATCTCAATGGATACAGAAAAAGTGTTTAACAAAATGCAATGCTCTTTCATGATAAAAAAACACACTCAACCAACTAGGAATTGAAGGAAACTTCCTCAACCTGATAAAAGGCATCTATAAAAACCCTATAGCTAACATCACACTTAATGGTAAAAGACAAAATGTTTCCCCCCTATGACTGGACATAAAGCAAGTATATCTACCTTTGCCACTTCTATTCAACATTGTACTAGAAATTCTTGCTAGTGTAATAAGGAAATACAACCTGGGAGCAAAGGAACAGCAGATGCCAGCCACCTGCCTTCTCAGCTGACAGAGGTGTTCCAGACACCATCAACCATTCTTCAGTGAAGGTATCATCTTACTGATGCCTTAGTTTGGACACTTTTGTGGCCTCAGATCTGTAAATTTGTAACTTAATAAATCCCCTTTATAAAAGCCATTCCATTTCTGGTATTTTGCATCACAGCAGCATTAGCAAACCAGAACTCCTCCCTTCCTTCCTTCCTTCCTTCCTTCCTTCCTTCTTTCCTTCCTTCCTTCTCTCTCTCTCTCTCTCTCTCTCTCTCTCCCTTCCTTTGGTCTGGCAGATTCCTGAGGGACCAACTGGGATGCTAGGCTCAGTTTTATTACTCTTGGACACACTGATTTTCCACTTGAATTGGACCTTTACTTATTCATTTATTTTTCCCTATTATTATTAGTAGTAGTATAGTAGATCCCTGAGGAAAAATAAAAAATGAATAACAACAGTCCTCAACAAGTAAATATCAGCAATACCTGAGGATTGCAGACTGGGAGAACTACATCTCCAGAGTGACCGCACTATAATTTTCAAAATATCCAGTTCACAACAAAGAATTCTAAAACATACAAGGAAACAGAAAAGTATGGCTCAGTACAAGGAAAAAAAGAATTCAACATAAATTATACTGAAGGAAGCTATGTCACTAGAATCACTAATCAAAGATCTTAGATCAATTATTCTTCAACAGTATCAATGAAACATGTGAAAATATGGACAAATAACTGAAGGAAATCAGGAAACCTTAATAGATGAATAAAATGAGAATTTCACTAATGAGATAAAATTTATAAAGAGAAACCAAACAAAAATTCTGGAGGTGAAAAGTACAACAACTGAAATGAAAAATTCAATAGAGGTGTTCAACAGCAGATTTGAGCAGGTAGAAGAAAAGAGCAGTGAACTTGATAACAGAACAACTGAAATTATCCAGTCTGACTAGTGAAAAGAAAAAATAATGAGGAAAAATGAACAAAGCCTGAGTAACTTTTGGAACATCATCAAGCATAACAACATACACATCACAGAAGTCCCAGAAGGAGAAGAGAGAGAGAAGGGGCAGTAAAAATATTTGAAGAAATACTGGCTGAAAACTTCCCAAATATAATGAAAGACCATAAAATATAAATCCAAGAATCTCAAAAGCCCAAGAACCCAAGAAGTATAAACTCAGAGATAATGACACCAAGACATATTATCATAAAATTGTCAAAGGCCAAAGACAAAGAAAGAATCCTAAAATCAGCAAGAGAGAAGCAACTCATCATATAAAAGAGATACTTAAGGAGATTAATATCTTATTTTTTATCAGAAACCATGGAGATCAGAAGGCAGAGGATGATATATTTAAAATGCTGAATGAAGAAATTATCAACCAAGAATACTATATTCAGCAAGATTGCCCTTCAAAAATCAGGGAGAAATTAAAACACTTCCAGGTGAACAGAAGCTGAGGAAGTTTATTAATACTAGATCTTCCCTGCAAGAAATGCTAAAGGGCATTCTTTGTGTTGAAAGTAAAGGACACTAGATGGTAATATGAAGCTGTAGGAAGAAATAAAGACCTCTGGTATAGGCAAGCATATGGGTAAATATAAATGCCAGTATTATTGCATTTTAGAATTGTAGCAAAATTTTCACTTCTTACATATTTTAAAATACAAATGCATTTAAAAATATAAACTTATGCTATTGGGCACTGTGGCAGTTTGGATATATTATGTACTCCCAAAGCCATTTTATTTAAGGCAGTCTCATGGGGGCAGATGTATTAGTGTTGATTAGGTTGGAATATTTTGATTGAGTGTTTCCATGGAGATGTGACTCAATCATCTGTTGGTGAAACATTTGATTAAATTATTTCCATGGAGATATGGACCCTGCCTATTCAGGGTGTGTTCTGGTGTGTTTATGCTGCCATTTTGCAAAACACCAGAAATGGATTGGCTTTTATAAAGGGGGTTTATTTGGTTACAAAGTTACAGTCTTAAGGTCATAAAGTGTCCAAAGTAAGTCATCAACAACAGAGTACCTTCACTGAAGGATGGTCTGAAAACCTCTGTTAGCTGGGAAGGCACATGGCTGGCATCTGCTTGCTCCCAGGTTGCATTTCAAAATGGTGTTCTCCAAAATGTCAGTGTCAGCTTCCAATGGCCATATTCAAAATGTGTCTCTCAGCTGCAGCTCTCTCTGAGCTCCTTCTGTCTGAGCTTTTATAGGGCTCCAGTGAACTAATAAAGGCCAAGGCTGAATGGGCAGGGCCACACCTCCAGGGAAATTATCCAATCAAAGATCTTGCCCACAGTTGATTGAGTCACAACTCCATGGAAACACTCAATCCAAAGGTTCCAACCTAATCAAGACTAAATATGTCTGCCCTCACAAGACTGCATTAAAGAACATGGCATTTGGGGGGACATAATACATCCAAACCAGCACAGGGTGAGTCTTTATTTAATCACCGGAGTCCTATAAAAAAGTTCATAAACAGAAGGAGTGCAGAGCAACTGAGAGAGACATTTTGAAGATGGCCATTGAAAGTTGATGCTTTGAACATGCTAGCCCAGATTTTGCTCTGGAGAAGCTATGAGAGACAAGCCTAGAAACATTTTGGAGAAAGCCATTTTGAAACCAGAACCCTGAAGCAGATGCCAGCCAAGTGACTTCCCAGCTAACAGAGGTTTCCCAGATGCCAAAGGCCTTTCTTCAGTGAAGGTACCCTATTGTTGATGCCTTAGCTTGGACACTTTTATGGCCTTAGGACTGTAACTTTGTAACCAGATAAACCCTCTTTATAAGAGCCAATCCATTTCTGGTGTTTTTCATTATGGTAGTATTAGCAAACTGGAACAGGCACACCATGCATAAAGATGTAATTTGTGACAAGAACAACATAAAGGGAAAGAAATGAGTGATATAGGAGCATAGCACATGTAGGCTACTGAAGTTAATTTGATATCAAAACAAACTAAATTGTAATAGATTTAGGAGGATAACCTAATCTCCACGGTAACAACAAAGATATCTTTAAAATCTACAATAAAAGAAAATAGAAAGTTATTAACAGTGGTTCACTACAGAAGATCATATAAATAAAAAATAAAGGAGCAACAGAGGAAAGGAGGGACAAAAACAATTACAAAATGACAGAAGTAAATCTTGCTTTATAAGAAATTACCTTAAACATAAATGGATTAAACTCTCAAATCAAATGGAAGAGACTGGCAGAATGGATAAAGAACTGTGATGTGATCCAGCTAAATGCTGTTTATAAGAGACTCACCTTAGATCCAAAGACACAAATAGGATGGATGTGAGAGGATAGAAAAATTTCCATGCAAATAGTAATCAAAAGAGAGTTGGGGTGGCTATTCTAATATCAGATAAAATAGATATTAAGTAAAAAACTTTCAAGAGAAAGAAGGAAACCATATATTAATAAAAGCACCAATCCACCAAGAATATATAACAAAAATGAACGTATGCACCTAATCATACAGCCCCAAATTACATGAGGCAAGCACTAATAAAACTGGGGAGAAATAGACACTTCTACAATAATAGTTGGAGATTTCAATGCACCACTTCCTTTAATGAATTTGAGCCTCTAGACAGAAGATCAACAAGGAAACAGAGGACTTGAAATAAATATATGTATGATAAATGAACTAGACCTAACAGACATATACAGAACACTACACCCAACAAGAGCAGAATACACATTCTTCTCAAATGCACATGGATCATTCTAGAAGATATATCATATATCAGGACATAAGACAAGTCTCAATAAACTTAAAACATTGAAGCAATGCAAAATATCTTCTCCAACTAGAATGGAATGTAGCTAGAAATCCATAACAGAACAAAAACTTGAAAATTTACAAATATGTGGAAATGAAACAACCCACTCTTAAACACTAATGGGTTAAAAACAAAATCACAAGGGAAATTAGAGAATACTTACAGATGAATGATAAAAAGACAACATATCAAAATTTATGGGATGCAGCAAAGGCAGCACTTTGAAAAAAATTATGGATATAAACACATATATCAATAAGAAGAAAGATTTCAAATCAGTAACCTATATGCACATCTTGAGGAACTTGAAAAAGAAGTGATAAGTAAGCCACAAGTTGGTAAAAGAAAGAAAATAACTAAGATTAGAGTGAAAATAAATAGAGAATAGAAAAACAATGGAGAGAATGAACAAAAATAAAATCTGGTATTCTGAAAACATCAATTAAATTTACAAACCTTTAGCTGGACTGACAAATAAAGAAGGAGAAAGATGCAAATAAATAAAATCAGAAATGAAAATTGTGACATAACTACTGACCATATAGAAATAAGAAGTATTATAAGGGAATACTATGACTAATTGTTTGCCACCAAATTAGATAATTTAGATGAAATGGACAAATTTATAGAAACACAGAAACTACCTATACTGGATCAAGAAGAAACAGAGGATCTTATCAGGCCAATAACAAGTAAAGAGATTGAATGTGTAATCAATCCTCCCAAGAAAGAAAAGCCCAGGACCAGATGGTTTCACTAGTGAATTATATCAAATATTGCAAGAAGAACTAACACCAAATCCTTTTCAGATTAACCCAAAATTTGAAGAGGAAATTCATTCTACAGTTCAACATTACATTAATACCAAAGACAGACAAAGACAGAACAAGAAAAGAAAAGTACAGGTCAATTTGCCTTATGAATATAGATGCAAAATTCCTTAAAAAAATACCAACAAACCAAATCTAACAGCATACCAATGGATAATAAACCAGGATCAGGTGGGATTTATCCCAGGAATGCAAGGGTGATTCAGCAAAATAAAATCTCTTCTTGTAATTCATGACATTTATGGAACAAAGGGGGGGAAAAAACGTGATCATCTCAATTAATGGAGAAAAAGCATTTAACAAAATCCAACATCATTTCCCAACAAAAACATTCAGAGAACTAGGAATAGAAAGGAACTTCCTCAACATGTAAAGTCCATTTATGAAAAACACATACTTGACATCATACTCAATGCTGAAAGACTGAACAAGACAAAGATGCCTACTGCCATTATTGCTATTCACCATTTTACTAGAAGTTCTGGACAGAACAATTAGGTAAGGATAAGAAATAAAAGTTCTCCCAGTTGGGAAGATGGTGGATTGGTGAGGTGTATGTTTTAGTTACTCCTCCAGGGAAGTAGGTAGAAAGCCAGGAACTGCGTGGACTGGACACAGCAGAGCAACCTGACTTTTGGCATACTTCATACAACACTCATGGAAATGGGGAACTGCTGAGATCAGTAAAATCTGTAAGTTTTTGTGGCCAGGGGACCCATGCCCCTCCCTGCCAGGCTCAGACCCCGGGAGGAGGGGCCATCAGCCCTGGGAAGGAGAAGGGAGAACTGCAGTGGCAGCTCTTATCAGAAACTCATTCTACTGATCCAAACTCCAACCATAGATAGACTGAGACCAGAAACCAGAGAATCTGAGAGCAGCCAGCCCAGCAGAGAGGAGATAGGCATAGCAAAAAAACAGCAAGAAAAACTCAAAAATAAAAGCGGAGACTTTTTGGAGTTCTGGTGAACATAGAAAGGGGAAGGGCAGAGCTCAGGCCCTGAGGCTCATTTGCAAATCCTGAAGAAAAACTTATCTCTCTGCCCCCTGGATCTTTCCTTAATAGCCCTAACTGCTTTGACTCTTAGCATTTCAATAACCCATTAGATCTGCCAGGAGGGACCTTTTTTTATTTTATTTATTTTTTTCTTTTTCTAAAACAATTACTCTAAGAAGCCCAATACAGAAAGCCTCAAAGACTTGCAATTTAGGCAGGTCAAGACAAGACCAGAACTAAGAGAGCTCTGAGACAAAAGGCAATAATCCAGTGGCTGAGAAAATTCACTAAACACCACAACTTCCCAAGAAAAGGGGGCATCTTCTCACAGCCATCATCCTGGTGGACAGGAAACACTCCTGCCCATTGCCGGCCCCATAGCCCAGAGCTGCCCCAGACAACCGAGTGTGATGGAAGTACATCCAATAACACACAGAATTGGGTGTGGACATTAGCCTTCCCTGACCCTCAGCTGGTTGTCCCAGAGTTGGGAAGGTGGAGCAGTGGGAATTAGCAAGCCCCATTCAGACATCATTTCAGCAGACTGGGAGCCTCTCTACACAGACTGGCAGCTCAGAACTGCCCTGGGGGGACAGCACTCACCTGTGACATAGCACAGTCATCCCTCAACAGAGGACCAGGGGGGGCAAGGCCTGGAAGAGGGACCCACTCGCAAGTCTCAGGGGCCACACGCCAATACCAAGGACTTGTGGGTCAGTGGCTGAGACAAACTGTGGAAGGATTGAACTGAAGGATTAGACTATTGCAGCAGCTTTAAAACTCCAGGAACACCAGGGAGATTTGATTGTTAGAGTCGCGCCCCCCTCCCTGACCGCCCAAACACATGCCCATTATACAGGGTGGGCAATACCAACTACACATGCAAGCTTTGTACACCAATTGGACCCCACAAGACTTACTCCCCCACTCACCACAGAGGCAAAGCAGGGGAGAACTGGCTTGAGGGGAACAGGTGGCTCGTGGATGCCACCTGCTGATTAGTCAGAGAAAGTGTACTCCACGAAGCTGTACATCTGACAAATTAGAGATAAGGATTTCAATTGGTCTACAAATCCTAAAAGAACCCTATCAAGTTAAGCAAATGCCAAGAGGCCAAAAGCAACAGAAAATTTTAAAGCATATGAAAAAGCCAGATGATATGGATAACCCAAGCCCAAGCCCCCAAATCAAAAGGTCAGAAGAGACACAGTACCTAGAGCAACTAATCAAAGAACTAAAGATGAACGATGAGACCATGGCATGGGATATAAAGGACATCAAGAAGAGCATGGAACAGGATATAAAGGACATCAAGAAGACCCTAGAAGAGCATAAAGAAGACACTGCAAGATTAAATAAAAAATAGATGATCTTATGGAAATTAAAGAAACTGTTGACCAAATTAAAAAGATTCTGGATACTCATAGTACAAGACTAGAGGAAGCTGAACAACGAATCAGGGACCTGGAAGATGACAGAATGGAAAATGAAAGCACAAAACAAAGACTGGGGAAAAAAAATTAAAAAAATCGAAATGGACCTCAGGGATATGATAGATAATATAAAACATCCAAATATAAGACTCATTGGTGTTCCAGAAGGAGAAGAAAAGGGTAAAGATCTAGGAAGAGTATTCAAAGAAATTGTTGGGGAAAACTTCCCAAATCTTCTAAACACCATAAACACACAAATCAAAAATGCCCAGCAAACTCCAAATAGAATAAATCAAAATAAACCCACTCTGAGACATATTCTGATCACACTTTCAAATACAGAAGAGAAGGAGCAAGTTCTGAAAGCAGCAAGAGAAAAGCAATTCACCACATACAAAGGAAACAGCATAAGACTAAGTAGTGACTACTCAGCGGCCACCATGGAGGCAAGAAGGCAGTGGCATGACATATTTAAAATTCTGAGTGAGAAAAATTTCCAACCAAGAATACTTTATCCAGCAAAACTCCCCTTCAAATTTGAGGGAGAGCTTAAATTTTTCACAGACAAACAAATGCTGAGAGAATTTGCTAACAAGAGACCTGCCCTACTGGAGATACTCAAGGGAGCCCTACAGACAGGGAAACAAGGAAAGGAGAGAGAGACATGGAGAAAGGTTCAGTACTAAAGAGATTCGGTATGGGTACATTAAAGGATATTAATAGAGAGAGGGAAAAATACATACGACAACCATAAACCAAAGGCTAAGATGGCTGACTCAAGAAATGCCTTCACAGTTATAACGTTGAATGTAAATGGATTAAACCCACCAATTAAAAGATATAGATTCACAGAATGGATCAAAAAAATGAACCATCAATATGCTGCATACAAGAGACTCATCTTAGACACAGGGACACAAAGAAATTGAAAGTGAAAGGATGGAAAAAAATATTTCATGCAAGCTACAGCCAAAAGAAAGCAAGTGTAGCAACATTAACCTCAGATAAAATAGATCTTAAATGCAGGGATGTTTTGAGAGACAAAGAAGGTCACTACATACTAATAAAAGGGGCAATTCAACAAGAAGAAATAACAATCATAAATGTTTATGCACCCAATCAAGGTGCCACAAAATACATGAGAGAAACACTGGCAAAACTAAAGGAAGCAATTGATGTTTCCACAATAATTGTGGGAGACTTCAACACATCACTCTCTCCTATAGGTAGATCAACCAGACAGAAGACCAATAAGGAAATTGAAAACCTAAACAATCTGATAAATGAATTGGATTTAACAGACATATATAAAACATTACATCCCAAATCACCAGGATACACATACTTCTCTAGTGCTCACGGAACTTTCTCCAGAATAGATCATATGCTGGGACATAAAACAAGCCTCAATAAATTTAAAAAGATTGAAATTATTCAAAGCACATACTCTGACCACAATGGAATACAATTAGAAGTCAATAACCATCAGAGACTTAGAAAATTCACAAATACCTGGAGGTTAAACAACACACTCCTAAACAATCAGTGGGTTAAAGAACAAATAGCAAGAGAAATGGCTAAATATATAGAGGCGAATGAAGATGAGAACACAACATACCAAAACCTATGGGATGCAGCAAAAGCAGTGCTAAGGGGGAAATTTATAGCACTAAACGCATATATTAAAAAGGAAGAAAGAGCCAAAATCAAAGAACTAATGGATCAACTGAAGAAGCTAGAAAATGAACAGCAAACCAATCCTAAACCAAGTACAAGAAAAGAAATAACAAGGATTAAAGCAGAAATAAATGACATAGAGAACAAAAAAACAATAGAGAGGATAAATAACACCAAAAGTTGGTTCTTTGAGAAGATCAGCAAGATTGACAAGCCCCTAGCTAGACTAACAAAATCAAAAAGAGAGAAGACCCATATAAACAAAATAATGAATGAGAAAGGTGACATTACTGCAGATCCCGAGGAAATTAAAAAAAATTATAAGAGGATACTATGAACAACTGTATGGCAACTAACTGGATAATGTACAGGAAATGGACAATTTCCTGGAAACATATGAACAACCTAGACTGATGAGAGAAGAAACAGAAGACCTCAACCAACCCATCACAAGCAAAGAGATCCAATCAGTCATCAAAAATCTTCCCACAAATAAATGCCCAGGGCCAGATGGCTTCACAGGGGAATTCTACCAAACTTTTCAAAAAGAATTGACACCAATCTTACTTAAACTCTTTCAAAACATTGAAAAAAATGGAACACTACCTAACTCATTTTATGAAGCTAACATCAATCTGATACCAAAACCAGGCAAAGATGCTACAAAAAAGGAAAACTACCGGCCAATCTCCCTAATGAATATAGATGCAACAGTCCTCAACAAAATACTTGCAAATTGAATCCAAAGACACATTAAAAAAATCATACACCATGACCAAGTGGGGTTCATTCCAGGCATGCAAGGATGGTTCAACATAAGAAAATCAATGTATTACAACACATTAACAAATCAAAAGGGAAAAATCAAATGATCTTCTCAATAGATGCTGAAAAATTACTCAACAAAATCCAACATACCTTTTTGATAAAAACACTTCAAAAGGTAGGAATTGAAGAAACTTCCTCAATATGATAAAGAGCATATATGAAAAACCCACAGCCAGCATAGTACTCAAAGGTGAGAGACTGAAAGCCTTCCCTCTAAGATCAGGAACAAGACAAGGATGCCCGCTATCACCACTGTTATTCAACATTGTGCTGGAAGTGCTAGCCAGGGCAATCCGGCAAGACAAAGAAATAAAAGGCATCCAAATTGGAAAGGAAGAAGTAAAACTGTCATTGTTTGCAGATGATATGATCTTATATCTGGAAAACCCTGAAAAATCGATGATACAGTTACTAGAGCTAATAAACAAATTTAGCAAAGTAGTGGGATACAAGATTAATGCACATAAGTCAGTAATGTTTCTATATGCTAGAAATGAACAAACTGAAGAGACACTCAAGAAAAAGATACCATTTTCAGTAGCAACTAGAAAAATCAAGTATCTAGGAATAAACTTAACCAAAGATGTAAAAGACCTATACAAAGAAAACTACATAACTCTTTTAAAAGAAATAGAAGGGGACCTTAAAAGATGGAAAAATATTCCATGTTCATGGATAGGAAGGCTAAATGTCATTAAGATGTCAATTATACCCAAACTCATCTACAGATTCAATGCAATCCCAATCAGAATTCCAACAACCTACTTTGCAGACTTGGAAAAGCTAGTTATCAAATTTATTTGGAAAGGGAAGATGCCTCGAATTGCTAAAGACACTCTAAAAAAGAAAAACAAAGTGGGAGGACTTACACTCCCTGACTTTGAAGCTTATTATAAAGCCACAGTTGTCAAAACTGCATGGTACTGGCACAAAGACAGACATATAGATCAATGGAATCGAATTGAGAATTCGAAGATAGACCCCCAGATCTATGGCCGACTGATCTTTGATAAGGCCCCCAAAGTCACTGAACTGGGTCTTAGTGGTCTTTTCAACAAATGGGGCTGGGAGACTTGGATATCCATATCTAAAAGAATGAAAGAGGACCCCTCCTCACACCCTACACAAAAATTCACTGAAAATGGACCAAAGATCTCAATATAAAAGAAAGTACCATAAAACTCCTAGAAGATAATGTAGGAAAACATCTTCAAGACCTTGTATTAGGCGGCCACTTCCTAGACTTTACACCCAAAGCACAAGCAACAAAAGAAAAAATAGATAAATGGGAACTCCTCAAGCTTAGAAGTTTCTGTAACTCAAAGGAATTTGTCAAAAAGGTAAAGAGGCAGCCAACTCAATGGGAAAAAATTTTTGGAAACATGTATCTGACAAAAGACTGATATCTTGCATATATAAAGAAATCCTACAACTCAATGACGATAGTACAGACAGCCCAATTATAAAATGGGCAAAAGATATGAAAAGTCAGTTCTCTGAAGAGGAAATACAAATGGCCAAGAAACACATGAAAAAATGTTCAGCTTCACTAACTATTAGAGAGATGCAAATTAAGACCACAATGAGATACCATCTGACACCAATTAGAATGGCTGCCTTTAAACAAACAGGAAACTACAAATGCTGGAGGGGATGTGGAGAAATTGGAACTCTTATTCATTGTTGGTGGGACTGTATAATGGTTCAGCCACTCTGGAAGTCAGTCTGGCAGTTCCTTAGAAAACTAGATATAGAGATACCCTTCGATCCAGCGATTGCACTTCTCGGTATATCCCCGGAAGATCGGAAAGCAGTGACACGAACAGATATCTGCATGCCAATGTTCATAGCAGCATTACTCACAATTGCCAAGAGATGGAAACAACCCAAATGTCCTTCAACAGATGAGTGGATAAATAAAATGTGGTATATACACACGATGGAATACTACGCGGCAGTAAGAAGGAACGATCTCGTGAAACATATGACAACATGGATGAACCTTGAAGACATAATGCTGAGCGAAATAAGCCAGGCACAAAAAGAGAAATATTATATGCTACCACTAATGTGAACTTTGAAAAATGTAAAACAAATGGTTTATAATGTAGAATGTAGGGGAACTAGTGATAGAGAGCAATTAAGGAAGGGGGAACAATAATCCAAGAAGTATAGATAAGCTATCATGGGTAAATTTAACATTCTGGGAATGCCCAGGAATGACTATGGTCTGTTAATTTCTGATGGGCATAGTAGGAACAAGTTCACACAAATGTTGCTATATTAGGTTACTTTCTTGGCGTAGAGTAGGAACATGTTGGAAGTAAAGTAGTTATCTTAGGTTAGTTGTCTTTTTCTTACTCCCTTGTTATGGTCTCTTTGAAATGTTCTTTTATTGTATGTTTTTTTTAAATTTTTTTTTAAATTTTTTTAGTTTTCATACAGTTGATTTAGGAAAAAAAAGTTTAAAAAAAAAAACAAGGAAAAAAAATCTGCAGAGTCCCCTTGAGGAGCTGGTGGAGAACGCAGGGGTATTGGCCTGCCCTACCATGAGGGTTGCTAACATGCCCACAGACATAGGGGACTGGTGGTTTGATGGATTGAGCCCTCTACCACAGGATTTGCCCTTGGGAAGACTGTTGCTGCAAAGGAGATTCTAGGTCTCCCTATAATTGTGCCTAAGAGCCTCCTCCCGAATGCCTCTTTGTTGCTCAGATGTGGCCCTCTCTCTCTAGCTAAGCCAACTTGAAAGGTGAAATCACTGCCCTTCCCCCATGTGGGATCAGACACCCAGGGGAGTGAATCTCCCTGGCAACGTGGAATATGACTCCCGGGGAGGAATGTAGACCTGGCATCGTGGGACAGAGAACATCTTCTTGACCAAAAGGGGGATGTGAAAGGAAATGAAATAAGCTTCAGTGGCAGAGAGAATCCAAAAGGAGCCGAGAGGTCACTCTGGTGGGCACTCTTACGCACACTTTAGACAACCCTTTTTAGGTTCTAAAGAATTGGGGTAGCTGGTGGTGGATACCTGAAACTATCAAACTACAACCCAGAACCCATGAATCTTGAAGACAGTTGTATAAAAATGTGGCTTATGAGGGGGGACAGTGGGATTGGGGGGGCCATGGGGATCACACTCCCCTTTGTCTAGTTTGTGGATGAATGAGTGGAAAGGTGGGGGAAAGAAACAAACAAACAAACAGACAAGGGCTCCCAGTGTTCTTTTTTACTTCAATTGCTCTTTTTTACTTTAATTATTATTCTGGTTATTTTTGTGTGTGTGGTAATGAGGGTGTCAGGGATTGATTTTGGTGATGAATGTACAACTATGTAATGGTACTGTGAACAAGCGAATGTACGATTTGTTTTGTATGACTGCATGGTATGTGACTATATCTCAATAAAATGAATATTTAAAAAAAAGTTATCCCAATTGGGATGGAGGAAGTCAAACTATCTCTATTTGCAGATGATATGATCCTACATAGAGAACATCCCAAAGAAACCACAAGAAAGCCAATGGAGATAATATACAAATTCAGCAAAGTTGGAAGGTACAAGATCAACATGCAAATAACATTTGTGTTTCTAAACACCAGAAATGGAAATTAAGAAAACTATTCCATTTACAAAATATCTAAAAAAATAAAATATCTAAAAATAAATTTAACCAAGAAAATGAAAGACTTGTACACTGAGAATACAAAATATGGCTGAAAGAAATTGAAGAACAACTAAAAAATGCCACAACACCCATGTTTAATAGTTGTAAGACAATATTGTTAGGGTGTCAATACCACCTAAAGGATTTAAATATTTAAAGCAATTCCTGTCACATATCTATGACCAATTGATTTTCAATAAGGGTGCAAGTACATGCTATGGTATAGAATAGTCTCTTCAACAAATGGTGCTGAGAAAACTGGATATCTATATGCAAAGAATGAAATTGGACCCTTACCACACACCATGAACAAAAATTAACCCAAAATGGATCAAGGGCCTAAATATGAGTTAGACTATGAAATTCTTGTAAGATAACATAGGGGGAAATCTTAATGACTTGGATTTGGCAATGGATCCATAGATATGACAACATAAGCACAAATAACAAAAGAAACAGTAGATAAATTGGACCACATCAAAATAAAAAAAAAGATTTGTGTAGCAGAGGGTATTATCAAGAAAATGAAAAGACATCCTATAGCACATGAGAAAGAATTTGCAAATTATATATCTAATCAGGACTTAATATTCAGCATGTACAAAGAGCTCTCACAACAACAAAAGACAAGCAATCCGATTTAAAAATGACCAAAGGATTTGAATAGACATTTCCCCATAGAAGATATACAAATAGCCAATAAACACATGATAAGATGTTCAACATCAACCATTAGAAAAATGCAGATCAAAACCACAATGAGGATTCCAGTTGACCAAGATGTAAGTGCAAGATGCTCCAGTGTACTGTTCCCCACAGAATCTTTGAAAAACTAGAAAAACTGGAAGTTCCATCTTACTCAGAACTCTGAAAAACAGTTAACTAGTTTTCAGTAACTGGAGTGCCAAATCAAGAAAACACAATTTTAAAAAATGGTAAGAGAAGTGTGGCCCCCTTGCTGGCCCCTCTCCAAACCCCTCCATGATGCAGTGTGTAGCCAGCCTAAACTCCCATTGTGGGACCTTGCCCTGTTCCAGAGGGAGCAGAGTATCCTTTTGTTCATATTGTGGTGCCTGTATGTCAGTGTCAACCTATTGGGAGACAGAATTAAAGACTGAACCTGGAAATTAATTTCTATCCTGCTATGCCAGAACTTGCCTGGCAGGCAGAAGCAGCTAGCAGATAGCTAAAGCAGTGTAAGAAATAACTAATTCAAGGCAGCCTGAGGCAAAGGATTACTTGCTGTAAGTCATACAATAAAGCACCTGGGGGGGGGGGGTCTATTTCATAGGGACATGAGGGGACATTCCAATTCTTGTAAACATGGGAATTTCTAAAGCCAGGAGCAGGCACAAAGACAGGACAAGACACAGTCCCAGGAAAGACAAAGAGGATCCACACTTCAAAATTGCCTTGGGCTGATCTTCTTGGTAGGAGGACTAAATCTCTGAAGAAGAGCATAAGCCAATAAAGAGTCATTTTGCAAAGGCTGTGGAAAGTGTTTTTTGCATTGTTCTTTATTTTTCTTAGCTCCCTGCACCAAGGAAATCTCTGTCACATCACTAGATGGATTAAACACTTCAGGAAAAGACAGCTCTGGGACTAAATCCCAGAGTTAATCCTTTGAAATAGTAAAATGTACAGTGTGGGACAAAATATTATAAGACAAACAAAGAAACAAGAAATGATGGCTTATTCAAAGGAACAAGATAAAAATATGGAAATCATCAAAAAAGAATTCCAGATTTGGGACACACCAAACACTTTAAAAAATGGTATGCAGTATGCTCTAGGAGATAAATGAAAACACAGAGAAAGAATAAAAGTATATCAGGGAAACAATGAATAAACAATATGAGAATCTCAATAAAGTTATACAAATTTTTTAAAAGGAACTAAACAGAAATATTGGATTTCAAGCACACAACAAATAAGATAGGAAATTCCCTAGGAAGTATCAACAGCAGATTGGAGCTGGCAAAAAAACAACCAGTGAACTCAGATTGAAGACAGTTGAAATAATTGAGGCAGAGGAGCAAAAAGAGAAAAAAAGAATGAAAAAAGTAAACAGAGGGAGGAGCTAAGATGGCAGCATAGAGAGGAATGGAAGACTGTTAGTCCCCCCCGGAACAATTCATAAATGACCAAAAAACTAGTAAATAACCTGGAATAACAGTGGGGAGACAAACATGACTGTCCACTCATCATCCACCAACCTGAATTGGGAGGAATGCCCAAGATCACAGCATAAAATCTGTAAATAAAACTGCAGACCTGCGCTGAGAGCCGAGAGCCAAGAGCTGAGAGCTCCTCCCTCACAGAAGCTGCATGGTGCACCCTCTCAACCCAGCTCCAAGTGAGGTTTTAATGTTAAATGCTCAATACAGACAGTGAATCCTCAACAAGCAGACAGAGGCTTTTGGTGACAACTGACCTTGGGAGAGTCAGGGGACATATCTGTCTCAGGACAGGGAGCCCAGAGGATCAGGTACTATCTCTGGCTGAAGGGTGAACCTGGGAGTTTTTCTGTCCCTTTCTCTCTCTGTGGAGAAAACCTCAGCAGTTCTCAGCCCACAGCACTTTGCAGTAAAGACAGCCTCCGCCATTTTAAAATCAAAACACTTTGATCAGCAGAGTCACAGAAACAAAGAACTTATTGATATTCAGATGACCTCTCTGGAGGGGGCATAGCTTCCCAAGAGGAAAGGGAGGGGCCCAGCCCTACTGCCCATCTTTCAGTCTTTCTGGAACCAGACCCCAAAGCCTGGGGGAGGAGAGCCACAGGCCACACCCTCTTACACAGGCAGTGACAGGCTGACAGGTGGATTTGCCAGACAGAAAAGCACAGGTGTCTCAATCCTCTAAGAAATGCCATCAGGGAAACCAGATACTGAAATATTACCTCCTTCTGTGACCTGAACCTGTTCTCATCTGGGAAAGCCTGATTGGGGTGGCCTAGGAGGTCAGATGCCTAGACAACAGAAAACTACAACCTACACTAAGAAAAACGAAGCTATGACCCAGTCAAAGGAACAAACTTACACTTCAACTGAGATACAGGAATTTAAACAACTAATGCTAAATCAATTCAAAAAGTTTAGAGAATATTTCACAAAAGAGATAGAGACTGTAAAGAAAACACTGGGCATATAAAAGGCAGAAACTGAAAGTTCAAAAAAACAACCAGTAGAATATATGGAAATGAAAGGCACAACACAAGAGATGAAAGACACAATGGAAACATACAACAGCAGATCTCAAGGGGCAGAAGAAAACACTCAAGAACTGGAGAACAAAACACCTGAAAGCCTACACACAAAGGAGCAGATGGAGAAAAGAATGAAAAAATATGAGCAATGTCTCTGGGAAATTAAAGATGAAACAAAGTACAAGAATCTACATATCATTGGTGTCCCAGAAGGAGAAGAGAAGATAAAAGGGGCAGAGGCAATAATAGAGGAAATAATCAATGAAAATTTCCCATCTCTTATGAAAGACAAAAAATTACAGATCCAAGAAGTGCAGCATACTCCAAACAGAATAGATCTGAATAGGCCTATGCCAAGACACTTAATAATCAGATTATCAAATGTCAAAGACAAAGAGAGAATCCTGAAAGCAGCAAGAGAAAAGCAATCCATCACATACAAAGGAAGCTTAATAAGACTATGTGCAGATCTCTCAGCAGAAACCATGGAGGCAAGAAGGAAGTGGTGTGATATATTTAAGATACTGAAAGAGAAAAACCACCAACCAAGAATCCTATACCCAGCAAAGTTGTCCTTCAAATATGAGGGAGAGCTCAAAATATTTTCTGACAAACAGGCAATGAGAGACTTTGTGAACAAGACACCTGCCCTACAGGAAATACTAAAGGGAGCACTACAGAGTGATAGGAGAAGACAGGAGTGCATGGTTTGGAACACAATTTTGGGAGATGGTAGCCCAGCAATGTAAGTACACTGAACAAAGATAGCTATGTATATGGTTGAGAGGGGAAGGTTGGGAGAATGTGAGACACCAGAAGAAAGGAGGAAAGATAAAGAATGGGACTGTGTAGCTTGGTGAAATCTAGAGTGTTCAACAATTGTGATAAAATGTACAAATATGTTCTTTTACAAGGGAGAACAAGCAAATGTCAACCTTACAAGGTGTTAAAAATGGGGAGGCATTGGGGGAGGGATGCAATCAATGTAAACTAGAGACTGTAACTAACAGAATCATTGTATTATGCTTCCTTTAATGTAACAAAGGCAATATACCAAGGTAAATGCAGATAAGAGGGGGGGATAGGGAAGGCATGTTAGACACTTGACATTAGTGGTGTTGTCTGACTCTTTACCCTACTTTGATTTAAGGTTACTTTTCCTTTTGCTACTTCCTAGCTGTCATTTTTTTCCTCTTTCTTTTCCCTCTCTACCTTCTTTGATGCTCCCTCCTCCCTTGTGGAAGAAATGTAGATGCCCTTATATAGATAGTGGTGAAGGTGGTGAACACATAAATATGTGACCATACAGAGAACCATTGACTGTTTACTTAGGATGGAATGTATGGTGTGTGAACAAAACCATCTTAAAAAAAAAAATGGGTTGATGACAAAACCTCAAGGGCAATATACTGAGTGAAATAAGCCAGACACATAAGGACAAATATTTCAGGGTCTCACTGATAGGAACTAATTATAATATGTAAACTCATAGACATGAAATATAAGGTACCAAGATATAGGACGAGGCTTAAGAATGGGGAGTGGTTGCTTAGTATGAGCAGAATGTTCAACTAGGATGAACTTAAATGTTTGAAAATGAACAGAAGTGTCGGTAGCAAGATGTGAGAATAATTAACAGTGCCAAATGGCACGTGAATGAGGTGGAAATGGGAAGCTCAGAGTCATATATGTCACCAGAAGGAAAGTTGGAGATCAAAAGATGGGAATGTATAAAACTGAATCCTATGGTGGGCAATGTCCATGATTAACTGTACAAATATTAGAAAACTCTTCCATGAACCAGAACAAATGTATGACAATACAACTAGAAGTTAATAATAGAGGGGCATATAGGGAAGAAATATATACCTATTGCAAACTATATACTACAGTTTGTAGTATTTCAACATTCTTTCATAAACAGTAACAAATGTACTATACCAACACTATGAGTCAACAATTGAGGGGGTTTGGTTAGGGATATGGGAGGGTTTGAGTTTCCTTTTCTTTTTCTTTCTTTTTTTTCCATCTTTCACTTTATTTCTTGTCTGGAGTAATGAAAAGTTTCTAAAAATTGAACAAAAATTAAGTGCAGTGATGGATGCACAGCTGTATGAGGGTACCAAGGGCAACTGATTGTACACTTTGGATCTTTGGATAATTGTATGGTATCTGAACAATCCCAATAAAAATTTAAAAAAAAAAGTAAACAGTGCCTAAGAGACCTGTGGGAAACCACCAAGCATACCATTATACAGCTTGTGGGAGTCACAGCAGAAGAAGAAAAAGAGAAAGAGGCAGGAGAAATATTCAAAGATTTAGTGGCAGAAAAATCCCCAAATTTGAAGAAAGACATGCATATGTACCTTCAAGAATCCCAATGAACCCCAAACAGGATGAACTCAAGATATCCACACCCAGACATATATTAGTCAAACTGGTGAATGCCAAGGACAAGGAGAGAATTCTGAAAGCTTTAAGTCAAAAACTGTTATGAGAACAAGAACATCACATATACTGATAATAGAATCAATTCAAAAAAACATAACAATTATAAATATATATGCACCTAATGGCAGAGCCCCAAAATATGAAGCAAATATTGGCATATTCATAGAGAGAAATTGATGATTCTACATTAATTGTAGGAGATTTCAATGCACTGATTTCAATAATGCATTGGCCATCTAGACAGAAAAGCAATAAGGAAATAGAAGACTTGAATGATACTATAAACCAACTAGACCTAACAGACATATAGAGAACACTTCACCTTGCTACAACAGAATATACATTCTTCTCTAGTGAAAATAAATCATTCTTCAGGATAGAACATATGACAGATCATAAAACAAGTCTCAGTAGATTCAAAAATATTCTAATCATACAATATATCCTCTCAGACTACAATGGAATGAAGCTAGAAATCAATACCAGAGGGAGCATTGAAAAATGCACAAGGATGTGGAAATTAAACAATACATTCATAAACAACCAATTGGTAAAGAAGAAATCACAAGGGAAATTTGGAAATATCATGAGGAAAATGAAAATACAACATACCAAAACTTATGGGATGCAGCACAGAAAGTCCTGAGAGAGAATATTCTGGCTCTAAATGCTTACATAAAAAAGGAAGAAAGATCTCAAATCTGAGACCTAATCTCACACCTGGAGGATCTAGAAAAAGAAGCATAAACTAAACCCAAAGTGAGCAGAAGGAAATAAATAATAATGATTAGAGTGGAGAAAAATGAAATAGAGGATTAAAAAAACAATAAAGAGAATCAACAAAACCAAAAGTTGCTGCTTAGAAAAGATCAATAAAGCTGAGAACCCTTTAGCTAAACTGACAAAGAAAAAAAGAAAGGATGCAAATAACTAAACTCAGAAATGAAAATGGGGACTTCTACAAACTTCACAGAAATAAAAAGGATTATAAGAGGATACCATGCACAACAATAGAAATTAGATAACCCAGGTGGAATGGAAAAATTCCTAGAAAGATGAGAACCACCTACACTAACTCAAGAAAAAATAGAGGATCTCATCAGACTGATAATGAGTAAAGAGATTGAATGAGCAATCAAAAACCTCCAAAGAATGAAAAGCCCAGGACCAGATGGGTTCACTGGCAAATTGTACCATGTATTTCAGGAAGAATCAACACCAATCCTGTTCAAACTCTTCCAACAAATTGAAGAGAAGGGAACAATTTCAAACTCATTCTATGAGACCAACTTCATCCTAACACCAAAGCCAGATAAAGATACCACAAGAATAGGAAATCACAGACCAATATTCTTTAAGAATATAGATGCAAATATCCTCAACAAAATATTAGTAAACCAAAGCCAACAGCATACAAGAATTGCACACCATGATCAAGTGGGATTTATCCCAGGCATGCAAGTGCAGTTCAACATAAAAATGTGAATTAATGCAATACAATACATTAATAGAAGGAACGGTAAAAAACCCATGATCATCTCAATGTACAAAGTCATTTGACAATCCGGCATCTCTTCTTGATAGGAACACTTATAAAACTAGAAATAGAAGGAAACTTCCTCAACATGATAAAAGGCATATATGAGAAACCCACAGCTAACATGGGTGAAAGATTAAAAGCAGTGTCACCCTTGTTATTCAACATTGTACTGGAAATTCTAGCCAGAGTAATTAGGCAATAAAAAGTAATAAAAGGCAGCCAAATTGGAAAGGAAGGAGTAAAACTCTCCCTATTTGCAGAAGACATGATACTATATTTAGAAAATCCTGAAATATCCACAACAAAGTTACCAGAGCTAAAAAATGAATTCAGCAAAGTTTCAGGTACAAGATCGACATGCAAAAACCACTAGTATTTCTATACATACACAACTAATGAACAATATGAAAGGGAAATTAAGATAAAAATTCCATTTAAAATAGCATCTACAAGAATCAACAGCAAGGACTAATTTTAACCAATTATGTATAGGACTTGTACATGGAAAACTACAAAATATTGCTAAAAGAAATAAAAGACCTAAATAAATGGAGAACATTTTGAATTAATGGATTAGAAAACTAAATATTGTTAAGATTCCTTGAAGAAACATAGGAGGCGTCTTTAGGGCCTTATGTTAGGCAATGATTTCTTAGACTTCAAAGCAAAAGCACAAGCACTATAAGAAAAAATAGTTAAGTGGGACTTCATGAAACTTAAAATATTTTGTGCATCAAAGGGCTTCCTCATGAAAGTAAAAAGAAAACCTACCAAATGGGGGAAATATTTGGAAATCACATATCAAATAAAGGTTTAATACCCAGAATATATGAATAAATCCTACAACTCAACCACCAAAAGACAAACACCACAATTAAAAAATTGACAAAAGACTGTATAGACATTTCTCCAAAGAAGATATATGAATGTCCAATAAGCACGTGAAAAGGTGCTCAACATTATTAACCACTGGGGAAATACAAATCAAAACCACAATGATATACTATTTCATATGCACTAGAATGGATACTATTAAAATAACAAAAAATAATTAGTGCTGGAGAGGATGTAGAGAAATAGGAACAATAGGTCATTTATGGGAAAGTAAAATGTTGTGTCTGCTGTGGAAAACAGCTTGGTGGTTCCTCATAAAGTTAAGTATAGAATTTCCATACAATCCATGAATCTCACTCCTAAGTATATATCCAAAAGAACTGAAAGCAGGAACTCAAACATATATTTGCACATTGGTTTTCACAGTGGTGTTATTCACAATTGCCAAAAGATGTAAGCAACCCAAGTGGTCATCAACATGAATGGATAAACAAAATGTGGTATGTACATACAATGGAATATTATTCAGCCATAAAAAGGAATGGAGTTCTGATACATGTAACAACATGGATGAACTCTGAAGACATCACACTGAGTGAAATATGCCAGACACAAAAGGACAATTATTATATGATCTCATTGGTATGAAATAATTAGAAAAAGCAAATTTGTAAAGTCAGGAACTAGAATACAGGTTAACAGGTCCTGAGGAGGGTTTAAGGAATGGGGATTTAGTGCTTAATTGTACAGAGTTTTTGTTTGGGGTGATGAAAAAGTTTTGGTAATGGATGGTGTTGATCGTAGTAGCACAACGCTGTGAATGTAATTAACACCACTGAATATATTTGAATGTGGTTAACAGTGGAAATGTTATGTTGAAATCAGTATGGCAGTTCCTCAAAAAGTTAAATTTAATATTACCATATGAGCCTGCAATTCTATTCCTAGGTATATATCCAAAAAGTAAAAAAATAAAAAATATGGCTCAAACAAATGTTTGTACACCATTGTTCTTAGCAGCATTATTCACAATAGCTAAAAAATGGAAACAATCCAAGTGTCCATCAACAGAAGAATGGTTAAACAAAATTTGTTATATACATACAATGGAATATTATTTGGCCATAAAAAGGAATGACATTCTGATAAATGCTGTATCATGGATGAAACTTGAAAATTCACAGAGACAGAAAGTTGCTTAGAGGTTACCAGGGAATGTGTATTTACATTGACTGTGCCATTTTTGTTGTAATCTTTTCTCCCCGGCCTGTCATTTGTTGATACTAAGATTTTTATAGCTTGACAGGAGTTGCAATGTTTATGTAGATACCTCTGGTTGCGCTTCTCTTTTCTTTTTCATTCTTTGGGAGTCATGAATAAAATGTCCTTCCCTAGCATCCCTCCCCTCCAAAAAAAGAGTGGCTGGTGGGGCTCCTTTAGATAGATCAGTCAAGGAAAACCTCCTTGAGGTGGTCATACTGTAGCTGAGACTTGAATGAAATGATAAGCCCAGAAATGGGCAGATCTGGAGGCAGTATGTTCCAGACAAGAGGAACTAATTAAGGCAAGTGCCCTGAAGTTGGAACCAAATAAAAGTGTGATGAATTGGTTTTTATAAGAGTTAGTGCTCTAGAGTTGATAAAGTCTGATCTAGGACAAGGGCAATGGGGTTTAGAGGAAGAGATGAATATGAAATATATCGATGGGGTAGCATTGCTAAGATAAACAGCTCAAAAAGACAGAATAGAACTTAAAACAACTGTAATGAAATGATGAGCAGGTCTAAGCCTGTTAGTAGGCACCTAGCAGAGTAAGTAATTCCCAGCTGCTGTGGTAGGTAGGTAAGCCTTTCTATCTTTGGAGTTCAGTGATTTAAAAAAAAAAAAGGCTTCCTAGAGACAAACTGGATGAATTTTATTCAACAATAAGTGTTTATTGTTTGCTTGCTATGTGTCAGGTACTGTTCTACATGTTAGGGATACAGCAGGGAGCTTATGTATACTGATAGTGGGGAGACCAAAAACAGACTTGGGATAAAAGATAAAGCAGGGTAAGAAGAGATTGTGAGTAAGGGAATGTGCATTCTTTTAAACATGGTGGTTGGTCAGTGAAGGCCTCACTGAGAAGATGAAAATTGAACAACTAAGATGATCAACCATCCTGGTTTTCCTGAGATTGTCCCACTTTTAGCACTGAAAACCCCATGTCTTAGGAAGCCCTTCAGTGCTGGGCTGGTGGGCCATGGAGTTATCTGGGAGAAAAGTTGTCCAAAAAAAAGAAACAGCCCCACCCCCACCTGATGCACTTTCCCTCTTCCACACCAGCAGGATGGTGGGTGCCTTTTCCCTCACAGCACTTCTACCTATACATAGTACAGCCAGAAGGGAAGAGACCTGGAAGGAGTAAGTGGGTCTGGAGAGATTGGGAAGGGGAAATGGTGACTGTATACAATGTAATGTGTTTGTGCCCTCTTTCCTTATAAAGGTTCTAGAATAGCTCAGAACTGAATAAATACATAGCAAAACCAGGGTATGTTTACACATTTGATGTTCAACAAATCTAGTTACTTGATGCAATGTTGAAATAAAATTTTGGCTGGCTTCTTTGTGACGGTTTCATAAACTTGCGCCCAGGGACCTATGTCCTCCCTTTGTTATGCCCTTGCATGATGCCAGGCTGAGGAATGTAGGCTTTACTCTGTTGGTAATGAGTCACCACTGAACAATTCTGAGCAAGTGCAGGCTATGATGGCAAAGGGGCCCTCATGCCTGAAATGATAGGTGCTAGAGCAGAGATGCCATAGACAAGGGAAACCCACCAAGTTTAAGTTGAATAAGAGCCTCCTGTCCCTAGCCTGACCTAAAGACCTCCGGCTCTTTCCTCCTATAAATTAATCCCAGTCTTGGAAAGGAATATGGGAAACTCATTCACAAAGAAGCTGACAAGCCTGAGTGGAGTTTGCCTTCCAGAGGGATTAGTCTTTTTGCCAGCAGCTAAGCCTTACACCAAAGAAATACCTTTCATAAATGGTGATATTTCAGGCATCAGGAGAAAATGACAGTGAGAGAGATTTTCTTTTTGGTTGGGGGCAGGAGTGGAATGTCCTGCCAACCTGCTCAAATAAGTCCTAATCTGTCTCAAGTTAACATAGAGGAAATCATGGTCTGTTTCTAGAATAAGTTTTCCATCCCTGGAACTGCCCAAAGTATCCCTGTCAGGCACCTTGGGAGAGAGTGGAGGGCAACCCTTTGGTTTGACATTTGGTTGCAGATAAATGATTTCAAGGTCTTTTCCAGTCCTGAGATGCTGGACTAATGATGTCGGCAATGTGTTTTCTCTCATGTATACCTCTAAAAAGAATTTGGAAGCTCTGTTCTTGGTCCTGGTGGGGTCTGTTAACATGCAGGAGCTGGCCCAGATTTTGAGTGAGTACTCCCACTGGGCCATACCCTGCCTGAGAGCTGGACTAATAATCTTACTACAGCAGCTACTACTCTTCCAGCTTCTGGTACTGCTCATCTGCCTGAGGAAAGCCTGAATCAAGACAGAGGAACAAAACTATATGACTGCTGGATACCCAGAAATCCCATCATAAGGCATGACTCTGGTATTGGGGCTAGAAAAGGCAGATCAGGGAGTAGAGGATTGATGTATTTGGAGCTTGCTTTCCCTGGTGCCTAATCTGGCAGGGACTCCAAGAGGTAATTGAATAGTCTCATCATCCCCACTCAAGAGATGAGACAATTGGGGCCCAGAGAAATGATAGGATATACCCAAGGCCAAGCAGAGAGAGGTGGGGGAGTTGTAGATGATGACTTCAATGCTAAAAATTGGAGAATTATACTCAGCTATAAAAGGGAGGGTTAATATAAATTATAAATAATGTGCTGGGCCAACCTAAAGTTTAATTGATTCCAAACAACTATCCACAATCATTTGTCATACATTCACTCATAGCTCATACACTCAGATGTTATACATATGCCTTCAGATGTCACAAACCCACTTCTTTAGATGTTACCCACACTTATTCAGATGTCACACACACTTATTCAGATTTAGTCATGCTTAATCAAATGTTATCTTCTCCTTTATCCAGTTGTCACCTATGACCACTTAAATGTCACACACACACACACATACTTATTCAGAAGCTGCACAGCACTCTGATGGTGTCAATGCAGATGCTGCTTAAGATGTATGCTTAATTATATATTATACACACTCATCCAGACATCCTCGAACCCCTTGCTGCTATTCACAATGTGGTTCATGGACCAGCAGCATTGGCATTACCTGGAGGCATGTTAGAAATGCAGAATATCAGGCCCCACTCAGACCTGATAAATTCAGTTCTGCATTTTAACAAGATTCCCAGGTGATTCATATGCACATTAACATTGAGAAGCTCTGACATCAGGACTGAGTCTCATTAACCAACATATTCCCAGTGGCTAGGCATGTCCAGTGCTCATCAAAATGTCCCTTCATGCAATTTCATTTTGAGGTACATTCTTTGAAGAAACTCTTGCAAATGTCCACAAGAAGAAAGAAAGGAATGCTCATTGCAGCAATAGTTGGTATGGGGAAAAATTGAAAATAACCTGAATAAACCAAAGCACAGATTAATGAAATGTGATCTATTCATTCCATGGAATACTAAACAGCAGTGAAAAGTTATGAATGAAAACTACATGCCTTAATTCAGATAAAACTCAAAGCTATTGTATTAATCTGGGTTCTCCAGAGAAACAGAATCAACATGGTATACGTGAGTGTATATATACATACAAGAAGATATTTATTTTAAGGAATTCACTCACATAAATGTGGGGATTGGCAAATCTGAAAACCATAGGGTATGGCAGCTGGCTGTAAATTCTGGAAAGAGTTGATGCTGAAGTCTTGAATCCAAAATCAGGATTCCAGAAGTTTGGAATCTGAGAGAGGAGTTGATGGTGTAGACATGAAACAGAATTTCTTCTTCTCTCTCGTACCTTCAGTTCTTTGCTCTTAAGGCTTCCAACTTATTGGATGAGGCCCACTCAGATTATAATGGGTAATATCCTTCACTTCAGGTCAATGGATTATAGATGCTGATCATGTCTACAAAATACCTCCACAGCAGCATCTGGGCCAGAGTTTGACCACACAACTGGACACCATAACCTAGCCAAGTTGACACAAAATTAACCATCACAACTATAGTCTTGAGTGGAAAAGCAAGTTACAGAATGGTGTATTTACTGTGATACAATTTATATATAGTTACAAAACCCATAAAACAATACTATACATGTTGTTTATTGATAGATCTATATGTAGCAAAAATATAAAATTATGCAAGGAAATAAACAACAAATTCATGATAATGGTTATGCTGGGGAGAGAGAAAGAGAGGGAAGTAAAAGGGTTGGGAGGGGCACACAGGAGTTTCAACTGTACCTGAAATATTTTATTTCTTAAAAAGAAAAAGTTCTGAAGCATATTAGGAAAAAATGTTAATATTTGACAAATCTGAATGCTCAAAATTTGACAAATTGAATGCTTGAAATACTTCACTGAACAAAAATATCATGCACAAGGAGAAGAAAGCAGGAGGTTCTGCTACTCTTGGAAAATTCATCTTGTCAAAGAGTCAACATTTCTTCTTCCTCTGTCTTTCCAAGGAAAATTGCACTTTCACAAGCCAGTTTCCTTGTTTGTCTTTCTTCATTCACAGGTCAGCAAAGGCTCCCACAAGTATTTGATCCATCTATCCTGGAGCTTAACTCCTGGTGGAGTGGTGGTGAGCCCCTTTGTTTCCTATTGACCCCCAGTAGGCTAGCATCCACTAGGACACTGGCTAAATAAAATAGATCCCAAAAGATTCTGGTTTCCAGATCACTGCTTCGTCACAAATAACTCATATTCACACTTGGGTGTCACATACTCAGACACAGGTTATGCACAAAGGTTTCGATTGATCTCTTCTGTACTTTACATTTGTCTTAGTCAGAGGCCTGTTCAACACTATTCCCTTTTTTTTTTATCTTCATTTTATTGAGATATATTCATATACCACACAGTCATACAAAACAAATCGTACTTTCGATTGTTCACAGTACCATTACATAGTTGTACATTCATCACCCAAATCAATCCCTGACACCTTCATTACCACACACACAAAAATAACAAGAATAATAATTAGAGTGAAAAAGAGCAATTGAAGGAAAAAAGAACACTGGGTACCTTTGTCTGTTTGTTTCCTTCCCCTATTTTTCTACTCATCCATCCATAAACTAGACAAAGTGGAGTGTGGTCCTTATGGCTTTCCCAATCCCCTTGTCACCCCTCATAAGCTACATTTTTATACAACTGTCTTCGAGATTCATGGGTTCTGGGTTGTAGTTTGATAGTTTCAGGTATCCACCACCAGCTACCCCAATTCTTTAGAACCTAAAAAGGGTTGTCTAAAGTGTGCGTAAGAGTGCCCACCAGAGTGACCTCTCGGCTCCTTTTGGATTCTCTCTGCCACTGAAGCTTATTTCATTTCCTTTCACATCCCCCTTTTGGTTAAGAAGATGTTCTCCGTCGCACGATGCCAGGTCTACATTCCTCCCCGGGAGTCATATTCCACGTTGCCAGGGAGATTCACTCCCCTGGGTGTCTGATCCCACGTAGGGGGGAGGGCAGTGATTTCACCTTTCAAGTTGGCTTAGCTAGAGAGACAGGGCCACATCTGAGCAACAAAGAGGCATTTGGGAGGAGGCTCTTAGGCACAACCATAGGGAGGCCTAGCCTCTCCTTTGCAGCAACCGTCTTCCCAAGGGTAAAACCTGTGGTAGAGGGCTCAACCCATCAAACCACCAGTCCCCTATGTCTGTGGTCATGTTAGCAACCATGGAGGTGGGGTAGGCGAATACCCCTGCATTCTCCACAGGCTCCTCAAGGGGGCACTGCATCTTTTTCTTTTTCCTTGTTTTTTTTTTTTTTTTTAACTTTCCCTTCTTTTTTAAATCAACTGTATGAAAAAAAAGTTAAAAAGAAAACAAACATACAATAAAAGAACATTTTAAAGAGACCATAACAAGGGAGTAAGAAAAAGACAACTAACCTAAGATAACTGCTTAACTTCCAACATGTTCCTACTTTACCCCAAGAAAGTTACCTAATATAGCAACATTTCTGTGAACTTGCTCCTACTATATCCATCAGAAATTAACAGACCATAGTCATTCCTGGGCATCCCCAGAACGTTAAATAGCTTATCTGTTCTTCTTGGATTATTGTTCCCCCTTCCTTAATTGCTCTCTATTGCTAGTACCCCTACATTCTACATTATAAGCCATTTGTTTTATATTTTTCAAAGTTCACATTAGTGGTAGCATATAATATTTCTCTTTTTGTGCCTGGCTTATTTCACTTAGCATTATGTCTTCAAGGTTCATCCATGTTGTCATATGTTTGACGAGATCGTTCCTTCTTACTGCCGCGTAGTATTCCATCGTGTGTATATACCACATTTTATTTATCCACTCATCTGTTGAAGGACATTTGGGTTGTTTCCATCTTTTGGCAATTGTGAATAATGCTGCTATGAACATTGGCGTGCAGATATCTGTTCGTGTCACTGCTTTCCGATCTTCCGGGTATATACCGAGAAGTGCAATCGCTGGGTCGAATGGTAACTCTATATCTAGTTTTCTAAGGAACTGCCAGACTGAATTGCAGAGTGGCTGAACCATTATACAGTCCCACCAACAGTGAATAAGAGTTCCAATTTCTCCACATCCCCTCCAGCATTTGTAGTTTCCTGTTTGTTTAATGGCAGCCATTCTAACCGGTGTTAGATGGTATCTCATTGTGGTCTTAATTTGCATCTCTCTAATAGCTAGTGAAGCTGAACATTTTTTCATGTGTTTCTTGGCCATTTGCATTTCCTCTTCAGAGAACTGTCTTTTCATATCTTTTGCCCATTTTATAATTGGGCCGACTGTACTATTGTCATTGAGTTGTAGGATTTCTTTATATATGCAAGATATCAGTCTTTTGTCAGATACATGGTTTCCAAAAATTTTTTCCCATTGAGTTGGCTGCCTCTTTACCTTTTTGAGAAATTCCTTTGAGGTGCAGAAACTTCTAAGCTTGAGGAGTTCCCATTTATCTATTTTCTCTTTTGTTGCTTGTGCTTTGGGTGTAAAGTCTAGGAAGTGGCCGCCTAATACAAGGTCTTGAAGATGGTTTCCTACATTATCTTCTAGGAGTTTTATGGTACTTTCTTTTATATTGAGATCTTTGGTCCATTTTGAGTTAATTTCTGTGTAGGGGGGTGAGGTAGGGGTCCTCTTTCATTCTTTTGGATATGGATATCCAACTCTCCCAGCCCCATTTGTTGAAAAGACCATTATGACTCAGTTCAGTGACTTTGGGGGCCTTATCAAAGATCAGTCGGCCATAGATCTGAGGGTCTATCTCTGAATTCTCAATTCGATTCCATTGATCTATATGTCTATCTTTGTGCCAGTACCATGCTGTTTTGGCAACTGTGGCTTTATAATAAGCTTCAAAGTCAGGGAGTGTAAGTCCTCCCACTTCGTTTTTCTTTTTTAGAGTGTCTTTAGCAATTCGAGGCATCTTCCCTTTCCAAATAAATTTGATAACTAGCTTTTCCAAGTCTGCAAAGTAGGTTGTTGGAATTTTGATTGGGATTGCATTGAATCTGTAGATGAGATTGGGTAGAATTGACATCTTAATGACATTTAGTCTTCCTATCCATGAACATGGAATATTTTTCCATCTTTTAAGGTCCCCTTCTATTTCTTTTAGTAGAGTTATGTAGTTTTCTTTGTATAGGTCTTTTACATCTTTGGTTATGTTTATTCCTAGGTACTTGATTTTTTTAGTTGCTATTGAAAATGGTATCTTTTTCTTGAGTGTCTCTTCAGTTTGTTCATTTCTAGCATATAGAAACATTACTGACTTATGTGCATTAACCTTGTATCCCGCTACTTTGCTAAATTTGTTTATTAGCTCTAGTAGCTGTATCATCGATTTCTCAGGGTTTTCTAGATATAAGATCATATCATCTGCAAACAATGACAGTTTTACTTCTTCTTTTCCAATTTGGATGCCTTTTATTTCTTTGTCTTGCCGGATTGCCCTGGCTAGCACTTCCAGCACAATGTTGAATAACAGTGGTGATAGCGGGCATCCTTGTCTTGTTCCTGATCTTAGAGGGAAGGCTTTCAGTCTCTCTCCATTGAGTACTATGCTGGCTGTGGGTTTTTCATATATGCTCTTTATCATGTTGAGGAAGTTTCCTTCAATTCCTACCTTTTGAAGTGTTTTTATCAAAAAGGGATGTTGGATTTTGTCAAATGCTTTTTCAGCATCTATTGAGATGATCAATTGATTTTTCCCTTTTGACTTGTTAATGTGTTGTAATACATTGATTGATTTTCTTAGGTTGAACCATCCTTGCATGCCTGGAATAAACCCCACTTGGTCATGGTGTATGATTTTTTTAATGTGTCTTTGGATTCAATTTGCAAGTATTTTGTTGAGGATTTTTGCATCTATATTCATTAGGGAGATTGGCCGGTAGTTTTCCTTTTTTGTAGCATCTTTGCCTGGTTTTGGTATCAGATTGATGTTAGCTTCATAAAATGAGTTAGGTAGTCTTCCATTTTCTTCAATGTTTTGAAAGAGTTTGAGTAAGATTGGTGTCAGTTCTTTCTGGAAAGTTTGGTAGAATTCCCCTGTGAAGCCATCTGGCCCTGGGCATTTATTTGTGGGAAGATTTTTGATGACTGATTGGATCTCTTTGCTTGTGATGGGTTGGTTGAGGTCTTCTATTTCTTCTCTGGTCAGTCTAGGTTGTTCATATGTTTCCAGGAAATTGTCCGTTTCCTCTACATTATCCAGTTTGTTGCCATACAGTTGTTCATAGTATCCTCTTATAATTTTTTTAATTTCTTCAGGATCTGCAGTTATGTCACCTTTTTCATTCCTTATTTTGTTTATATGGGTCTTCTCTCTTTTTGATTTTGTCAGTCTAGCTAGGGGCTTCTCAATCTTGTTGATCTTCTCAAAGAACCAACTTTTGGTGATATTTATCCTCTCTATTGTTTTTTTGTTCTCTATGTCATTTATTTCTGCTTTAATCCTTGTTATTTCTTTTCTTGTACTTGGTTTAGGATTGGTTTGCTGTTCATTTTCTAGCTTCTTCAGTTGATCCATTAGTTCTTTGATTTTGGCTCTTTCTTCCTTTTTAATATATGCGTTTAGTGCTATAAATTTCCCCCTTAGCACTGCTTTTGCTGCATCCCATAGGTTTTGGTATGTTGTGTTCTCATTTTCATTCGTCTCTATATATTTAGCAATTACTCTTGCTATTTCTTCTTTAACCCACTGATTGTTTAGGAGTGTGTTGTTTAACCTCCAGGTATTTGTGAATTTTCTAAGTCTCTGATGGTTATTGACTTCTAATTGTATTCCACTGTGGTCAGAGAATGTGCTTTGAATAATTTCAATCTTTTTAAATTTACTGAGGCTTGTTTTATGTCCCAGCATATGATCTATTCTGGAGAAAGTTCCATGAGCACTAGAAAAGTATGTGTATCCTGGTGATTTGGGATGTAATGTCCTGTATATGTCTGTTAAATCTAATTCATTTATCAGATTGTTTAGGTTTTCAATTTCCTTATTGGTCTTCTGTCTGGTTGATCTATCTATAGGAGAGAGTGATGTGTTGAAGTCTCCCACAATTATTGTGGAAACATCAATTGCTTCCTTTAGTTTTGCCAGTGTTGCTCTCATGTATTTTGTGGCACCTTGGTTGGGTTCATAGACATTTACGATTGTTATTTCTTCTTGCTGAATTGCCCCTTTTATTAGTACGTAGTGGCCTTCTTTGTCTCTCAAAACATCCCTGCATTTGAAGTCTATTTTATCTGAGATTAATATTGCTACACCTGCTTTCTTTTGGCTGTAGCTTGCATGAAATATTTTTTTCCATCCTTTCACTTTCAGTTTCTTTGTGTCCCTGTGTCTAAGATGAGTCTCTTGTATGCAACATATTGATGGTTCATTTTTTTTGATCCATTCTGCGGATCTATATCTTTTAATTGGGGAGTTTAATCCATTTACATTCAATGTTATAACCGTGAAGGCATTTCTTGAATCAGCCATCTTATCCTTTGGTTTATGTTTGTCATATTTTTCCCCTCTGTCTATTAATATCCTTTATTGTACCCATACCGAATCTCTTTAGTACTGAACCTTTCTCCAAGTCTCTCTTTCCTTTCTTTGTTTCTCTGTCTGTAGGGCTCCCTTGAGTATCTCCAGTAGGGCAGGTCTCTTGTTAGCAAATTCTCTCAGCATTTGTTTGTCTGTGAAAAATTTAAGCTCTCCCTCAAATTTGAAGGAGAGCTTTGCTGGATAAAGTATTCTTGGCTGGAAATTTTTCTCACTCAGAATTTTAAATATATCGTGCCACTGCCTTCTCGCCTCCATGGTGGCTGCTGAGTAGTCACTACTTAGTCTTATGCTGTTTCCTTTGTATGTGGTGAATTGCTTTTCTCTTGCTGCTTTCAGAACTTGCTCCTTCTCTTCTGTGTTTGATAGTGTGATCAGTATATGTCTCGGAGTGGGTTTATTTGGATTTATTCTATTTGGAGTTCGCTGAGCATTTATGATTTGTGTATTTATGTTGTTTAGAAGATTTAGGAAGTTTTCCCCAACAATTTCTTTGAATACTCTTCCTAGACCTTTACCCTTTTCTTCCCCTTCTGGGACACCAATGAGTCTTATATTTGGACGTTTCATATTATCTATCATATCCCTGAGGTCCATTTCGATTTTTTCAATTTTTTTCCCCATTCTTTCTTTTATGCTTTCATTTTCCATTCTGTCATCTTCGGGGTCACTGATTCGTTGTTCAACTTCCTCTAGTCTTGTACTATGAGTGTCCAGAATCTTTTTAATTTGGTCAACAGTTTCTTTAATTTCCATAAGATCATCCATTTTTTTATTTAGTCTTGCAATGTCTTCTTTATGCTCTTCTAGGGTCTTCTTGATTTCCTTTATCTCCCGTACTATGGTCTCATTGTTCATCTTTAGTTCTTTGAGTAGCTGCTCTAGGTGCTGTGTCTCTTCTGGTCTTTTGATTTGGGTGCTTGGGCTTGGGTTATCCATATCGTCTGGTTTTTTCATATGCTTTATAATTTTCTGTTGTTTTTGGCCTCGTGGCATTTGCTGAACTTGATAGGGTTCTTTTAGGGTTTGTAGACCTATTGAAGTCCTTTTCTCTAATTTATCAGATCTACAGCTTCGTGGAGTACACTTTCTCTAACTAACCAGCAGGTGGCATCCACGAGCCACCTGTTCTCCACAAGCCAGTTCTCCCCTGCTTAGCCTTTTTGGTGAGTGGGGGAGTGAGTCTTGTGGGGTCCAATTGGTGTACCAAGCTTGCGTGTGTAGTTGGTGTTGCCTGCCCTGTATATGGGGCGTGTTTCTGGGCAGTCAGGGATGGGGGGTGGCTCTAACAATCAAATCTCCCTGATGATCCTAGAGTTTGAAAGCTGCTGCAATAGTCTAATCCTTCAGTTCAGTCCTGCCACAGTTTGTCTCTGCCACTGACCCACAAGTCCTTGGTATTGGCGTATGGCTCCTGAGACTTGCAAGTGGGCCCCTCTTCCAGGCCGTGCACCCCGGGTCCTCTGTTGAGGGATGACTGTGCTATGTCACAGGTGAGTGCCGTCCCCCCAGGGCAGTTCTGGGCTGCTGGGCTGTGTAGGGAGGCTCCCAGTCTGCTGAAATGATGGCTGAATTGGGCTTTGTTAATTCACACTGCTCTACCTTCCCAACTCTGGGACAATCAGCTGAGGTTGCAGGGAAGGCTAATGTCCACGCCCAGTTTTGTGGTGTGTGCCTGTTATTTGAAGCACTTCCGTCACACTGGGTTGTCTGGGGCAGTTCTGGGCTATGGGGCTGGCGATGGGCAGGAGTGTTTCCTGTCCACCAGGATGATGGCTGTGAGCGGACACCCCCCTTTTCTTGGGAAGTTGTGGTGTTGTTTAGTGAATTTTCTCAGCCACTGGATTATTGCGTTTTGTCTCAGAGCTCTCCTAGTTCTGCTCTTGACTTGACCTGCCCAAATAGCAAGTCTTTGAAGCTTTCTGTATTGGGCTTCTTAGAGTAATTGTTTTAGAAAAAGAAAAAAGGATTAAAAAACAAAACAAAACAAAACAAAACAAAACAAACCAAAAAACAAAAAAAAAAAAAAACGGGCCCTCCTCAGAGATCTAATGGGTTATTGAAATGCTAAGAGACAAAGCAACCAGGGCCATTAAGGAAAGGTCCACAGGGCAGAGAGATCAGCTTTTCTTCGGGATTTGCATATGCGCCTCAGGACCCTTCCCCTTTCTATGTTCACCAGAACTCCAAAAATCCTCCGCTTTTATTTTGGAGTTTTTCGTGTTGTTTTTTTTCTATGCCTGTCTCCTCTCTGCTGGGCTGGCTGCTCTCAGATTCTCTGGTGTCTGGTCTCAGTCTATCTATGGTTGGAGTTTGGATCAGTAGAATGAGTTTCCGATAAGAGCAGCCACTGCAGTTCTCCCTTCTCCTTCCCGGAGCTGACAGCCCCTCCTCCCCCGGGACTGAGCCTGGCAGGGAGGGGCGCGGGTCCCCTGGCCGCAAAAACTTACAGATTTCGCTGATCTCAGCAGTTCCACGTTTTCATGAGTGTTGTATGAAGTATGCCCAAAGTCAGATTGCTCTGTGGTTTCCAGTCCACGCAGTTCCTGGCTTTCTACCTACTTTCCTGGAGGAGCAACTAAAACATACAGCTCACCAGTCTGCCATCTTGCCCCGCCTCTCAACACTATTCCCTTTTGATAACTGCTTTTCAAATATCACAAAGCTGCATATTCAAAACATTGTATTTCCTCTTTGGTGTCAGCTAAAGTAAAGCCCAAGAGCTTTACTCCCACTTTCCAATATATACTGTTTATTAAACAAATATCGCATACTTGTCCTTAAAATTGTTAATACAAACTCACATTGCACTGTGATACATTTCTTTTTGGTGACAAATCTCTAAATATTCCTTAGAGGTGGAAGATCAATCTATTAGTTGATTCCTTTGATACCATGCTCTGGTCGTACTGCATTTCTCTGTCCTCTTAACAAAAGTCACTTCTGGCAAGCATGAGGCCCTTCTAACTTTTTCTTGCATACTCTTTAAATCAATTTTGTAAAACTGTGTACCTCTTGGCATATTTTAAAGTTAAGAGCTGAAAGTTTTGCTATGTTTAATTAGTATTAAAGGATGTCATTTACAGCATACTACGAACATTTCAAAGAAACTGTCACATCATTATTTGAAATGTATCCAATCGCATCTAAGAACCATAGCAATATGACCATCAGAAATTTGATAGCATTTCTCCTTGAACTGGTGAATTGCTTTTCTCTTGCTGCTTTCAGAACTTGCTCCTTCTCTTCTGTATTTGAAAGTGTGATCAGAATATGTCTTGGAGTGGTTTATTTGGATTTATTCTATTTGGAGTTTGCTGGGCATCTATGATTTGTGTATTTATGGTGTTTAGAAGATTTGGGAAGTTTTCCCCAACAATTTCTTTGAATAATCCTAGACCTTTACCCTTCTATTCCCCTTCTGGAACACCAATGAGTCTTATATTTGGATGTTTTATATTATCTATCATATCTCTGAGATCCATTTCAATTTTTTAAATTTTTCCCCCATTCTTTCTTTTGTTCTTTCATTTTCCATTCTGTGGTCCTCAAGGATGCTGAGTCATTGTTCAACTTCCTCTAATCTTGTATTATGAATACCGAGAGTCTTTTTAATTTGGCCAACAGTTTCTTTTATTTCCATAAGATCATCTATTTTTTTATTTACTCTTGCAAGTTCTTCTTTATGCTCTTCTAGGGTCTTCTTGATGTCCTTTATATCCTGTGCCATGGTCTCATTGTTCATCTTTAGTTCTTTGATTAATTGCTCCAAGTACTGTGTCTCCTCTGATCTTTTGATTTGGGTGCTTGGGCTTGGGTTATCCATATTATCTGGTTTTCTCATATGCTTTAAAATTTTCTGTTGTTTTTGGCCTCTTGGCATTTGCTTAATTTGATAGGGCTGTTTTAGGATTTGTAGATGATTAAAACCCTTATCTCTAATTTGTCAGATCTACAGCTTGGTGGTATACACTTTAACTAACCAGCGGGTGGCGTCCGCAAGCCACTTAGTCCCCTCAAACCAGTTCGCCCCCACATTGTCTTTGTGGTGAGTGGGGGTGTGAGTCTTTTGGGGGTCCAATTGGTGTACCAAGCTTGCGTGTGTAGTTGGTGTTTCCCACCCTGTATATGGGGTATGTGTCTGGGCAGTCAGAGGAAGGGCAGCTCTAACAATCAAATCTCCCTGGTGTTCCTGGAGATTTAAAGCTGCTGCAATAGTCTAATCCTTCAGTTCAGTCCTGCCACAGTTTATCTCTGCCACTGCCCACAAGTCCTTGGCATTGCGTATGGCCCCTGAAGGACTTGTGAGTGGGTCCCTCTTCCAGGCTGTGCACCCCCAGGTCCTCTGTTGAGGGATGACTGTGCTATGTCACAGGTGAGTGCTGTCCCCCCAGGGCAGTTCTGGGCTGCAAGGCTGTGTAGGGACACTCCCAGTCTGCCGAAAGGATGGCTGAATGGAGCATGCTAATTCACACTGCTCCACCTTCCCAACACTGGGACAACCAGCTGAGGGTGCAGGGAAGGCTAATGTCCATGCCTGATTTTGTGGTGTGTGTGTGTGTTGTTGAAAACACTTCCCGTCACACTGGGCTGTCTGGCGCAGCTCTGGGCTGTGGCGCTGGTGACTGGCAGGATTGTTCCCTGCCCACTGGGAAGATGGCTCTGAGGGGATGCCCCCTTTTCTTGGGAAGTTGTGGTGTTTAGTGAATTTTCTCAGCCACTGGACTTATTGTCTTGTGTCTCAGAGCTCTCTCAGTTCTGCTCTTGTCTTGACTTGTCCAAATTGCAAGTCTTTGAGGCTTTCTGTGTTGGGCTTTTTAGAGTAATTGTTTTAGAAAAAGAGAAAAAGATTTAAAAAAAATAATAAGAAAGGCCCTCCTTGCAGATCTAATGCGTTATTGAAATGCTAAGAGACAAGGCAATTAGGGCCATTAAGGAATGATCCAGGGAGCAGAGAAACCAGTTTTTCAGACAAAGAAACTTGTCTTCTGGATTTGCATATGAACCTGACTCTGCCTGAGCTCTGCCCTTCCCTGTCCTTTGTTCACCAGAACTCCAAAAAGCCTCTGCTTTTATTTTTGGGTTTTCCTTGCTATTTTTGCTATCCCTATCTCCTCTCTGTCAGGCTGGCTGCTCCTGGATTCTCCAGTGTCCAGTCTCAGTCTACCTATGCTTGGAGTTTGGATCAGTAGAATGAGTTTCTGATAAGGGCCACAACTGCAGTTCTCCCTCCTCGTTCCCAGCACAGATGGCCCCTCTTCCCATGGGACTGAGCCTGGCAGGGAGGGGCATGGGTACCCTAGCCACAAGAACTTACAGATTTGGCTGATTTCAGCAGTTCCACATGTTCATGAGTGTTGTATGAAGTATGCCCAAAGTCAAATTACTCTGTGGTGTCTGGTCCATGCAGTTCCTGGCTTTCTACCTATTGCCCTGGAGGAGTAACTAAAACATACACCTCACCACTCTGCCGTCTTGCCCTGCCCTCCTCCTTGAACTGGATTTACATTAAATTCCACTATCTACCAGAAGAGGGAATAAAAATGGAACAAACTAAAATTTCAGTGGCTGAGAGATTTCAAATGGAGTCAAGAGGTCATTCTGGAGGTTATTCTTATGCATTATATAGATATTGTCGGAAATAAAGCAGTACCTGTAAGGGAATAAACGCTCACTCGGTTCTGGAGGAGAAAAGAATTTATTTACAATCTTGCAAGATAGGGTGTCCAGCCAAACACGTGGAAGGCTGGCGTGCCAGAGGAAGAGAATGGCGATCTTTAAATCTCCTACTCCTAATTCGCAAGTCCCTCCCCTGTTTCCCCATTGACTGGGTACTACAGAGGTTACAGCCTATCTGAGAACACTAACTAATTCATCTTTTGAGATTTTAATTTGTACAGCCAATCCCAGAGAGCCAACTAGCTCATTATTGAGATTTTGAACTGATCAGCCAATCCCCCCCAAATTTTTATTTTTTTATTTTTTTGCTGTGAGTTCCCGCCTCTGATATTACCTCATATCTCTTTACATTCCAGTAACTATGGTTACTTTTCCATATAAGGAGCAGGCAGATTCTCTCTTCTCTTTGTCTGGGGCTTGTTTAAACTGGTTTTGCCTCCATTTCCCTTATTCCATGCTGTTTCTATGTGAAAACGAAACTTATTCCTTTCTTACAGATTCCCTCCTCTTTCTTTTTAAACACTTTTAGTTTTCACATTTTAGATTCTCAAATTTGCTAAGGGCTTTTTCACATTCCTCATCATAGGGATCTTTCTTATTTTTGATTCTAGTGGTTTTGATGGGTTTTTGAACTAGCCTTTGGGCACACGGGATTATGTAGCACCCAGCTGTTATAAACATTTTGGCTGGAATGATAAGGAAAATTAAAATAGATGTTGCAATTCCTTTCCATTTCTCGAACCAATTTTCCAACCATTCTGTGAGTGGGTTGTTAATGCTAGAATTCTTTTCTAGTTTCTGAAATAAGGCTATTAAGCCTTGTGGGGCTTTGGTGATAGTTCCATTAGGTGCGGTATTATTGGGGATGAATGTGCAACAATTTCCCCCAACTATAGCACAGATGCCTCCTTTTTCAGCTAGCATCATGTCCAGGGCCATTCTGTTTTCCCATGCCATTCGGCTAGTGGCATCTAACTGTTCTGCTATTTCTTTAATGACATCCCTGGTATAGTTGATAAATTTTAGCTGATGATTGACATTTTTATTGATGGTGACCCACCAGAATAAGGACGATTTAAATTCTGCAGCTACTTGATTTTTAGCTTTAAACTCATTAGGAACTTTCTGAGGAACCCCTATACTATCTACAAACATTTTTTTATTGAAGGAACTAGGTACATTTTGTACATTTTTCTTTTCTCCTTTGCTTTGGGTTGGTACTTTCTTATTACTTTCAAATGCCAGGGTAAATGAGATAGCCAATTGAACCAGAGCACAGGTTCCTCCCCACCTTTCAGGTAGTGTTGGCCAGAGGATGCCCTTCCCACAGTACCACCAGAGGTCTGCTCGGGGTATAGTTAGGCTGGAGAAGTTGCCAGTACTATCCTTGCTCACATTCCACACCTGTGTACACAAAGCCATGGTACCAAGATCCTGGAGCCCTTCTTCCCATCTGGAGAGACAGGCAGAGTGGTTTCCGGGACCAAGGTGAGACGCTGGTATGGCTTTGACACTTCCCTTCTGGACTGGAGGGAAAAGGGAGGACAACGTACTACAACTTTCACCAGGAGCAGCATTTTGAAAGAGGAGTGTTATACATTTAAACTCCCTTTCATGCTTTTTCATCCCCAAGGGGAAGGGCATAATCTGAACAGTGGGTTGTTTGGTTGTACAAGCATAACAGTCACTTCTGTTTAGACTCTGGATGGTATGTTTGCCCCATTCTACCCAGGCATTTGTATTTCCATAACCTGTCTCTATTTCTGTGGTTTGCTTTAAGTCTTTGGCCTTAAGTATTCTAATGACCTTGGGGTCAATTTGAACTGGAGAGTTAAATTCCAGCCAAGTTTCCCTTAATGGTTTTTCCTCCAACCTGGGTAAGACCCATCCCTCATACTGTGTGGTCCACCAAGCAGTGTTCCAAGAATAACAGGGGTTAGGTGTCTCATAAGTTGTACTCTCAAATGTTCGCCCCCCAACAATCTTGCTTTCTATTTGAACAGTCTACTTACATAAATGCTTATATTCCTCCCTCAGTTGTTGCTGATGTTTTAGATTTTTACAGCTCATTACTTGACAAACATCAAATTGTACAGTTTGAGACTTTAAGCCTTTGACTACACTTATAACCAGCTTAGCAGAACCTGTTACTCCTTGAATATAGAACATTATGATCAGTATAAGCAATTTCATCATTAAGCTATACACAGAGCACAATGCAAACACAGGGTTTAATCCAGCCCTCCCTCCCTCCTAGTATGTTCTTTCAACTGTTGCCTATTTAAAGTGATCCTTAGGGGATCTGAGGTAGGAGTCACTTTCCAGGATTCAGGTTGAGTTGCTGGATACTTATCGTCTGGTTCAGGCACTGGTCCCTTCACTCATGTGTAATGAGTCCAGCCTCTTTCTGCCGTTCGGACTGCCATCTCAGTTGTCAGCAAGACTTGATAGGGTCCCTCCCAGATCGGTTGAAGTTTGGATTCTCTCCATGACTGGATCAGAACCCAGCTGCCAGGCTGATGTCGATGGGCAGCAAATTCAAGAGGCGGGGTCTGAGCCAGCAGTCCACGGTGCCTGAGAGATGATAAAGTAGAAGACAAGGCCAGTATATAATTCTTAAGAAAAAGATCCTTTGTGTCTAGGGAGGGGAGCTCTCCAGTCCTCCTGGGGAAAGGCAAACCAAAAAGCATTTCATAAGGGGAAATTCCCAGTTCTTTTCTAGGGGCAGTCCTGATTCTTAGTAGAGCTATAGGTAAGCACTTGATCCAAGGTAACTTTGTTTCCAAAACTAATTTAGAAAGATGTTTCTTTATGGTTTGATTCATTCTTTCCACTCTCCCAGAGGATGGTGGATGCCAGGGAGTGTGGAAGTCCCAAGTGACACCCAGGCTTCTCATGACATTCTGCAATACACGGGAGGTAAAGTGACCACCATTATCAGAGTCTATATTTTCCACTAACCCATAACGGGGAATGATTTGTTCAAGGATAACTTTAGAAGTTCCCAATGCTGTAGCTGAGGATTGAGGGTAGGCTTCCACTCATCCAGTGAGGTGGTCAACAATTACCAAAATATATTTTAAACGACCGATTGGTGGCATTTCAGTATAATCAACTTGAATGCTCTGGAATGGTCTCAGGCCCGGCTCTCTTCCCCCTTGTACCTGTTTTCTTAAAACCTTTTTATTAATCTTCTGACAAATTATGCACCGTTCACAGATTTGTTTAGCAACTGTATAAAGGCCTACACATCCAAATTGTTTAAGTACTACATCACACATGGCTTGTACCCCCCAATGACTCCCCTGGTGTAGGACTGCTAATATCTCCCTCATTATTTGTTTATTTAACATTTGTCTGCCATCTGGGAGAAACCATTTCCCCTGATCATTTAAGGTTGCTCCTAACTGTTTCAACTCTTTTACTTCTTTGGCAGAGAATGTAGGGACCCCAAATTCCTTAGGGATAGAGGGTATTAGGACCATTATTTTTAAAGGGGGTAGAGAGAGGCCTCCTTAGCCTTTTCATCAGCCAACCTATTGCCTTTTGCCTCAAAAGTAGGTCCCTTCTGATGTCCATTTATATGCACCACTGATATTTCTCTAGGTAAGAGTAGATTGGTTAATACTTGTTTCACCAATTCCCCATGAACCAGTTCTTTTCCTTTGCTATTGATTAATCCCCTTTCTTCCCAGATCTTTCCAAAGGTGTGGACTACCCCAAAGGCATACTTAGAGTCAGTGTATATTGTACCATCCTTTCCTTCTAATAATTTGAGGGCTTGATTTAGTGCATACAACTCACAAGTTTGAGCTGACCACTTATTGGGCAATCGGCTAGCTTCTTTTACTTCACAAGTTATCCCATCTACAACTGCATAGCCATTGTGCCTTTCTCCTTCTAGGACTTTGGAGGATCCATCTATGAACAGTCTTTCCCCCGAGTGCAGGGGAAGATCCCTTAGGTCAGGTCGGACTCGAGTTTGGTATTCAATTAGGTCTAAACAGTCATGCTCAGGGGTCTCTACTTGCTCAGGCCCCTTCCAGAGGAAGGAGGCCGGGTTTAGGCTATGATCTGTTGTTAAGACCAAATCATCTTTTTCCATTAGGATTGCCTCATATTTTAGGATTCGGGGATCAGTTAACCATTTCCCTGCCCTCTGAGACAGAATAGTTCTCACTTGATGAGGAGTACTAACTACTAATGCCCCTCCAAAGGTTAATTTCCTGCTTTCTTCTACTAAAAGGGCAGTTGCTGCAATGGCTTGAACACACCCAGGCCACCCCCTAGAGACTGGATCTAAAACCTTTGAAAGGAAAGCCACCGGCTTTCTTTGGCCTCCCCAGATTTGGGTTAGGACCCCCAAAGCTGTTCCCTTATCTACTGTAACAAACAGGTGAAAGGGTTTTTCGAGGGAAGGAAGTGCTAGAACAGGAGCTTGCACCAGTGCCTGCTTGAGTTCATTTAAAGCCTTTATTTCCACTTCCTCCCATTCTATCTTGTCAGGCTCTTCCTCTAGTAATTTTTGGTATAGCCCTTTAGTTCGAGATGCAAAAGAATCTATCCACAATCTACAGTACCCTACCAATCCCAGGAATTTTCTTAGCTCTCTTTTTGTTTGAGGAAGAGGCAACTCTACTATGGCCTGGATTCTTTCTGGATGGATTTTTCTTTTTCCTTCACTTATGAGGTGGCCTAGGTACTTAACTTCCCTTGCTACAAATTGCAGTTTACTTTTAGATACCCTTAATCCTTGTTCCCCTAAAAAGTTCAGTAGATTTTTCGTAGCTTGAGCCACCACTTGCCTTTCTTTACCTGATATTAATAGATCATCTACATATTGCAGAAGGGTGATTTCAGGTGGGACTGGAAATTTTTCCAGTACCCTCTCTAACTCTTGCCCAAAGAGATTGGGGGACTCCGTGAAACCCTGAGGTAAGACCGTCCATCTGTATTACTGCTTTCGCCCATTGAAGGGATCTTCCCACTCAAAGGCAAACAGGTCTCTACTTTCTGGATCAAGGGGACAGGCCCAGAAGGCATCCTTTAAATCTACTACACTAAACCACTTATGATGGAAGGGAATTTTACTCAGGAGAGTGTAAGGATTAGGAACTACAGGGTGTCGAACCTGGACAATTTTATTAATGGCCCTTAGATCCTGCACCATTCTCCAGCTACCATCTGGTTTCTGAATGGGGAGAATGGGAGTATTAAAAGAGGACATACAGGTTTCCAAGAGTCCATCTCGAAGGAAACCCTCAATGATGGGTTGGAGTCCCTGTCTTCCTTTAAGAGGAATAGGATATTGTTTCTGGCACACGACCTCCCCTTCCTTTTTTAACTTGATTTTAATTGGGGGAATTTGCAACCCTCCCCTGTTTCCTTCTTTTACCCATACCTCCTCCTTAATGTCTTTTTCATCTTCTTCAGTGAGCAGGGCCAAAACCTCAATCCGTCCATTCCTTACCTCTAAATCCAGTCCCATAGGTATTATTAGGTCTCTTCCTAATAAATTACTCCCAGCTTCTGGGATGTGCAACAAGGGAGCTATGATTTGATTATTTTCCCAACAAATGTTAGTAGGTTCAAGACTGGGAACTTTAAATCCCTCCCCTTTTACCCCTGTGATGGTGAGGGAACTGCCAGAGAGCCTGGCCCCCTTTGGAAGATGATTTACAGAGGAGCAAGCTGCTCCAGTGTCTACCAAGAATGTAATTTCCTCTTGATATGGGCCCACCTTTAAATTTACTAAAGGCTCCCGGTGGGCTTCTGAGATGAGGAGCCTCTGACTCTCCTAGTCTTCAAAATTCATTAGTGGTATAACTCGACCCTCCTTCTGTAAGTCTGGGCACTCCCTTTTGAAATGGCCAGGTTTTTCACAATGATAACACCCTGCAGAGTTCTGCATTTTCCTTGCTCCTTTTTTTAAATCAGCCCAGCCCCCTCCCCTATCTCACCTCTGTCTGCATCCTCCATTTCCTGTTTCTAATCTTTTCTTGACCAAGTGGTCAACAGTGGCTGTCATGACTTTAGCCTGCTGCTTTTGTTTTTCGTCCTCCCTTCTTACAAATACTTTCTGTGCTTCCCTTAATAACTCCTCCAATGGCTTATTCATCCATCCATTTTCTGGATCTTTTTCTGAATATCAGGCCAAGATCCCTTCACATAGCTGACCTTTAACATTCCCTGGGCTACAGGGTCATCAGGGTCTATACCTGAATAATTCCTTACTTGTTCTCTCAATCTTTGTAGATAAGCAGAGGGAGACTCATCTTTCTCTTGATTTACCTCAAAGGCCTTATCCAAATTTTGAGATTTGGGTACTGCCAATTTTATTCCCTCTACAATGAGGTCTCTGAGATCCTTCATTTGTGCCCTATCCTCTTTATCATTATTATCCCAATCGGGGTCAGTACTTGGAAATTTTTGCTCTGCTGCCATCACCCCTTGCCCTGGCGGGTGTTGCCTTTCCCATTCTTTCATAGCAGCCCCTCTTATCATTCCTCTCTCCTCTTTCGTAAAGAGGATGTTTAATATGGACATAAGTTCAGACCACGTGTATAGGCTAGAGCCTAGGAACTGATCTATTTGCTCAGCCAGCCCCATTGGGTCCTCTATTAGCGATTTCATCTCCTTCTTAAAATTTCTTACTTCTGCACTCGTTAATGGGGCATTTACATACCCAACTTCCTTTGGCCCCATAGGCACCTCCCTCAAGGGGTAAAGGGATTTAATGGGGTGATGTTCCCTTACTCTCTTTCCTTCAAGAGTTTTTGGAAATGGAAAATTCTGTACATCCTTTTTGCACTGTGTTAATTCTTTCCTCAACCATTGATGGGTCATATCTGGTGGGGCAGTTGGCGCCGATGGGCCTCCTGATTCCCCTGGAACCTGTGTGGACTTTATTAGGTCCTCAGACTCTAACAATCTCTGCCCTGGGGGAGGAGGGGAATAGTAGGGAGGAGGAAGGCTTAATAAGGGGTCCCAGGGTTTAGATTCTACCAACTCATCTTCCAAGTTTGGGTTTTTATCTTTCACAGGGTAGAGGGGAGTTTTTTTGTTCTTTAGCCAGCACGTGGCATAATCAGACTCCTCCTTAGAAAAGGGTTTCTTCTCATTAACATAAATTACAAGGTTGGCACAGAGCCAGTCCTCCTCTGTCCCATACTTTGGCCAGAATACATCTGGTGGTGAAATGCTTTCTTCACTCCAAATGTAACAACAATATTTAATCATTTTCTTTTTGTCCTTTCCCTTGGTCTGATCACTATCGGTCCAATATTTTAACATCCTACCTAGTGGGCTATCTGGAGGGATGTCCCCAAGGGACTCTATAGGTGCCCCTTTTTCTTCTTCCCCGGCCGGCCAACTGCCTCTATTTCCCATCCTGAGTCTTGTCTGGGCTTCTTTCTCTCAGTTCCTTTCGCTTCGTCTGTCTCTGGCCCTTTCCCTCGCGGGAGAAGGGAACCGCAGATTGGGACTCCACACTCGCTTCGTGCAGTATGTCGCACATCTCAGTCACACACAAGCAGCTCCAGACTCATCAGGAATTCCTGACCACCAAGGCAATATATTACTTTCCTTACCTTGGTCCGTGCACGGAGTTGCCTGGTTAAACAGAGGCAAGCCTTTCCTTTTCCCCCTTTTCTCATCCACAACCGGCAGATCCAAGCATCTGGTCTCGGGCCCTTTAGCTGCCAGAGATGGGCCCCCAATGGCGGAGTCCGAGACCGCTCAATCAGCGGGGCGCGCCTTCCCTTTGTCCACCTCGGGGGTCCCCCTCCGAAGCTTCGGATCCCGGACGAGCCCCCAAGTTGTCGGAAATAAAGCGGTACCTGTAAGGGAATAAACGCTCACTCGGTTCTGGAGGAGAAAAGAATTTATTTACGATCTTGCAAGATAGGGCGTCCAGCCAAACACGTGGAAGGCTGGCGCGCCAGAGGAAGAGAATGGCGATCTTTAAATCTCCTACTCCTAATTCGCAAGTCCCTCCCCTGTTTCCCCATTGACTGGGTACTACAGAGGTTACAGCCTATCTGAGAACACTAACTAATTCATCTTTTGAGATTTTAATTTGTACAGCCAATCCCAGAGAGCCAACTAGCTCATTATTGAGATTTTGAACTGATCAGCCAATCCCCCCCAAATTTTTATTTTTTATTTTTTTTGCTGTGAGTTCCCGCCTCTGATGTTACCTCATATCTCTTTACATTCCAGTAACTATGGTTACTTTTCCATATAAGGAGCAGGCAGATTCTCTCTTCTCTTTGTCTGGGGCTTGTTTAAACTGGTTTTGCCTCCATTTCCCTTATTCCATGCTGTTTCTATGTGAAAACGAAACTTATTCCTTTCTTACAGATATCCCTTTTTAGTTCTTAGTGTATTGGAATAGTTAGAAGGAAATACCTGAAACTCTTTAACTGCAGCACAGTAGCCTTGATTCTTGAAGACAATTGTATTACTACATAGCTTACACTGTGTGACCATGTGATTGTGAAAACCTTGTGGCTCCCACTCCCTTTATCCAGTGTATGGAAAGATGAGAAGAAAAATGGGGACAAAAAGTAAATGAATAACAGGGAGGGATGGAGGGTATGGGATGACTTGGGTGTTCTTTTTTACTTTAATTTTTATTCTTATTTTTTGTGTGTGGTAATGAAAATGTTCAAAAATTGTGGTGATGAATGCACAATTATATGATGGTACTGTGAACAATTGATTGTACACTGGATGATTGCATGGTTTGTGATTATATCTCAATAAAATTGAATTTAAAAAATTCCACTTCCTCCACAGAATTCATTCTAATGGAATATATTTTTATGTATGATATCATTTCTTGATCACCCTATCCTATTTTTCAGCAACAAAAATACGTATATAAACTAAAATTAAACATTTTTCAAAAATTTACTGGGGCCATAAGTCTCTAAATACTAAAGTTTTCTGCAGTATTGAGCTATTAATATGGTCACTATTGGTGTGCAATTGATCAAATTTACATAAATTACAAATTTTAAAAATAAAAATTTATTTTAAAAAGTAAAATTTTATGGTAAATTCATTCCTTAATGAGATAAATGGAGCTTTTTAAAAATTAAGTTCATGTATCCATGGATCGATATAATTTACTGTTAGAATGAGATAGTGTTGAGCAACTCTTCTATTCCTGTTTCTCATTAATGTTAATATAGATTTAAGCACTGAGGTATAAGTAAGTAGATGGGAATGAAAGAGAGTTCTGTTATAACAATGTCACTTAATCCTTTGAACTTTTTATGAATTATATTCTGAAAATCACAAACTGATCCATCACCAAAATTATTCAGAATAATTTACCAGCTGCCAACTCCATTAGGTCCTTTTCCATTTTGTTGAAAGCAAAGAATTGGAAAGCATCTGATGCACAAAAGGATTTATTACCTAGCAATAAATCATTCATTTCCTCAACACCAAAACCAGTATTTGGAATTTCCCCTTCATTGAATGCCAGGAAGTTTTTGACACTCAGGGGGCAGTGCACAAGGACAAAATTTCATATTGGTGTAAGATCTACCTTTCTTTTGTAAGGAGGCAGAAAGGAAATTGTGAAAGAGGAAAAGGTAAAAAAGAACCCATACTCAGGCAGATCAGTTTAGGAAAGAGTAAATATTGAAGTTGAGGATCTGGAAATTGATTTCCTTAAAACTATGTGTTTCATAATGAGATAACTGAAAGTGTGGAATTTTAATCCATTACATTCTTTGAAATTTGCTATATACCTACTTGTTAAATCGTACTTTGAAAGCTATCACCTTTCTACATATATATTTCACAACAAGGAAATAACTGAAACTGAGGAACTGTAACCCATAACATTCTTTGAAATTTACTGTCTAACCACTTGTTAAATTGTATTTTGAAAATTACCACTTTTCTGTGCATGTTATATTTCATAATAAAAAATGTAAAATAAAAAAAAAGAAACTGTGTGTTTCCATTAACCCCTCATAAAGTCTTTGTGTGCCACCAGGAGTAAATATACTCCAGTTTGAAAGCTGTTGGCCTAATAGACTCAGTATAACTCCCAGATGATCAATATACTGTTAAAGAAAATGCATTTGGTTTTCCAAAGCTCTCTCTTGCTCATTTGCTTCTTGCCATGGCTCAAGGAGGTACTCATGGCTAGAAGGATTGTAATTGCTTGTGGCAGACAAAGAACTGTGGCCCAAAGAGAAGGAAGAATGATTTGTCCAAAAAGGCCAATAGCTATGGTATCCTGTCTCCAGGGTCAGAGCCTTTGGGGCTGCTTCCCATTTCTTCTAAATCTCCTGTCAGTGAGGCTTCATCAAGTTCTTTTTTAAAAATGTAATTTTATTGAAATATATTCACATACCATACAATAATCCAAAGTGTACAATTGTTCACAGTTTCATCATATAATTCTGCATTCAATACCACAATCAATTTTTGAACATTTTCATTACTCCAAAAAATAAAAATGAAAATAAGAATAAAAATAAAAGTAAAAGAGAACACTCAAAACATCCCATCCCCTCCTCCCCCATTTACTTTTTTTCTAATTTTTTAAAATTGAAATATATTCACATACCTTTTGAGTAAACTGATCATACAAGTTAAATTATATAGTGTGCTACAGAAAATATAGATTTTTCACCATATAACCATCTCTTCCTTTGGTCCACACAGCAAGTCTCAAGTCAAGGGCATGATTTATTAAGTAGTGGGTTCCTATCTTGACATAATATATATTCTATCCCAAGATAAACAGTTTCTTACATTATCTTCATTTAGTTGTACAAACATCATCACTCTCAATTTGAAACAATTATCATAACATAATACATCCCAGAGTTCTTATTGGCTGCTAAATATGCATCCCTGGTAATAGTGTAGAGTTGGTAAGATATTCCTATTAAATATAGTCATTAATATGTAATGGGAAGTTTTTCCATACCACTCAGTTGTTAATCCTCTGCAGCAGTGTCATACTTTATAAGTATATCATGCTAACACTTGTTTAGGTCTGTGGTGCTACTCTGTGGGTTACATGCCTTTAAACAACCATTTACAAACATGTTGACCTTAAGTGCATCACTGATACTTATAATCCCATTAATGTACCATAGTCATTCCTGACCATTCCCATACCATTAAGATCACCCTCATTATCATATCTGTACATATTAGATTATTGTTCCCCCTTCACTAGGTTCTGACTGTCTCTAGGTCACCTATATTCTACTTTTTAAAACACTTATTTTACATCTTTCACAAAGTTCACATTAATGATAACATACAATATATCTCCTTTCGTGTCTGGCTTATTTCACTCAGCATTGTCTTCAAGATTCATCCATGTTGTCATATGTTTCACAACCTCATTCCTTCTTACTGCTGCATAGGATTCCATCGTGTGTACATACCACATTTTGTTTACCCACTCATCTGTTGAAGGACATTTGGATTGTTTCCAATTCTTGGCAATTGTAAACAACATCACTATGAACATTGATGTGCAAATATCTGTGCATCTTACTGCTTTCAGATCTTCTGGGTACATACCAAGAAATGAAATTGCTGGATCATTGGGTAACTCAATATATAGTTTTCTGAGGAACCGCCAAACTGTCCTCCAGAGGGGCTGTACCATAATACAGTTTCACCAGCAATGAATAAGAGTTCCAATTTCTCCACATCCTCTCCAGCATTTGCAGTTTCCTGTTTGTTTAATGTCAGCCATTCCAACTGGTGTGAGATGATATCTCATTGTGGTCTTGATTTGCATCTCCCTAATAGCTAGTGAAGATTAACAGTTTTTCAGGTGTTTTTTAGCCATTTGTATTTCCTCTTCAGAGAAATGTCTTTTCATATCTTTTGCCCATTTTATAATTGGGCTGTTTGTACTATTGTCATTGAGTTGTAGGATTACTTTATATATGCAAGATATCAGTATAAGGTGCATGGTTTCCAAATATTTTTTCCATTGAGTTGACTGCATCTTTACCTTTTTGACAAATTCTTTTGTGGTACCAAAGCTTATAAATTTGAGGAGGTCCCATTTATCTATTTTTTCTTTTGTGACTTGTGCTTTGGGTATAAGGTCTAAGAAATGACCTCCTAATTCTAGGTCTTGAAGATGTTTCCCTACATTATCTTCTAGGAATTATATGGTACCGTCTCTTATATTGAGGTCTTTGACCCAGTTTGAGTTAATTTTTGTGTAGGGTGTGAGGTAGGGGTCCTCTTTCATTCTCTTGGATATGGATATCTGGTTTTCCCAGCTCAATTTGTTGAAGACACTGTTATGTCCCAGTTCAGTGGATTGGGAGTCTTATCAAAAATCAGTCGACTGTAGACCAGGGGTCTATTTCCAAATTCTCAATTCAATTCCATTGATCAATATGTCTATCTTTGTGCCAATACCATGCTGTTTTGACTACAGTGGCATTATAGTAAGCTTCAAAGTCAGGAAGCGTAAGTCCTCCCACTTCATTTTTTTCAGAATGTTTTTAGCAATTTGAGGCATACTTCCCTTCCAAATAAATTTGATAACCAGCTTTTCCAATTCTGCAAAGTAGGTTGTTGGAATTTTGATTGGAATTGCATTGAAACTGTAGATCAGTTTGGGTAGGATTGACATCTTAACAACATTTAGCCTTCCTGCCCAGGAACATCAAATATTTTTCCATCTCTTTAGATACCCTTCTATTTCTTTCAGTCAAGTTGTGTAATTTTCTGTGTAGAGGTCTTTTATATCCTTGGTTATGTTTATTCCTAGGTACTTGATTTTTTTAGTTGCTATTGAGAATGGAATCATTTCTTGAGTGACACTTCAATTAGGTCATGATTTTTGTGCATTAATCTTGTATCCAGCCACTTTGCTAAATTTGTTTATTAGCTCAAGTAGCTGTGCCATCAGTTTCTCAGGGTTTTCCAAATATAAGATCACATCATCTGCAAATAATGAAAGTTTTACTTCTTCCTTTCCAATTTGGCTGCCTTTTATTTCTTTGTCTTGCCAGATTGCTCTGGCTAGAACTTCTAGCACAATGTCGAATAATAGTGGTGACAGTGGGCATCCTTGTCTCATTCCTGATCTTAGAGGGAAGGTTTTCAGTCTCTCACTGTTGAGTACTATGCTGGCTGTGAGTTTTTCACATATGCCCTTTATCATATTGAGGAAGCTTCCTTCAATTCCTACCTTTTGAAGTGCTTTTATCAAAAAAGTTGCTGAATTTTGTCAAATGCTTTTTCAGCATCTATTGAGATGATTATTTGATATTCCCTTTTGATTTGAAAATGTGTTGTATTACATTGATTGATTTTCTTATGCTGAGCAATTCTTGCATGCCTGGAATAAACCCTAGCTGGTCACGGTGGATGATTTTTTTTAATGTGTCTTTGGATTCAATTTGCAAGTATTTTGTTGAGAATTTTTGCATCTATATTCATTAGGGAGATTCACCTGTAGTTTTGTTTCTTGTAGCATCTTTATCTGGTTTTGGTATTAGAGTGATGCTGGCTTCATAAAATGAGGTAGATAGTGTTCCATTTTCTTCAATTTTTTGAAAGATTTTAAGTAGGATTGTTGTCAGTTCTTTTTGAAAAGTTTGGTAGAATTCCCCTGTGAAGCCATCTGGTTCTGGGCTTTTATTTGTAGTAAGCTTTTTGATGACTGATTGGATCTATTTCCTTGTGTATGTTGGTTGAGGTCTTCTATTTTTTCTCTTGTCAGTCTAGATTGTTTATGTATTTCCAGGAAATTATCCATTTCCTCTAAATTATCTAGTTTGTTGGCATACGGTTGTTCATATTATCCTCTTATGATTTTTAAAATTTCTTCAGAATCCACAGTAATGTCCCCCCTCTCATTTATTATTTTGTTTATTTGGGTCTTCTCTCTTTTTGAATTTGTCTAGCTAAGGGATTGTCAATCTTGTTGATCTTCTCAAAGAACAAACTTTTGATTTTATTTATTCTCTCTATTGCTTTTTTGTTCTCCATATGATTTATTTCTGCCTTAATCCTTTTTATTTCTTTTCTTCTACTTGCTTTAGGATTCATTTGCTGATCATCTTCTAGCTTCTTCAGTTGTTCCATTAGTTCTTTGATTTTAGCTCCTTTTTTTAAATATATTCATTTAGAGTTATAAATTTCCTCCTCAATACTGCCTTCACTGAATCCCATAAGTTTTGATTTGTTGTGTTCTCATTTTCATTCATCTCTAGATATTTAACAATTTCTCTTGCAATTTCTTCTTTGACCCACTGATTGTTTAGAAGTGTGTTGTTTAATCTCCAGATATTTGTGAATGCTCTAGATCTTTGATGGTTATTGACTTCTAGTTGTATTACACTGTGATAAGAGAATGTGCTTTGAATAATTTTAATCTTTTTAAACTTAAGGCTTATTTTATGCCCCAACATATGATCTATCCTGTAGAAAGTTCCATGAGCACTAGAGAAGAATGTACATCCTGGTGATTTGGGATGCAATGCTTTATATATGTCTGTTAAGTCTACTTAATTTATCACATTGTTTAGGTTCTCAATTTCCTTATTGGTCCTTTGTCAGGTTGATCTCTCTATAGGAGAGAGTGATGTATTGAAGTCTCCCACAGTAATTGTGGAAACATATATTGCTTCATTCAGTTTTGCCAATTTTTTTCTTATGTACTTTGGAGCACCTTGATTGGGTGCATAAATATTTATGATTGTTACAACTTCTTCTTGGTAAATTGTCCCTTTTATTAGTATATAATGTCCATCTTTGTCTCTTATGACATTCTTGCATTTAAAGTCCATTTTATCTGAAATTAATATTGCTATCCCTGCTTTCTTTTGGCTGCAGCTTGCATGGAATATTTTCTTCCATCCTTTCACTTTCAATTTCTTTGTGTTTCTGCGTCTAAGATGAGTCTCTTGTAAGCAACATATTGATGGTCTATATTTTTTAATCCATTCTGTCAATCTATATCTTTTTTTTTTAATTCAGTTTTATTGAAATATATTCACAAACCATACAGTCATCCATGGTATACAATCAACTGTTCAGAGTATGATCATATAGTTATGCGTTCATCACCACAATCTATTTCTGAACATTTTCCTCACATCAGAAAGAATCAGAATAAGAATAAAAAATAAAAGTGAAAAGAGAATACCCAAACCATCCCCCCATCCCACCCTATTTGTCATTTAGTTTTTACTCCCATTTTTCTACTGATTTTTTTTCAATTTTTTAACTTTGTTTATCAAAAAATTAAAAACAAACAGGCAAACAACAACCAAAAAAACCCCACAACATTTCAAACAAAGCAATGGATTAAGGAAAACAAATAACCTAAAATAACTACTTTGCTTCCAATATGTTCCTACCATACCCCAAGAAAATTAATAAACCATGTCCAAACAGAGGAGTAAGAAAAACAAATAATCTAAAATAACTACATTGCTTCCAACATGTTCCTACCATACCCCAAGAAAATTAACAACCCCTAAGAAAACAAAGGAATAAGAGAAAAAAAAAAACCTAAAATAACTCTATTGCTTCCAACATGATCTTACTATATCCAAGAAAGTTTACAAACCATAATCATTCCTGAGCATTCCCATAACATTGAGATTACCCTCCATAGTTTATCTGTTCTTATTAGATTATCATTCCCCCTTCACTAATTGGTATCTCTAGGTCCCCTACATTCTACAGTATAAAACATTGTACATTTTTCAGAGAATTCACATTAGTGGTAACATACAATATCTCTCTTTTTGTGCCTGGCTTATTTTGCTCAGCATTATGTCTTTTTTTTTTTTTTAATCTTCATTTTATTGAGATATATTCATATACCACGCAGTCATACAAAACAAATTGTACTTTCGATTGTTCACAGTACCATTACATAGTTGTACATTCATCACCCAAATCAATCCCTGACACCTTCATTAGCACACACACAAGAATAACAAGAATAATAATTAGAGTGAAAAAGAGCAATTGAAGTAAAAAAGAACACTGGGTACCTTTGTCTGTTTGTTTCCTTCCCCTATTTTTCTACTCATTCATCCATAAACTAGACAAAGTGGAGTTTGGTCCTTATGGCATTCCCAATCCCACTGTCACCCCTCATAAGCTACATTTTTATACAACTGTCTTCGAGATTCATGGGTTCTGGGTTGTAGATTGATAGTTTCAGGTATCCACCACCAGCTACCCCAATTCTTTAGAACCTAAAAAGGGTTGTCTAAAGTGTGCGTAAGAGTGCCCACCAGAGTGACCTCTCGGCTCCTTTTGGATTCTCTCTGTCACTGAAGCTTATTTCATTTCCTTTCACATCCCCATTTTGGTCAAGAAGATGTTCTCCGTCCGACGATGCCAGGTCTACATTCCTCCCTGGGAGTCATATTCCACGTTGCCAGGGAGATTCACTCCCCTGGGTGTCTGATCCCACGTAGCGGGGAGGGCAGTGATTTCACCTTTCAAGTTGGCTTAGCTAGAGAGACAGGGCCACATCTGAGCAACAAAGAGGCATTCGGGAGGAGGCTCTTAGGCACAACCATAGGGAGGCCTAGCCTCTCCTTTGCAGCAACCGTCTTCCCAAGGGTAAAACCTGTGGTAGAGGGCCCAACCCATCAAACCACCAGTGCCCTATGTCTGTGGTCATGTTAGCAACCATGGAGGTGGGGTAGGCGAATACCCCTGCATTCTCCACAGGCTCTTCAAGGGGGCACTACATCTTTTTTTTTCCTTGTTTTTTTTTTTTTTAACTTTCCCTTCTTTTTTAAATCAACTGTATGAAAAAAAAGTTAAAAAGAAAACAAACATACAATAAAAGAACATTTCAAAGAGACCATATCAAGGGAGTAAGAAAAAGACAACTAACCTAAGATAACTGCTTAACTTCCAACATGTTCCTACTTTACCCCAAGAAAGTTACCTAATATAGCAACATTTCTGTGATCTTGCTCCTACTATATCCATCAGAAATTAACAGACCATAGTCATTCCTGGGCATCCCCAGAACGTTAAATAGCTTATCTGTTCTTCTTGGATTATTGTTCCCCCTTCCTTAATTGCTCTCTATTGCTAGTTCCCCTACATTCTACATTATAAGCCATTTGTTTTACATTTTTCAAAGTTCACATTAGTGGTAGCATATAATATTTCTCTTTTTGTGCCTGGCTTATTTCGCTTAGCATTATGTCCTCAAGGTTCATCCATGTTGTCATATGTTTCACGAGATCGTTCTTTCTTACTGCCGCGTAGTATTCCATCGTGTGTATATACCACATTTTATTTATTCACTCATCTGTTGAAGGACATTTGGGTTGTTTCCAACTTTTGGCAATTGTGAATAATGCTGCTATGAACATTGGCATGCAGATATCTGTTCGTGTCACTGCTTTCCGATCTTCCGGGTATATACCGAGAAGTGCAATCGCTGGATCGAATGGTAACTCTATATCTAGTTTTCTAAGGAACTGCCAGACTGACTTCCAGACTGGCTGAACCATTATACAGTCCCACCAACAGTGAATAAGAGTTCCAATTTCTCCACATCCCCTCCAGCATTTGTAGTTTCCTGTTTGTTTAATGGCAGCCATTCTAACCGGTGTTAGATGGTATCTCATTGTGGTCTTAATTTGCATCTCTCTAATAGCTAGTGAAGCTGAACATTTTTTCATATGTTTCTTGGCCATTTGTATTTCCTCTTCAGAGAACTGTCTTTTCATATCTTTTGCCCATTTTATAATTGGGCCGACTGTACTATTGTTATTGAGTTGTAGGATTTCTTTATATATGCAAGATATCAGTCTTTTGTCAGATACATGGTTTCCAAAAAATTTCCCCATTGAGTTGGCTGCCTCTTTACCTTTTTGAGAAATTCCTTTGAGGTGCAGAAACTTCTAAGCTTGAGGAGTTCCCATTTATCTATTTTCTCTTTTGTTGCTTGTGCTTTGGGTGTAAAGTCTAGGAAGTAGCCGCCTAATACAAGGTCTTGAAGATGTTTTCCTACATTATCTTCTAGGAGTTTTATGGTACTTTCTTTTATATTGAGATCTTTGGTCCATTTTGAGTTAATTTCTGTGTAGGGGGTGAGGTAGGGGTCCTCTTTCATTCTTTTGGATATGGATATCCAACTCTCCCAGCCCCATTTGTTGAAAAGACCATTATGACTCAGTTCAGTGACTTTGGGGGCCTTATCAAAGATCAGTCGGCCATAGATCTGAGGGTCTGTCTCCGAATTCTCAATTCGATTCCATTGATCTATATGTCTATCTTTGTGCCAGTACCATGCTGTTTTGGCAACTGTGGCTTTATAATAAGCTTCAAAGTCAGGGAGTGTAAGTCCTCCCACTTCGTTTTTCTTTTTTAGAGTGTCTTTAGCAATTCGAGGCATCTTCCCTTTCCAAATAAATTTGATAACTAGCTTTTCCAAGTCTGCAAAGTAGGTTGTTGGAATTTTGATTGGGATTGCATTGAATCTGTAGATGAGTTTGGGTAGAATTGACATCTTAATGACATTTAGTCTTCCTATCCATGAACATGGAATATTTTTCCATCTTTTAAGGTCCTCTTCTATTTCTTTTAGTAGAGTTATGTAGTTTTCTTTGTATAGGTATTTTACATCTTTGGTTAAGTTTATTCCTAGGTACTTGATTTTTTTAGTTGCTATTGAAAATGGTATCTTTTTCTTGAGTGTCTCTTCAGTTTGTTCTTTTCTAGCATATAGAAACATTACTGACTTGTGTGTATTAATCTTGTATCCCGCTACTTTGCTAAATTTGTTTATTAGCTCTAGTAGCTGTATCGTCGATTTCTCAGGGTTTTCTAGATATAAGATCATATCATCTGCAAACAATGACAGTTTTACTTCTTCTTTTCCAATTTGGATGCCTTTTATTTCTTTGTGTTGCCAGATTGCCCTGGCTAGCACTTCCAGCACAATGTTGAATAACAGTGGTGATAGCGGGCATCCTTGTCTTGTTCCTGATCTTAGAGGGAAGGCTTTCAGTCTCTCACCATTGAGTACTATGCTGGCTGTGGGTTTTTCATATATGCCCTTTATCATGTTGAGGAAGTTTCCTTCAATTCCTACCTTTTGAAGTGTTTTTATCAAAAAGGGATGTTGGATTTTGTCAAATGCTTTTTCAGCATCTATTGAGATGATCAATTGATTTTTCCCTTTTGACTTGTTAATGTGTTGTAATACATTGATTGATTTTCTTATGTTGAACCATCCTTGCATGCCTGGAATAAACCCCACTTGGTCATGGTATATGATTTTTTTAATGTGTCTTTGGATTCGATTTGCAAGTATTTTGTTGAGGATTTTTGCATCTATATTCATTAGGGAGATTGGCCGGTAGTTTTCCTTTTTTGTGACATCTTTCCCTGGTTTTGGTATTAGATTGATGCTAGCTTCATAAAATGAGTTAGGTAGTGTTCCATTTTCTTCAATGTTTTGAAAGAGTTTGAGTAAGATTGGTGTCAGTTCTTTCTGGAAAGTTTGGTAGAATTCCCCTGTGAAACCATCTGGCCCTGGGCATTTATTTGTGGGAAGATTTTTGATGACTGATTGGATCTCTTTGCTTGTGATCGGTTGGTTGAGGTCTTCTATTTCTTCTCTGGTCAGTCTAGGTTGTTCATATGTTTCCAGGAAATTGTCCATTTCCTCTACATTATCCAGTTTGTTGCCATACAGTTGTTCATAGTATCCTCTTATAATTTTTTTAATTTCTTCAGGATCTGCAGTTATGTCACCATTTTCATTCATTATTTTGTTTATATGGGTCTTCTCTCTTTTTGATTTTGTCAGTCTAGCTAGGGGCTTGTCAATCTTGTTGATCTTCTCAAAGAACCAACTTTTGGTGATATTTATCCTCTCTATTGTTTTTTTGTTCTCTATGTCATTTATTTCTGCTTTAATCCTTGTTATTTCTTTTCTTGTACTTGGTTTAGGATTGGTTTGCTGTTCATTTTCTAGCTTCTTCAGTTGATCCATTAGTTCTTTGATTTTGGCTCTTTCTTCCTTTTTAATATATGCATTTAGTGCTATAAATTTCCCCCTTAGCACTGCTTTTGCTGCATCCCATAGGTTTTGGTATGTTGTGTTCTCATTTTCATTCGTCTCTATATATTTAGCAATTTCTCTTGCTATTTCTTCTTTAACCCACTGATTGTTTAGGAGTGTGTTGTTTAACCTCCAGGTATTTGTGAATTTTCTAAGTCTCTGATGGTTATTGACTTCTAATTGTATTCCATTGTGGTCAGAGAATGTGCTTTGAATAATTTCAATCTTTTTAAATTTATTGAGGCTTGTTTTATGTCCCAGCATATGATCTATTCTGGAGAAAGTTCCATGAGCACTAGAAAAGTATGTGTATCCTGGTGATTTGGGATGTAATGTCCTGTATATGTCTGTTAAACCTAATTCATTTATCAGATTGTTTAGGTTTTCAATTTCCTTATTGGTCTTCAGTCTGGTTGATCTATCTATAGGAGAGAGTGATGTGTTGAAGTCTCCCACAATTATTGTGGAAACATCAATTGCTTCCTTTAGTTTTGCCAGCGTTTCTCTCATGTATTTTGTGGCACCTTGGTTGGGTGCATAGACATTTACGATTGTTATTTCTTCTTGCTGAATTGCCCCTTTTATTAGTACGTAGTGGCCTTCTTTGTCTCTCAAAACATCCCTGCATTTGAAGTCTATTTTATCTGAGATTAATATTGCTACACCTGCTTTCTTTTGGCTGTAGCTTGCATGAAATATTTTTTCCATCCTTTCACTTTCAGTTTCTTTGTGTCCCTGTGTCTAAGATGAGTCTCTTGTATGCAACATATTGATGGTTCATTTTTTTTGATCCATTCTGCGAATCTATATCTTTTAATTGGGGAGTTTAATCCATTTACATTCAACATTATAACCGTGAAGGCATTTCTTGAATCAGCCATCTTATCCTTTGGTTTATGTTTGTCATATTTTTCCCCTCTGTCTATTAATATCCTTTATTGTACCCATACCGAATCTCTTTAGTACTGAACCTTTCTCCAAGTCTCTCTGTCCTTTCTTTGTTTCTCTGTCTGTAGGGCTCCCTTTAGTATCTCCAGTAGGGCAGGTCTCTTGTTAGCAAATTCTCTCAGCATTTGTTTGTCTGTGAAAAATTTAAGCTCTCCCTCAAATTTGAAGGAGAGCTTTGCTGGATAAAGTATTCTTGGCTGGAAATTTTTCTCACTCAGAATTTTAAATATATCGTGCCACTGCCTTCTGGCCTCCATGGTGGCTGCTGAGTAGTCACTACTTAGTCTTATGCTGTTTCCTTTGTATGTGGTGAATTCCTTTTCTCTTGCTGCTTTCAGAACTTGCTCCTTCTCTTCTGTGTTTGACAGTGTGATCACTATATGTCTCGGAGTGGGTTTATTTGGATTTATTCTATTTGGAGTTCGCTGAGCATTTATGATTTGTGTGTTTATGTTGTTTAGAAGATTTGGGGAATTTTCCCCAACAATTTCTTTGAATACTCTTCCTAGACCTTTACCCTTTTCTTCCCCTTCTGGGACACCAATGAGTCTTATATTTGGACGTTTCATATTATCTATCATATCCCTGAGGTCCATTTCGATTTTTTCAATTTTTTTCCCCATTCTTTCTTTTATGCTTTCATTTTCCATTCTGTCATCTTCGAGGTCACTGATTCGTTGTTCAACTTCCTCTAGTCTTGTACTATGAGTGTCCAGAATCTTTTTAATTTGGTCAACAGTTGCTTTAATTTCCATAAGATCATCCATATTTTTATTTAGTCTTGCAATGTCTTCTTTATGCTCTTCTAGGGTCTTCTTGATTTCCTTTATCTCCCGTACTATGGTCTCATTGTTCATCTTTAGTTCTTTGAGTAGCTGCTCTAGGTGCTGTGTCTCTTCTGGTCTTTTGATTTGGGTGCTTGGGCTTGGGTTATCCATATCGTCTGGTTTTTTCATATGCTTTATAATTTTCTGTTGTTTTTGGCCTCGTGGCATTTGCTGAACTTGATAGGGTTCTTTTAGGATTTGTAGACCAATTGAAGTCCTTATCTCTAATTTATCAGATCTACAGCTTCGTGGAGTACACTTTCTCTAACTAACCAGCAGGTGGCATCCACGAGCCACCTGTTCTCCACAAGCCAGTTCTCCCCTGCTTAGCCTTTTTGGTGAGTGGGGGAGTGAGTCTTGTGGGGCCCAATTGGTGTACCAAGCTTGCGTGTGTAGTTGGTGTTGCCTGCCCTGTATATGGGGCGTGTTTCTGGGCAGTCAGGGAGGGGGGGTTGGTTCTAACAATCAAATCTCCCTGGTGATCCTAGAGTTTTAAAGCTGCTGCAATAATCTAATCCTTCAGTTCAGTCCTGCCACAGTTTGTCTCTGCCACTGACCCACAAGTCCTTGGTATTGGCGTATGGCTCCTGAGACTTGCAAGTGGGCCCCTCTTCCAGGCCGTGCATCCCGGGTCCTCTGTTGAGGGATGACTGTGCTATGTCACAGGTGAGTGCTGTCCCCCCAGGGCAGTTCTGGGCTGCTGGGCTGTGTAGGGAGGCTCCCAGTCTGCTGAAATGATGGCTGAATGGGGCTTTGTTAATTCACACTGCTCTACCTTCCCAACTCCGGGACAATCAGCTGAGGTTGCAGGGAAGGCTAATGTCCACGCCCAGTTTTGTGGTGTGTGCCTGTTATTTGAAGCACTTCCGTCACACTGGGTTGTCTGGGGCAGTTCTGGGCTATGGGGCTGGCGATGGGCAGGAGTGTTTCCTGTCCACCAGGATGATGGCTGTGAGCGGACACCCCCCTTTTCTTGGGAAGTTGTGGTGTTTAGTGAATTTTCTCAGCCACTGGATTATTGCGTTTTGTCTCAGAGCTCTCCTAGTTCTGCTCTTGACTTGACCTGCCCAAATAGCTAGTCTTTGAAGCTTTCTGTATTGGGCTTCTTAGAGTAATTGTTTTAGAAAAAGAAAAAAGGATAAAAAAAAAAAAAAAAAAAAAAACGGGCCCTCCTCAGAGATCTAATGGATTATTGAAATGCTAAGAGACAAAGCAACCAGGGCCATTAAGGAAAGGTCCACAGGGCAGAGAGATCAGCTTTTCTTCAGGATTTGCATATGCGCCTCAGGGCCCTTCCCCCTTCTATGTTCACCAGAACTCCAAAAATCCTCCGCTTTTATTTTGGAGTTTTTCGTGTTGTTTTTTTTCTATGCCTGTCTCATCTCTGCTGGGCTGGCTGCTCTCAGATTCTCTGGTGTCTGGTCTCAGTCTATCTATGGTTGGAGTTTGAATCTGTAGAATGGGTTTCCGATAAGGACTGCCACTGCAGTTCTCCCTTCTCCTTCCTGGAGCTGACAGCCCCTCCTCCCCCGGGACTGAGCCTGGCAGGGAGGGGCACGGGTCCCCTGGCTGCAAAAACTTACAGATTTCGCTGATCTCAGCAGTTCCACGTTTTCATGAGTGTTGTATGACGTATGCCCAAAGTCAGATTGCTCTGTGGTGTCCAGTCCACGCAGTTCCTGGCTTTCTACCTACTTTCCTGGAGGAGTAACTAAAACATACAGCTCACCAGTCTGCCATCTTGCCCCGCCTCTCGACAGAGTGGGTTTTATTCCATGTGTGCAAGGGTGGTTCAACAGATGAATCCATTAATGTAATACAAGTCTTCAATACATCAAAAGGGAATAACCACATGATCATCTCGATTGATACAGAAAGGGCATTTGACAAAATTCAACATCCTTTCTTGATGAAAACACATCAAAGGATAGGAATAGAAGTGAATTTCCTCAAAAAGATAAAGGGAATATATGAAAAACCCACCGCTAACATCATACACAATGGGAAAGACTGAAAGCTTTCCCTCTAAGATCAGGAACAAGACAAGGATGCCCACTGTTACCATCATTATTCAGCATTGTGCTGGAAATTCTAGCTAGAGAAATTAGGCAAGAAAAAGAAATAAAATTCCTCCAAATTGGAAAGGAAGAAATAAAACTTTCACTCTTTGCAGATTACATGATACTATATGTAGAAAAAACAGAAAAAAATATGCAGCAAAGCTACTAGGGCTAATACATGAGTAAAACAAAGTGGCAGGGTACAAGATCAACATGAAAAAAATCAGTTCTGTTACTGTACACTAGTCATGAGCAATCTGAGGAGGAAATAAAGAAAAGAATTCCATTTCAATAGTAATCAAAAGAATCAAATATCTAGGAATCAGTTTAACCAAGGACACAAAAGACCTATACACAGAAAACTACAAGAAATTGTTAAAAGAAATCAAAGAAGACCTAAATAAATGGAAGGACATATTGTGTCCAAATATAGACAACATGTAAATTCTACACAAAATGATTTATAGATTCAATGCAATACCAATTAAAATTCCAACAACCTACTTTCCAGAAATAGAAATACCAATAACCAAATTTATTTGGATGGACAGGGTGCTCTGAGTAACTAAAAATATATTGAGAAAGAGGAATGAAGTCTGAAGTCTCACACTACTGGTTTTAAAGCACAATGCAAAGCTACAGTGGTCAAAACAGCATGGTACTGGCATAGAGATAGATATACTGACCAAAGGAATCGAATTGAATGTTCAGATATAGACCTTCTTATCGATGGACAATTGATCTTTGATAAGGCGGTCAAGTTGACTCAACTGGGACAGAGCAGCCTTTTCAATAAATGGTGCTTGGAGAACTGGATATGCATACCCAGAAGAATGAAAGAGGACACCTATCTCACACCTTATACAATAATTAATTCAAAATTAATCAAAGACCTAAACATTAGAGCTAAGAACATAAAACTTTTAGAAGAAAATGTAGGGAAATATCTTAAAGATCTTGTGATAAGAGGTGGTTTCCTAGACCTGACACCCAAAGCACAAGTAATGAAAGAGGTAATAGATAAATGGGATCTCCTCAAAATTGAACACTTTTGCGCATCAAAGGACTTTGTTAGAAAAGTAAAAAGGCAGCCTATGCATTGGGAGACAATATTTGGAAACCACATATCAAATAAGGGTTCAATATCCAGAATATATAAAGAGATCCTACAACTCAACAACAAGAAGACAAACAACCCAATTAAAAAGTGGGCAAAAGACATGGACAGACACTTTTCCAAAGGGAAATACAAATGGATAAAAAACATATGAAAAGATGCTGAACTTCATTGGCTATTAGAGAAATGCAAATCAAAACCACGAGATATCATCTCACTCCTACTAGAATGACCATTATCAACAAAACAGAAAACTACAAGTGCTGGAGAGGATGTGGAGAAAGAGCCACACTTATTCACTGTTGGTGAGAATATAGAATGGTGCAACCACTCTGGAAGTCAGTGCAGTGCTTCCTCAGGAAGCTAAGCATAGAATTGCCATATGATCCAGCAATTCCATTACCAAGTATACATTTTGAGGAACTGAAGGCAGAGACACAAAAGGACTTTACACACCGATTTTTACAGTTGCATTATTCACAACAGCCAAGAGATGGAAACAGCCCAAATGTCCATCAGTGGAAGAGTGTATAAACAAACTGTGGTATATTATATGATAGAATATTATACAGCTCTTAGAATAAAGTCCTGAAGCATATAATAACATGGATGCACATTGAGGACATTATGTTGAGCAAAATTAGCCAGAAACAAAAGAACATATACCATATGTCTCACTGATGTGAAATAACACTAATGAGTGAACTTTGAGAATTAGAATTGAAAACACAGGTTATCAGGAGATGGAAAGAGGGTAGAGATTGGGATCTTGATGCAAAAGGAGTATACAATGTTCAACAGGATTAACTGTAAAGATCCAGAAATGGATAACACAATACCACCTGAAGGTGGCACAATATTTTACACAGAACAAAGCTAAGTGTGAATATGGTTGAAAGAGGAAGGCTAGGGACATGTATGACACCAGAAGGAAAGAAAGAAGATAAGGACTGGGGCTGCATAACTTAGCAAAACCTACAGTGGACAATGATGGTGATTAAATGTACAAATATAAGAATGTTTTTACATGAAGGAGAACAAATGAATGTCAACATTACAAGATGTTGAAAGTGGGATAGTATATGGAAATATACAATCAATGCAAATTAGTGTCTGTAGTTAACAGCATTGTAATATATTTCCATGAAATGTAACAAAGGCAATATACAAAAGCTAAATATTAATAAGAAGGGCATATAAGGGAGGAGTATGGGATTCTTGGTGTTGTTGTTTCTCCTTTTATTTTATTTTACTTATTTTTATTCTTCAAATTTTTTTCTCTTCTTTCTTTGTGGAAGAAATGGAAATGTCCTCATATAGATTGTGGTGTTGAATGCATAACTGTGTGATTATACCAGGAATCATGGATTGTTTACTTAGGATGGATTGTATTGTGTGTGAATAAAACTTTAAAAAATTAGCAGAAAGTTACAAGTGCTGGAGAAATGTGGTGAAAGGGATGTGCCTATTCACTGTTCGTAGGGAAGTAGAATGGTATAGCCTATGTGGAGGGCAGTGTGGAGTTTCCACAGGAGGCTAAGTATAGGGTTGCCGTATGTTCCTACAACCCCGTTATTAGGTATATACTTGGAAGACCTGAAAGCAGGGACATGAATGGACATTTGCACACTGGTGCTTATGGTGGCAGTATTCATGATTTGCAATGGATGGAGGTGGCCTAAGGGTACATCAACTGATGAACAGAAGGTAGAACTGTGGTGTGTACATACAATGGAATATTGACCAGCTTCAAGAAGGAATGAAGTTGTGAGGCATGCAACTAGGTGAATGTACCAATGACAGTATGCTGAGTGAAATAAATGAGAAATGAAAAGACAAATATTATAACACCTCCCTTATATGGACAAAATATAATGTGCAAATTCTGAATTCGAGAGCATAGGTTATCAGGAGAAGGCTTATCATAAAGGTTCCTAGACTGTAAGCTCTTACAGAGTCACACCTATTCCTGAGTTGGTATAGCTATTTCTAAATTCTGAGATGCTGAGCTCTTTGTGTACAACCTGGTCATTCCCTGGAATATTGGTTATCTGTGACACCTAAGATTCTGAGCTAGAGTTCTGCATCTATGCAAGTTAGCATTACCCCATACAGCAACTGGTTAAAAAAAAAAAAAAGCTGAAAAAGAATCATACTTCAAACAGAGATATAAATGAAGCTGATCTGGTTAGGACTAAGGCAAATCAGCCTAAGGATAAAGGATGATATTGACTGTTTTAAAACTTCAACCTCTGTGTGAGACCAAAGGAAGAGATTTTTATTTGGTCTAAAATTTATATTTTTTGTAACACAACATCTAATTTAACTTTTATGGTCAGTTTATTTGAACACACCATAATCACATTGAACCTTGACTATGTATTGAGATCTTGTTGGTTTGTGCAGGTTAGTGTAATGCCCCAATAATTCCCAGAGGTATTTGGGCAGAGAATAAAAAAAGAATTTGCAAAGGCCCCTTGAGCAACTGGGGGAAAATGTGGAAATATTAAACTTCCCCACCTGCAGAATTCCTGATATTCTCACAAGCATTCAGGACTAAAAATTTAATAGGCCAAGCCCTAGATCTTGGGGCTTGCCCTTATGAAACTTATTCCTGCAAAGGAGAAGCTAAGCCTACTTATAATTATGCCTAAGAGTCACCCCCAGAGAACACCTTTGGTTGCTCAGATGTGGCCTCTCTATCTAAGGCAACTCTGCAGGAAAACTCACTGCCCTCCCCTCTACGTGGGATATGACTCCCAGGGGTTTAAATCTCCCTGGCAACCTGGAACATGACTCCCAGAGATGATCCTTGCCCTTTCATTGTGTGATTGAGAAAGCCTTCTTGGACCAAAATGGGGAAGAGAAATGAAACAAAAAAAAGTTTTAGTGGCTGAAGATTTCAAATAGAGTTGAGAGGTCATTGTGGAGGTTATTCTTATTCATTATGTAGATATCCCTTTTTAGTTTTTAGTGTATTAAAATAGCTATAAGGAAATACTATAGAACTGCAATCCAGTATCCTTGATTCTTGAAGATAATCACATAACTATACATCTTACACAGTGTGACCATGTGACTGTGACAACTTTGTGGTTCTCACTCCCTTTATCCAGTATATGGACAGATGAATAGAAAAATAAGGACAAAAAGTAAAATAATAATAGGGAGGGATGGGGGTATGGGATGACTTGGGTGTTCTTTTTTACTTTAATTTTTATTCTTATTCTTCTTTGTGTGTGGTAATGAAAATGTATCAAAACTTATGGGATGCAACAAAGGCAGTGCTGACAGGGAAATTTATGGCCCTAAACACCTAGTGTAAAAAGGAAGAAAGAGCTAAAATCAACGACCTAATTGAACAACTGGAGAAACTAGAGAAAGAAGAGCAAACTAATACCAAAGCAAGCAGAAGGAAAGAAGTAACAAAAACTAGAGCAGAAACTAATGAAATGGAGAATAAAAAAACAGAAAGGATCAATAAAACCAAAAGTTGTTTCTTTGAGAAGATCAATAAAATCAACAAACCCTTAGCTAGACTGACAAAGAAAAAAAGAAGCTGCAAATAAATAAAATCAGAAACAAGGGGGGCATTACCACGGACCCTGAAGAAATAAAAAAAAATCATAAGAGGTTACTATGAGGAACTGTATACCAACAAACGAGACAACTTAGATGAAATGGACAACTTCCAAGAAAAACACGAAAAACCTACACTGACTTGAGAAGAAATAGAAGACCATAACAAACAAATCACAATTAAAGAGATTGAATCAGTCATCAAAAATTGACCAAGATCAACAGTAGCATTGTAATATGCTTCAATTAAATGTAACAAAGGCAATATAACAATGCTAAATGTGTATGAGAGGGGGATATAAGGGAGGGATATGGGATTCTTGTCCATTGCATGCATGCACCTGTCCTTACTATTACCTTGTGTTGTATGATGTTGTTTTTCTTTGTATCATCTTTTTTATTATTTGCTTAAAAAACACCTTTTTTTGTAGTAATCAATATGTTCACATGCTGATTGTGGTGATGAATGCACAACTTTTTATGATACCATGAACAACTGACTGTACACTGTGGATAAATGTATGGTATGTGAATATAACTCTATAAAATTGCAGGAAAAAATATAAATAGGAGTAAAAGTGTTGGAGAAATCATGGATAGAGGGATATACCTATCTACTGTTGATGAGCAGGCAGAATGGTGTAGCCTTTCTGGAGGTCAGTGTAGTTGTTCCACAAGAAGCTAAGTATGTAGGGGCCATAAGGACGTACAACCTCATTATGGGGGTATGTAATTGGAAGATCTGAGAGGAGAGACATGAATGGACATTTGCACAGTGGTGTTCATGGAGGCAGTATTCATGATTTGCAATGGGTGGAGGTGGCCTTAGGGTACATAGACTGAGGAACAGAATGGTGAACTGTGGTGCATGCATGCAATGGAATATTGAGCAACTATGAGAAGGAGCGAAGCTGTGAGACATGCAACGAGGTGAATGGATCCTGTAGACAGCATTTTGACTGAAGTACACCAGAAACAAAGGCAAACACTATAATGCCTCACCAATATGGACTAACTACAATGTGTAAACTCAGAATTGAATCTTAGAACACAGCCTAACAGGGGAATGATTATTGTAATGGTCCCTAGATTGTAAGCTCTTACAGCAGTCAAATCTATTCCTGAATTGTAATGGCTATCTCCAAATTTTGAGATGCTAATCCCTTAGTGTATAACCTGATTGGTCTCTGGAACAATGTGTATCTCTGAGACACCTGAAAGTCAGAGCTAGAGCTCGTCAGATATGAATATCAGTATCAGCGCATTCAGCAACTGTTAAAAAAAAGCTGAGAAAGAGCCCAGGCTTCAATTAGTGATATGAATGAAGCACATCTGGTTAAGACTAGGGCAAACTGGGCCAAAGGGTAAAGGTCGAAACTGACTGTGTTTTAAAACTTCAACTTCAGGTGAGACCAAGGGAAGAGATGTCTATTTGGTGCAGGATCTATATTTTCTAAACAGTATAACTCTACAGTCAGTTTGTTCAAACATCACAATTACATGGAACTTTGAATAGGAAGTGAGATATGGTAGGTTTGTATAGGTTAGAGTGAAATGGTGACACATCCTAGAGTAACTTGGGCAGAGAATAAAAATATATTTGCAGGCCCCCCCTGAGGAGCTGAGGGAAAATGTGGCAAGTGTTGGACTTCCTCACCTAGACTGATGCTGATGTTGTCACAAACATTGAGGACTGGCAATTTGATGTGCAGAGCCCTCTATCATGGGACTTGCCCTTATGAAGCTTGTTACTGCAAAGGAGAGGGTAAACTTTCATATAATAGTGCCTAAGAGTCTCCCCCTGAGTGCCTCTTTTTTGCACAGATGTGTCCCTCTCTCTCTCTCTAACTAAGCCACCTAGGCAGGTGAACTCACTGCCCTCCCCTTACATGGGACCTGACTTCCAAGGGTGTAAATCTCCCTGGCAATGCAGGATGTGACTCCCAGGGATGAATCTGGACCCAGCATTGTGGGATTGAGAATATCCTTCTTGACCAAAAGGGGGATGCAAAATGAAACAAAATAAAGTTTCAGTGGCTGGGAGATTTCAAATGGAGTCGAGAAGTCACTCTGGTGGACATTCTTATGCACTATATAGATAACACCTTTTAGGTTTTAATGTATTAGAATAGCTAGAAGTAAATACCTGAAACTATCAAACTCCAACCCAGTAGTCTAGACTCTTGAAGATGAGCATATAACAATGTAACTTACAAGGGGTGACAGTGTGATTGTGAAAACCTTGTGGATTGCACTCCCTTTATCTAGTGTATGGATGGATGAGTAGAAAAATGGGGACAAAAACTAAATGAAAAATAGGGTGGGATGGGGGGATGATTTGGGTGTTCTTTTTTACTTTTATTTTTTATTCTTATTCTGATTCTTTCTGATATATGGAAAATGTTCAAAAATAGATTGGGGTGATGAATGCATAACTATATGATGGTACTGTGAACAGTTGATTGTACACCATGGATGATTGTATGGTATGTGAATATAATTCAATAAAACTGAATTTAATTAAAAAAAACAATGAATCTGATGTAGAGAATCTTAGGAATATACTTTGCAAAACACTGATTTAAATTCTACTGTTATTTATTTTGCCTGGGAGGTAAATAATTACTTAAGTAATTAATCCACCCACTAAACCATACTTATTTAGGGACAGCTATGTTCAAAACAATGTGTGCATGTAGCCATTATGAAGCACTCACTTGCTTATACTTTCTTCTCTTGTTGCTACTGTTACTCTACCTAGTACTATGGTAATTTTTGGTTCTTATTATTCAACAGAAACAATATTATAAATTTAAAGTATAATAAAATAGAAAACTAGAGTTTCCACATTTTGTTACTGCACACCAGTAAGTCTAAAGTATTAAGATTTCTGGACACTTGTTTCTCTAACTGGTTTTCTGTCTTTTGACTGACTCTCTTTTTGATAGAAATTAATATATTTAGTTGGCAAGTTGACACATAACTAAAGAATAAATAATTTCCAGCATTTGGCAAGAACTTTGTGAACATACTTTTACAGACTTTACATGGCCAGGTGTTTCTCCAACAGTGATCCTCTGGTCATTTTTAACTATACATTTAACATTGTTTTTAGGCCACATTCCCCCAAATGGCAGGGAAAACATATATTCTAAACTTCAAGTCTGTCATTCATAATTTGTATTTAAACCGTTGGCCCCTGGCTATTGCCCATCTATACTGATTGTCTACAAAGTGTGTGCATATACCTTAGATCATGTTTTGGTTCTATTATAGCTTGGTGTTATTGTTTGCTTGTTTTCTTTATGACTTATGTTCAAATTCCCTGGCACACCTAGAGGTTTTTCTAAGCTGCTCTCACTTCAGTGACTTCTTTAAGAGCTCCCTCCAATGAACAACCTTGACATACGTTTGAAAGTACTTTCAAGCTTTCTGTGTAAAGGAATCACCTAGTGATTTTGAAAAAAAAAAATGCAGATCCTTACTCAAGGAATCTGGCATGAGGCCTGAGTTTCTGCATTTCTAACAAGCTTCTAGGCACAAGCCTGATGTGCTGGTCTGTGGACAAAAGGTTCCACACTGCACACTTGACCCTTGGCAATTGCTACTGTCTGTTATGGGCTACAATTCCAGCCATGTACCCTCTATACTCAACTCTAAATAGGGTATAGTTCCATGTACCATGAAAGTGGTGATTTCCTCAGCAAATTCACACTGATGATAAGGATAAAATCCTTGACATAATACAGTCATTTAAGCACTTTTTACCTCTGAAAATCCACTCCCAAGAAAGCGTCCTGTAATCAGGAGTTAATCTTGGAAGTGTGTCAGCACAGGAAGTGTGTCAGCACAGGAAGTGTGCCAAATTTTGTCTTTTACCCAAGGTTTCGAAAGAAAATTCTAGGTGTTGTTGTTGCTTACTTCTGAAAGTACTCAAAGAGCATGGAAAAAATATTCAAGATACTCTGAGAGAGAGAAAAATTGTGAAAGAGAATATAATGGAATGATATCCACCTAAATGTTGAAACTGAATATTTCTGGGGAGTGGTATCAAGTAATTTTTTTCCTCCATTTTTAAATCTATATTTTTCTAAATGTTATATAATATGTATTATATTTATAATATAGTTATATTTAAGAACTTAAAAAAAATTGACCAAGAAAGAAAAACCCAGGGCTGGATGGCTTCACAGGCAAAATTTTCCAAGCATTCCAGAAAGAATTAATTCCATTCCTGTTCAAACTCTTCCAAAAAATTGAAGAAGAAGGAGCATTACCTAATTCTTTCATTGAAGCCAACATCACCCTAATACCAAAACCTGATAAAGAGACTAAAAGGAAAGAAAACTTCAGACCAATCTCTTAAATGAATATAGATGCAAAAATGCTCAACAAAATATTGCAAATAGAGTCCAACAGCATATTAAAAAAATTATACACCATGACCAAGTGGATTTTACTCCAGGTATGCAAGGGTGGTTCAGCACAAGAAAATCAATTAAGGTAATGCACCACATTAACAAATCAAAAGGGAAAAAACTATATGATCATCTTAATGGATGCAAAAAAGGCATTTGACAAATATCAGCATCCTTTCTTGATAAAAATACTTCATAATATAGGAATCAGAGGAAATTTCCTCAACATGATAAAGGGCATATATGAAAAACCCACAGCTAACATCATACTCAATGGTGAGAGACTGAAATCTTTCCCTCTAAAACAAGACAAGGATGCCCACTGTTACCACTGTTATAAAACATTGTGCTAGAATTTTAGCTATAGCAATTAGGCAAGAAAATGAAATAAAACTCATTCAAATTGGGAAAGAATAAGTAAAATTGTCACTATTTTCAGATTACATGATCCTATATTTAGAAAATCCTGAGAAAATGACAACAAAACTATGTGAGCTTATAAACAACTTCTGCAAAGTGGCAGGATACAAGATAAACACACAAACATCAGAGGTGTTTCTATACACTAGTAATGAACTACCTGAGTAGGTGTGCCAGTTTAAATGTATTATGTCCTTCAAAACACCATGTTCTTTTAATCCAATCTTGTGGGGGCAGATGTATTAGTGTTGATTAGGTTGGAACCTATTGATTGTTTCCATGGAGATGTGACTCAATCAATTGTGGGTGAGACCTTTGATTAGATAATTTCCATGCAGATGTTACCCCACCCATTCAGAGTGGGTCTTAATTAAATCACTGGAGTACTATAAAAGAGTTCACAGACAGAAGGAGCTCAGAGCAGCTGACAGTGATATTTTGGAGAGCAGCTGAAGGGAGACATTTTGGAGATGGCCATTGAAATCAGCCTTTTGCCAAAACTTTGGAGATTCTAGCCCAGAGTTTGCTCTGGAGAAGCTAAGCAAGGACAAATGTCCCAAAAGCAACATTTTGAAGAGTGCACAGGAGATGAGAGAGGAGCTGGAACACAACCCAGGATCAGCAGATGCCAGCCACATGCCTTCCCAGCTAACAGGGTTTTTCTGGACATCATTGGCCTTCCTTTGGTGCAGGTATACTCGTGTTGATGCCTTAATTTGGACATTTTCATGGCCTTCAGATTAAATTTGTAACCAAATAAATCCCCTTCATAAAAGCCAATCCATTTCTGGTATTTTGCATAATGGCAGCATTAGCAAACTAGAACAGGAGGTAATCAAGAAAAAATTCCATTTACAAAGCAACTAAAACAATCAGATATCTAGGAGTAAGCTTAACCAAGGAAGTAAAGGACTTGTACACAGATAATTACAAGATATTGCTAAAAGATATCAAAGAAGACCTGAATAAATGGAAAGACATTCCATGTTCATGGATTGGAAGAGTAAACATTGCTAAGATGTCAATTCTACCCAAATTGATCTACAGATTCAATGCAACACCAATAAAAATTCCAACAGACTACTTTGCAAAAATGGAAAAGCTAATTATAAATTTTATTTGGAAGGGTAAGGGGCGTCAAATAGCTAAAAACATCTTGAAAAAAAATGAAGTGGGAGGTATCATGCTTCTTGACTTTAAAGCATATTATAAAGCCACAGTGGTCAAAGTAGCATGGTGCTGACATAATGATAGACATACTGATCAATGGAATCAAATTGAGTGTTAGAAATAGACCCTCAGATCTATGGTCAACTGATTTTTGATAAGGCTGACAATTTCCATCAACTTGGGAAGCCTTGATTGAACTTCAAACTGTTTCTTCAATAAATGGTAGTGGGAGAACTGGATATCCATAACTAAATAATGAAAGAGAACCCCTATCTCTCACCCTATAGAAAAATTAATTCAAAATGGATCAAAGACCTAAATACAAGAACCAGTACCATAAAACTCCTATAAATGACTGTAGAGAAATATCTTCAAGATATAGTGATAAGCAGTAGTTTCCTAGACCTTACAACCCAAGCACAAGCAACAAAAGAAAAATAGATAAATGGGACCTCCTCAAAATAGAATACTTCAGTGCTGCAAAAGACTTTGTCAAAAGGGTGAAAAGGCAACTGACTCAATGGGAGAATCTATTTGGAAGCCATATATCTGATACTGGTTTGAAATCCAGAATATATAAAGAAATCCTACAACTTAACAATAGAAAGACAAACAACCCAATCGAAAAATGGGCAGAAGACATCAATAGACATTTTTCCAAAGATGAAATACAGATGGTTAAAATGTACATGAAAAGACACTCAGCTTCACTAGCTATTATGGAAATGCAAATCAAAACCACAGTGAGATATCATCTCACACCTATTACAATGGCCACTATTAAGCAAACAGGAAACCACAAGTGTTGAAGAGAATGTGGAGAAATTGGAACACTGCTGGCAGGAATGTAGAATGGTACAGCCACTGTGGAGGACGGTTTGCAAGCTAAGTATAAAGTTGCCTTACAACCCGGCAATCCTGGTACTTGGGATACACCCAGAAGATCTGAAAGCAGGGACACAAACAGACACTTGCACATTGATGTTCATAGTGGCGTTATTCACAATTGCCAAAAGATAGAAACAACCCAAGTGTTCATCAACAGATGAATGGATAAACAAAATATGTGCAGAATGTTTAACTAGGTTGAACTTAAACATTTGGAAATGGACAGAGGTGACAGTAGCATGTTATTGTGAGAATAATTAACAGTGCTGAATGGTGTGTGAATGTGGTGGAAAAGGGAAGTTTAGAGTCATGTATGTCATCAGAAGGAAAGTTGGAGTTTAAAACATGAGAATGTATAACACAGTGAATCTTGTGGTGGACAACATCCATGATTAACTGTACAAATATAAAAAAGTTCTTTTGTGAACTAGAACAAATATATGACACTATTAGCAGGAGTTAATAATAGAGGGTTATATGGGGAAAATGTAGCTATTGCAAACTATGGACTGTAGTTAACAGTAATATTTTAACACTTTTTTATCAACAGTAACAAATGTACCACACCAATACTATGGGTCAATAATAGGGGGGATAAGGGGTATAGGAGGATTTGGATTTTCTTTTTCATTGTTATTTATTTCCTGAAGTAATGAAAATGTCCTAAAATTGATCATGGGGATGTATGCACAAACATGTGATGATACTGTGAGCCAATGATTGTATACCTCAGATGGTTTGTATGGTGTGTGAATATATCTTAATAAAACTGCATTAAAAATTCATCAGATTATATGCTTTAAATATGTACAGTTCGATAAATGCCAATTATATTTTAATAAAACTGTTTTAAGATAAAAATGGTAACAAATAAAAAGTAATAATATATGCACAATATTTAGAAATACAGACATAATGTGAAAGTAAACAGCTAAAACTGGGATTGTTTACTTTGGACAGAGGGATGGTCGACATGGAATGGTAAGATGGCTACGGCTTTTATTCGTTATGATCCTTTAATATTGTATCAGTTACTTAATACAAGTAATAATTACTTTTATAAACATTAAAATTGAGTTTTTAAAAGGACAAACATAAAATCACCAAAAGGCCATCATATCTTTTCCTAGTAAATTCCACTGCAGTTTTATTTAAATGGTCAACTTGGATTAAACCCTCTGTTCTATCATCTCCACACTTATAATTGATGGTGCTTATTCCCACAGATCTCCACAGGGAATACAAAAATCTCTCAGAAGCCATTAGATGCAGCAAAGAAGCATGGAAGTGTTGGAAGGTGAATGGTTTTCACTAACTGGGTCTTCTAATAGCAGGTTTTCAGGCCTTGAATGGTTAGCGACTTCATTTGATTGCACCGGGAAATGTATGGGCTCCTAACAAAGTCCAAATGTTAAAAAGAAAACCACAGATCAATCTCACTTATGAATACTGATGCATAATTTAAAAAAATATTAACAAATAGAATCCAATGGTACATTGAAAGACTAAAAAAATATAGTTGGGTGTGTTATAAGAACGTCAGAGTTATTCAACATTAGGAAGTATATATAATTCATTATATTAATAGGCCAAGTGAGAAAACCCACATGATCATCTCTAAAGATACCCAAAGACGTTTAACAAACTTCATCATGTATTCCTGATTTAGTTGTCTGGAAAGGGGTACCTCCTTGACATAATTTTTGTAGCATGTATTTCTAACCAAAAGCCAGTATCATGCTTAGTAATGAAATGTGAAAAGAATTTCCATTAAAATCAGGGAAAAGGTGCAAATCTTCATTATCACCACTTCTTACTGTTCTGAAAGCACCACATAATCCAGTCAGACAAGAGAATTAAATGAGGTATAAACCTTAGACAGCCAGGAGCAAAATAATCTTGATTTGTTGATCATATAACTGAGGGAATCCATGGAAAAACTATAGTATTTAGTGAAGTAACTGGTAATTGCTTTCCCACAAACAAGAACCAGTTCAAAAATATAAGGGAAGAAAAAATATCCTTCACAATAGTAACTAAAAATTAAAAAGGAAGAAACTCAACAGGGAATATACAGAACATACATATTTTAAAAACTTTAAAATTCTACTGAGCAACATAAAAGTATTGAATAAATAAAATTTCATACCTTGTTCTGCAATAGGAAGACTTGATATTATAAAGACAAGTTTTCCCTAAATTAATCAATAAATTCAATATAATCTCTACCAAAATATCAATGTTATTTTGGATTCTTTTTACCTTGACAAAAGGATGCTAAAGTATACATGGAAGAATAAACATGGTAGAATAGGCAGAAACTTCCTGAAAAAGAAGAAAACAGAGAGGGGCCTTGTTCCGGTTTGCTAATGCTGACATTTTGCAAAACACCAGAAATGGATTGGCTTTTATAAAGGGGATTTATTTGGTTACAAAGTTACAGTCTTGAGGCCATAAAGTGTCCAAGGTAAGGCATCAACAATAGAGTACCTTCACTGAAGGATGGCCATTGGTGTTTGGAAAACCTCTGTTAGCTCAGAAGGCACGTGGCTGGCATCCGCTTGCTCCCAGGTTATGTTTCAAAATGGCATTCTCCAATATGTTACTCTTGGGACGTTTTGTCCTCTCTTATCTGCAGCTCCTCTTCAAAATTTCACTCTCAGTTGCTCTGAGGTCCTTCTCTCTGTGAACTCCTCTATATGACTCCAGTGATCCAACTAACACCCACCCTGAATGGTTGGGGTAACAACTCCATGGAAATTATCCAATCAAATGTTTCGCTCACAGATGACTGAGTCACATCTCCAGGGAAACACTCAATCAAAAGATTCCCACCTAACCAACACTAATACATCTGCCCCATCTGCATCAAAGAACATGGTGTTTTGGGGGACATAATACATCCAAACAGCACAGGCCTCACCCTATCAGATATGAAAATATATTATGAGGTTGTAGTAAGTAAAACAGGGTAGCACTGGTCCAGGCATAAACATTCAGATCAATGAAAAAGAGCAGAAAATGAAGAAATAAACTTAAGCAGGTATGAAAATTTCATATATGATAAGGGTGATATTTCAAATAAATGGGTAAAAGTTATCATTTAGTAAACAGCATGACAGCAGATCTACCATTTGAAAGAAAAATAAAGCTGGACCTCTATCCTAAACCCTACCTAAAAATAAATTCCAGAGAGATCAAATATTTAACTGTAAAAATGAAACAATTTTTAATGAGGAGCAAATTGAATCATTTTTAATACATAATTTTGGAGTTGGGAAGGTCTTTCTAAAGCTTAAAACAAAATTCAGAAGCCGTAAAGGAAGTGATTGATAAATTTGACCACGTAAAGTTTAAACAAAATTTCTCTTCGCATATGCCATAAGCAAAATCAAAAGACAACAAACAGATTTGGGGGTACAAAAATTGGAAAAAAATAATAGCCATTAAGAGGGGCCCAGTTAAATAAATTCTTGTACATCTATACAATGCAATACTATGAATATATTTTTTTAAAATGTGGTAGATCTGTATGTACTGGCGTGTTAAGATGTTAATGATAAACTGTTATGTGAACAAAGCAAGTTGTAGAACTTTCATTGGCGTTAAAAATAATATATGCATATTTTTCTTATATAGAGAGAAATATACTTGCATATGCATAGAAAACATCTGGGAAGTTGTACACCAAACTGTTAATTGTTATTGTCTCTGTGGACTAGGATTGGGAGAGAAGAGGGTTGAATTAGGGACTTTTTAAATTTATACATTCATTCATTCAACAAATATTTGTTGAACATGTATTATCTGGCAGACACTGTTTTTGGCCCTGGAGATACAGATGAGGCCCTATCTCTCATTCTTGAAGGGGAGCTATTACATAAAAGAACACAATTTTAGACAGTGATAGGTCTATTCAGAAAAATAACCCAAAGTGATATGATAGAATGTAGCAAGGGACAGAACTAGGTAGGGTATTTCACACTGTGTGGTTGGGCAAGGCCTCTCTGAGGAGGAGACATTTGAGCTGACTTAAATGACAAGAAGGATTCAGCCACTGGAAAATCAAGAGGAAACACATTCTAATGAGAAGGAATACTCAGTGCAAATCCCAAAGACAAGAACAACCTTAGTGTGTTGAGAAATTGAGAGGTCAGTGTAGCTGGAGCTTAGTAAATTAGGGGATGAGTCAGAGGAGCTGACTGAACCTCAGATCATAACACATCCATATTGTTTGTTTTCCTTTTCTTTTCCTTTGTTTCTATAACAATCTTAAAGTAATTTTTTAATAACAATGTGTGCTGGTTTGGATGTATTATGTCCTCCAGAAAAGGCCATATTCTTTGATGCAGTCTTGTGGGGCAAATGTATTAGTGTTGATTAGATTGTAATTCTTTGATTGTTTCCATGGAGATGCACCTCACCCAACTGTGGGTGATAACTCTGATTGGATAATTTCCATGGAGGAGTGGCCCCGCCCATGCAGCGTGGGCCTTAGTTGGTTTACTAGAGCACTATATGGACTCAGACACAAGGAGCAAGCTTGCTACAGCCAAGAGGAACACTTTGAAGAATGCACATGAGCTGAGACAGGAGCTGCAGATGAGAGACAGTTGAAGATGGCCGTTGAAAGCAGACTTTTGCTCCGGAGAAGCTAAGAGAGGACAAACGCCCCAAAAACAACTGAGAGTGACATTTTTTTTTTTCTTTTTTTTTTTTTTTAATCATCATTTTATTGAGATATATTCACATACCACGCAGTCATACAAAACAAATTGTACTTTCGATTGTTTACAGTACCATTACATAGTTGTACATTCATCACCTAAATCAATCCCTGACACCTTCATTAGCACACACACAAAAATAACAAGAATAATAATTAGAGTGAAAAAGAGCAATTGAAGTAAAAAAGAACACTGGGTACCTTTGTCTGTTTGTTTCCTTCCCCTATTTTTCTACTCATCCATCCATAAACTAGACAAAGTGGAGTTTGGTCCTTATGGCATTCCCAATCCCACTGTCACCCCTCATAAGCTACATTTTTATACAACTGTCTTCGAGATTCATGGGTTCTGGGTTGTAGTTTAATAGTTTCAGGTATCCACCACCAGCTACCCCAATTCTTTAGAACCTAAAAAAGGTTGTCTAAAGTGTGCGTAAGAGTGCCCACCAGAGTGATCTCTCGGCTCGTTTTGGAATCTCTCTGCCACGGAAGCTTATTTCATTTCCTTTCACATCCCCCTTTTGGTCAAGAAGATGTTCTCCATCCCACGATGCCGGGTCTACATTCCTCCCCGGGAGTCATAGTCCACGTTGCCAGGGAGCTTCACTTCCCTGGGTGTCTGATCCCACGTAGAGGGGAGGGCAGTGATTTCACCTTTCAAGTTGGCTTAGCCAGAGAGAGAGGGCCACATCTGAGCAACAAAGAGGCATTCAGGAGGAGACTCTTAGGCACAAATACAGGGAGGCCTAGCCTCTCCTTTGCAGCAACCGTCTTCCCAAGGGTAAAACTTATGGTAGAGGGCTCAACCCATCAAACCACCAGTCCCCTATGTCTGTGGTCATGTTAGCAACCATGGAGGTGGGGTAGGCGAATACCCCTGCATTCTCCACAGGCTCCTCAAGGGGGCACTACATCTTTTTTTTTTTTTTTCCTTGTTTGTCTTTTTTCTTTTTTTTTTTTTTTTTAACTTTCCCTTCTTTTTTAAATCAACTGTATGAAAAAAAAAGTTAAAAAGAAAACAAACATACAATAAAAGAACATTTCAAAGAGACCATAACAAGGGAGTAAGAAAAAGACAACTAACCTAAGATAACTGCTTAACTTCCAACATGTTCCTACTTTACCCCAAGAAAGTTACATAATATAGCAACATTTCAGTGAACTTGTTCCTACTACATCCATCAGAAATTAACAGACCATAGTCATTTCTGGGCATCCCCAGAACGTTAAATAGCTTATCTGTTCTTCTTGGATTATTGTTCCCCCTTCCTTAATTGCTCTCTACTGCTAGTTCCCCTACATTCTACATTATAAACCATTTGTTTTACATTTTTCAAAGTTCACATTAGTGGTAGCATATAATATTTCTCTTTTTGTGCCTGGCTTATTTCGCTCAGCATTATGTCTTCAAGGTTCATCCATGTTGTCATATGTTTCACCAGATCGTTTCTTCTTACTGCCGCGTAGTATTCCATCGTATGTATATACCACATTTTATTTATCCACTCATCTGTTGAAGGACATTTGGGTTGTTTCCATCTCTTGGCAATTGTGAATAATGCTGCTATGAACATTGGCGTGCAGATATCTGTTCGTGTCACTGCTTTCCGATCTTCCGGGTATATACCGAGAAGTGCAATCGCTGGATCGAATGGTAGCTCTATATCTAGTTTTCTAAGGAACTGCCAGACTGACTTCCAGAGTGGCTGAACCATTATACAGTCCCACCAACAATGAATAAGAGTTCCAATTTCTCCACATCCCCTCCAGCATTTGTAGTTTCCTGTTTGTTTAATGGCAGCCATTCTAACCGGTGTTAGATGGTATCTCATTGTGGTCTTAATTTGCATCTCTCTAATAGCTAGTGAAGCTGAACATTTTTTCATGTGTTTCTTGGCCATTTGTATTTCCTCTTCAGAGAACTGTCTTTTCATATCTTTTGCCCATTTTATAATTGGGCTGTCTGTACTATTGTCATTGAGTTGTAGGATTTCTTTGTATATGCAAGATATCAGTCTTTTGTCAGATACATGGTTTCCAAAAATTTTTTCCCATTGAGTTGGCTGCCTCTTTACCTTTTTGAGAAATTCCTTTGAGGTGCAGAAACTTCTAAGCTTGAGGAGTTCCCATTTATCTATTTTCTCTTTTGTTGCTTGTGCTTTGGGTGTAAAGTCTAGGAAGTGGCCTCCTAATACAAGGTCTTGAAGATGTTTTCCTACATTATCTTCTAGGAGTTTTATGGTACTTTCTTTTATATTGAGATCTTTGGTCCATTTTGAGTTAATTTTTGTGTAGGGGGTGAGGTAGGGGTCCTCTTTCATTCTTTTGGATATGGATATCCAACTCTCCCAGCCCCATTTGTTGAAAAGACCATTATGGCTCAGTTCGGTGACTTTGGGGGCCTTATCAAAGATCAGTCGGCCATAGATCTGAGGGTCTATCTCTGAATTCTCAATTCGATTCCATTGATCTATATGTCTATCTTTGTGCCAGTACCATGCTGTTTTGGCAACTGTGGCTTTATAATAAGCTTCAAAGTCAGGGAGTGTAAGTCCTCCCACTTCGTTTTTCTTTTTTAGAGTGTCTTTAGCAATTCGAGGCATCTTCCCTTTCCAAATAAATTTGATAACTAGCTTTTCCAAGTCTGCAAAGTAGGTTGTTGGAATTTTGATTGGGATTGCATTGAATCTGTAGATGAGTTTGGGTAGAATTGACATCTTAATGACATTTAGCCTTCCTATCCATGAACATGGAATATTTTTCCATCTTTTAAGGTCCCCTTCTATTTCTTTTAGTAGAGTTATGTAGTTTTCTTTGTATAGGTCTTTTACATCTTTGGTTAAGTTTATTCCTAGGTACTTGATTTTTTTAGTTGCTATTGAAAATGGTATCTTTTTCTTGAGTGTCTCTTCAGTTTGTTCATTTCTAGCATATAGAAACATTACTGACTTATGTGCATTAATCTTGTATCCCGCTACTTTGCTAAATTTGTTTATTAGCTCTAGTAGGTGTATCGTTGATTTCTCAGGGTTTTCTAGATATAAGATCATATCATCTGCAAACAATGACAGTTTTACTTCTTCTTTTCCAATTTGGATGCCTTTTATTTCTTTGTCTTGCTGGATTGCCCTGGCTAGCACTTCCAGCACAATGTTGAATAACAGTGGTGACAGCGGGCATCCTTGTCTTGTTCCTGATCTTAGAGGGAAGGCTTTCAGTCTCTCACCATTGAGTACTATGCTGGCTGTGGGTTTTTCATATATGCTCTTTATCATGTTGAGGAAGTTTCCTTCAATTCCTACCTTTTGAAGTGTTTTTATCAAAAAGGGATGTTGGATTTTGTCAAATGCTTTTTCAGCATCTATTGAGATGATCAATTGATTTTTCCCTTTCGAGTTTTTAATGTGTTGTAATACATTGACTGTTTTTCTTATGTTGAACCATCCTTGCATGCCTGGAATGAACCCCACTTGGTCATGGTGTATGATTTTTTTAATGTGTCTTTGGATTCGATTTGCAAGTATTTTGTTGAGGATTTTTGCATCTATATTCATTAGGGAGATTGGCCGGTAGTTTTCCTTTTTTGTAGCATCTTTGCCTGGTTTTGGTATTAGATTGATGTTAGCTTCATAAAATGAGTTAGGTAGTGTTCCATTTTTTTCAATGTTTTGAAAGAGTTTGAGTAAGATTGGTGTCAGTTCTTTCTGGAAAGTTTGGTAGAATTCCCCTGTGAAGCCATCTGGCCCTGGGCATTTATTTGTGGGAAGATTTTTGATGACTGATTGGATCTCTTTGCTTGTGATGGGTTGGTTGAGGTCTTCTATTTCTTCTCTGGTCAGTCTAGGTTGTTCATATGTTTCCAGGAAATTGTCCATTTCTTCTACATTATCCAGTTTCTTGCCATACAGTTGTTCATAATATCCTCTTATAATTTTTTTAATTTCTTCAGGATCTGCAGTTATGTCACCTTTTTCATTCCTTATTTTGTTTATATGGGTCTTCTCTCTTTTTGATTTTGTCAGTCTAGCTAGGGGCTTGTCAATCTTGTTGATCCTCTCAAAGAACCAACTTTTGGTGATATTTATCCTCTCTATTGTTTTTTTGTTCTCTATGTCATTTATTTCTGCTTTAATCCTTGTTATTTCTTTTCTTGTACTTGGTTTAGGATTGGTTTGCTGTTCATTTTCTAGCTTCTTCAGTTGATCCATTAGTTCTTTGATTTTGGCTCTTTCTTCCTTTTTAATATATGTGTTTAGTGCTATAAATTTCCCCCTTAGCACTGCTTTTGCTGCATCCCATAGGTTTTGGTATGTTGTGTTCTCATTTTCATTCATCTCTATATATTTAGCAATTTCTCTTGCTATTTCTTCGTTAACCCACTGATTGTTTAGGAGTGTGTTGTTTAACCTCCAGGTATTTGTGAATTTTCTAAGTCTCTGATGGTTATTGACTTTTAATTGTATTCCATTGTGGTCAGAGAATGTGCTTTGAATAATTTCAATCTTTTTAAATTTATTGAGGCTTGTTTTATGTCCCAGCATATGATCTATTCTGGAGAAAGTTCCGTGAGCACTAGAAAATTATGTGTATCCTGGTGATTTGGGATGTAATGTCCTGTAGATGTCTGTTAAATCTAATTCATTTATCAGATTGTTTAGGTTTTCAATTTCCTTATTGGTCTTCTGTCTGGTTGATCTATCTATAGGAGAGAGTGATGTGTTGAAGTCTCCCACAATTATTGTGGAAACATCAATTGCTTCCTTTAGTTTTGCCAGTGTTTCTCTCATGTATTTCGTGGCACCTTGATTGGGTGTATAGACATTTACGATTGTTATTTCTTCTTGCTGAATTGCCCCTTTTATTAGTATGTAGTGGCCTTCTTTGTCTCTCAAAACATCCCTGCATTTGAAGTCTATTTTATCTGAGATTAATATTGCTACACCTGCTTTCTTTTGGCTGTAGCTTGCATGAAATATTTTTTTCCATCCTTTCACTTTCAGTTTCTTTGTGTCCCTGTGTCTAAGATGAGTCTCTTGTATGCAACATATTGATGGTTCATTTTTTTTGATCCATTCTGCGAATCTATATCTTTTAATTGGGGAGTTTAATCCATTTACATTCAACGTTAAAACCGTGACGGCATTTCTTGAATCGGCCATCTTATCCTTTGGTTTATGTTTGCCATATTTTTCCCTCTCTCTATTAATATCCTTTATTGTACCCATACCGAATCTCTTTAGTACTGAACCTTTCTCCAAGTCTCTCTGTCCTGTCTTTGTTTCTCTGTCTGTAGGGCTCCCTTTAGTATCTCCAGTAGGGCAGGTCTCTTGTTAGCAAATTCTCTCAGCATTTCTTTGTCTGTGAAAAATTTAAGCTCTCCCTCAAATTTGAAGGAGAGCTTTGCTGGATAAAGTATTCTTGGCTGGAAATTCCTCTCACTCAGAATTTTAAATATATCGTGCCACTGCCTGCTTGCCTCCATGGTGGCTGCTGAGTAGTCACTACTTAGTCTTATGCTGTTTCCTTTGTATGTGGTGAATTGCTTTTCTCTTGCTGCTTTCAGAACTTGCTCCTTCTCTTCTATGTTTGACAGTGTGATCAGTGTATGTCTCGGAGTGGGTTTTTTTGGATTTATTCTATTTGGAGTTCGCTGAGCATTTATGATTTGTGTATTTATGTTGTTTAGAAGATTTGGGAAGTTTTCCCCAACAATTTCTTTGAATACTCTTCCTAGACCTTTACCCTTTTCTTCCCCTTCTGGGACACCAATGAGTCTTATATTCGGACGTTTCATATGATCTATCATATCCCTGAGGTCCATTTCGAGTTTTTCAATTTTTTTCCCCATTCTTTCTTTTATGCTTTCATTTTCCATTCTGTCATCTTCCAGGTCACTGATTCGTTGTTCAACTTCCTCTAGTCTTGTACTATGAGTGTCCAGAATCTTTTTAATTTGGTCAACAGTTTCTTTAATTTCCATAAGATCATCCATTTTTTTATTTAGTCTTGCAATGTCTTCTTTATGCTCTTCTAGAGTCTTCTTGATTTCCTTCATATCCCGTACTATGGTCTCATTGTTCATCTTTAGTTCTTTGAGCAGCTGCTCTAGGTGCTGTGTCTCTTCTGATCTTTTGATTTGGGTGCTTGGGCTTGGGTTATCCATATCGTCTGGTTTTTTCATATGCTTTATAATTTTCTGTTGTTTTTGGCCTCGTGGCATTTGCTGAACTTGATAGGGTTCTTTTAGGGTTTGTAGACCTATTGAAGTCCTTATCTCTAATTTATCAGATCTACAGCTTCGTGGAGTACACTTTCTCTAACTAACCAGCAGGTGGCGTCCACGAGCCACCTGTTCTCCACAAGCCAGTTCTCCCCTGCTTAGCCTTTTTGGTGAGTGGGGGAGTGAGTCTTGTGGGGTCCAATTGGTGTACCAAGCTTGCGTGTGTAGTTGGTGTTGCCTGCCCTGTATGTGGGGCGTGTTTCTGGGCAGTCGGGGAGGGGGGGTGGCCCTAACAATCAAATCTCCCTGATGATCCTAGAGTTTTAAAGCTGCTGCAATAGTCTAATCCTTCAGTTCAGTCCTGCCACAGTTTGTCTCTGCCACTGACCCACAAGTCTTTGGTATTGGCGTATGGCTCCTGAGACTTGCAAGTGGGCCCCTCTTCCAGGCTGTGCACCCCGGGTCCTCTGTTGAGGGATGACTGTGCTATGTCACAGGTGAGTGCCGTCCCCCCAGGGCAGTTCTGGGCTGCTGGGCTGTGTAGGGAGGCTCCCAGTCTGCTCAAATGATGGCTGAATGGGGCTTTGTTAATTCACACTGCTCCACCTTCCCAGCTCTGGGACATTCAGCTGAGGTTGCAGGGAAGGCTAATGTCCACGCCCAGTTTTGTGGTGTGTGCCTGTTATTTGAAGCACTTCTGTCACACTGGGTTGTCTGGGGCAGCTCTGGGCTATGGGGCTGGCGATGGGCAGGAGTGTTTCCTGTCCACCAGGATGGTGGCTGTGAGCGGACACCCCCCTTTTCTTGGGAAGTTGTGTTGTTTAGTGAATTTTCTCAGCCACTGGATTATTGCCTTTTGTCTCAGAGCTCTCTTAGTTCTGCTCTTGACTTGACGTGCCCAAATTGAAAGTCTTTGAAGCTTTCTGTATTGGGCTTCTTAGAGTAATTGTTTTAGAAAAAGAAAAAAGGATTTAAAAAAAAAAAAAAAAACGGCCCTCCTCAGAGATCTAATGGGTTATTGAAATGCTAATAGACAAAGCAACCAGGGCCATTAAGGAAAGGTCCACAGGGCAGAGAGATCAGCTTTGCTTCGGGATTTGCATATGCGCCTCAAGGCCTGAGCTCCTCCCTTCCCCTTTCTGTGTTCACCAGAACTCCAAAAATCCTCTGCTTTTATTTTGGAGTTTTTTGTGTTGTTTTTTTCTATGCCTGTCTCCTCTCTGCTGGGCTGGCTGCTCTCAGATTCTCTGGTGTCTGGTCTCAGTCTATCTATGGTTGGAGTTTGAATCAGTAGAATGAGTTTCCAATAAGAGCAGCCACTGCAGTTCTCCCTTCTCCTTCCCGGAGCTGACAGCCCCTCCTCCCCCGGGACTGAGCCTGGCAGGGAGGGGCGCAGGTCCCCTGGCCGCAAAAACTTACAGATTTCGCTGATCTCAGCAGTTCCACGTTTTCATGAGTGTTGTATGAAGTATGCCCAAAGACAGATTGCTCTGTGGTGTCCAGTCCACGCAGTTCCTGGCTTTTTACCTACTTTCCTGGAGGAGTAACTAAAACTTACAGCTCACCAGTCTGCCATCTTGCCCCGCCTCCCGAGAGTGACATTTTGAAGAGGAGCTGTGGCCTAGAGAGGAATGTCCTGGGAGAAAGCCATTTTGAAACCAGAACTTGAAGGAAACGCCAGCCACGTGTCTTCCCAGGTAACAAAGGTTTTCCGGACGCCACTGGCCATCCTCCAGTGAAGGTACCCGATTGTTGATGTGTTACCTTGGACACTTTATGGCCTTCAGACTGTAACTGTTTTACCAAATAAACCCCCTTATAAAAGCCAATCCATTTCTGGTGTTTTGCATTCTGGCAGCATTAGCAAACTAGAACACAATGTATAATGCTTTAAAAAAGAGGTTAAGAGCATCAAATAGACAGCTCCATCACCTATTTTTCTGTGTTGCCTTAGACAAGTTAGTCTCAGTAAGCCTGAGTTTCCTCATCTGTAAAATGAGAAGTCTACTCACCTCAGAGGGCAAAGTACAAATTAAATTAAGCCTATGTAAGGGGCTGTTTGGGGTCAGGGCATTTTTGGATACAAGGAACAGAAACCCAGTCACGCTAGATCAAGATCAGAAATCCAAGAGCAGCAGGATAATTGTGGATCAGGCATGGCCCTCTGCTCTAGATCTTTGCCATTAACATCACTCAGCCAAACTAAATGTCTGCTTCTCTCTGCATACATACTCCATGCTCCATGCTCCTTGCCCCTTCCCCAGAATTTCAGCTGGCACTTGACCTGGTCCTCACTGCCCCACCACCAGCCTCTTGGTCTACTGGACCTGTGGGCTCAGCTCCCCACAACTAATGGGCAACTACCCTCTGGGATTTTTATTTCACATTCTGATTGGCTCACCTCATCTTCCCAAGCTGGGCATACAACTCACAGGTTGTGGGGCTGGCCTTGGATCAGGCACAGTCAGCTATACCTTAAGGGAAGGGAGGCAAGGAGTACACAGTTAGGCTTTGCTTGAGCACTCAGCAAGAGCTGTGAGTAGAACAGATTTTCACAGATGGGTGTGTGAGCATGGCAAGCAAGAAGTGGCATCTTTGAGGCATGTGTATAGCACAGTGGCTGGCACATGGTATGCATTCAACAAATGGTCATTATGGTCATTACTATCAACAATAACATTATGCCACCTCTTACAGGAAGCCTTCTCAGAACTCTCAAGATTTTCAAACTTTTCCCCCTACATCAGAACTTCTATTGCAGAAGTCAATCAATTAAGAAATCAATGGAATTCCTTCATTCAAGACAGACTTTTAAGGCTTCCTGTGTGTAAAGCACTGTGCAGGGCACTGGGAGGAGGGATACACAAATGAATCAGACCCTTATCCTGGCCCAAGGAGCTCCCAAGGTAGTGCAAGGTAAAAGGCAACTGAGCCATGAGAAATCCCCAAATAGGGAGCTCTAGGAGTTCAGAGAAAGGCAGACTGTTATTTATCCATATGTATGCCAGTCTCCTGGATACCTCCATCTAGATGCCCCAATGGCACCCCAAACTCAACATATTTAAATTTGATCTCACCTGCTCCCTCCCAAACCTGTTCCTCTTCTCAGATTCCCTGTTGCAGTGGGGAAAATCCACCCAATCCAGTTGCCCAAGCTTGAAACCTGAACTGCACCTACTGGCAATGTCAGCTGCTGCAGTTGCTAAAGTTATCCCTGAAACTTTGGTGTGTTTGTCTTGCACCCAAGGTCAGAACTAATAATAAACTTGAGTGCTGCTGCAGGACAGAGAAACTAAAACCAGCCTGGAGACAGACAAGACCTGGAGATCACCAGGCGTTGATTTAGGATTCAGCTTCAGGTGCCAATGGGTAAAATCACATTCTGGAAAGTGGGTCGACAAAAGCCTAAAAATTGTTCATAACGTTTTCCCAGTAATTCTGGTCCTGCTCATCTGCTCCAACCCCAAGTAGGAAAAGCTCTAAGCATAATAGTATTCCTTGCAGGGCTATTTTTTGATAGTTAAACACTGGGAGGTGACTTTGATATTCAACAAGAGGGTAAGGGTGAAGTGAATCATGGCACAGCTGTGAGATGGAACATTCTACAACCATTACTGAGGGATGACGGCTGTGGAGATTCTATAGCAACAGGGAAAAATTATTATGCTGTAACTAAGGATACAGGATTACGTGTACACTGCGATTGCAACAACATAAAATCTGCGTGGGCTCAGGGTCTGCTGGGGGACATGTAGATTTTCATCTCTGTGGAAAAATAAGTGTAAACTTTATGTGAAGCATGAATATCTCTGATCTTTTTTTATTTTGTTTTATCTTTTCCTTCAGTCAGTCAACCGTCTTATTATGTGCCTTTTTTGTACCAGGCCGTCTGTTATGTGCTGGCGATTCAAAGGCGAATAGCCCACGATCCGATCCTTGTTCCCTGGGAAGTCAGGGAAGAGAAGGAGACATATACAAAAATAAACGGTTTCAAAAATATATGGGCCAGTTTGTGAAAGCCCACTGATGGATGTGTGCAGGCGCGGTCATCCCCTGATGGCTGCCTATCTGCCCTTAGGTGGCTCCAACCTCCGCCCCTGCAACCGCTCCCACTATCGGGGACCTAGCTGTCAGAGCCGGTCAAGACTCTTCCCTCTCCCTCCTTCTGGGCCCTCTATCCTATCTGGCACTTCAACCCAGGCCCAGGCCTGGACTTACCCTATTCAGCTACTCTCACTCACGCTCCGCCCTCCCCCGAAGCCTCCTTCTCTCACAGACTGCAAAATTACTTCATTCTCACTCTTTCGCATGCGCCCCCACCACTGGCCAATTGGCATGCCCCTGCCGCAGGTGGGGCGAAGCTTTAGGCTGAAGAGTTCTTTTTCTCTCTCCCGATGCTTCAAAATGTGGCGATGGCCCACTCATAAGAGATGCAAGCAAACTCTTGGTTATGAGAGACAGTGGAATCCAAGAAAGACGCGAACTGCGCAGTTCACTACCACTTACTCCGACTTCGCCCCACCCACCCCCATGGTAGGTACCGCCCCTTTCTGACTCCTTCCGCTTCACTCCTTCCGAGCGTAGGAATGGAAATCCCGCCCCGCGGTCGACTCACTCTTCGCGTGAAGCACGGGGGAGCAGCGAGGGTTGTGCGAGAGACTGATGCAATCAAACGAGGTAGGCAGGGGCCAGTCGGAGCAGAAGGGAACGGGGAGGGGAGAGAGAGATTCTGGAAGGCTCAGTGAGCCTATCAAAGTCAGACCTTAGTATAAAAGTGGATGTTTGTGTCTTTTTTTGGAAGGCTAATGTGGCAGTGTCTACTCAAATTTTAAAATGCACACAGCCTATTGGCTCAGCAATGCCACTTTAGTATATACATCCAGGACTCCTAGGGCAGTGCATAGGAATCACCTGGGTAGGGGAGGAGGGACTTGTTAAAATATAGATTGCTGGGGCCCACCCATCACCCAGTTTTAACAACTATCAATTCATGGCCAATCTTGCTGCATCTATACCCCATCCACTTCCCACCCCAGAATATTTTGTAACAGATCCCAGGCTTAATTTTACCAGTATTTTAGTTTATATCTGTAAAATATAAGGGCCCTTTTTATTTAAAAAAAAAACTATCTGAAAAGTAATCATTTCTTAATATCATCAAATCTTCAGTTTAAATGTCCCCATTTGTCTCATAATTTTTTTATTATTTTTGTTCAAATCAAGCAACTAAATAAGGTAAAAGACAGACCTTTAAATCAAATATATTTTGTTTATTGAAAGTTCACTACATTGCCCATTTTTTCCTTCATTTTACTGCAAACTGACAAAAGCTTTGTCAGACTCTCACTGGAGACCACAGACCAGTATTTGGGAACCATTGGCATAACATTCATTTCTTAAACAGTAGTTACTGAGTGCCTACCATATATGGTATATTTGTGTGTGTGCAGCCTGACACTTCTAGGGGGATACAAAAGTAAAAAAGACAGATACCAGTCCCTGTCCTCCTGGAGCCAACATTCTAGTGAGAGAAATAGACAAACAAGTTAACAAATAAATCCAGAATATAACATCAGGGTCATAGTAAGTACAATGGAAAAGATAAATAAAACAATAAGAAGTGATGGAATGCCATAGCTATTATAGATCAGTGCTCAGAGTTCTTTCAAGGAAAAGCCTTTTGAGCAGAGAGAGAAAAGGCCCCGAGGCAGGAGTGGGCCTGGCCTATTCAAGGAACCATAAGGAGGCCAGGGTGCAGAAGCAAGGAAAGTTTATAGGAGGTGAGGTCAAAGAGGTAAAAGGGACTAAATCATGCAGGAGTTTGTGGGCTGTCGTGCGAATTTGGGATTTTAAGTTAAGTGAGGTGGAAGCCATGAAGATTTTGAGAAGAGAAAGGATAGGTTTTAAAGAGAGGAGGGATGGGATTTGATTCAGGTTTTAACAGAATCCCTCTGGCTGCTGTGAGGAGAGCAGACTTTGGGGATTGAGGGAGGGATCAGGAAAGACAAGTGAAGAGGCCACTGCAGTAATCCAGGTGAGAGATGATGGGGCCTTGACCAGGGAAGTAGTGGGAAAAGTTGTGTGATCTGATTAAGAATTTTTTTATGAAAGACCAAGGCTGCATGGAGTTAAGTGCTGCTGAGTTTAGGGCACAGGTCGGGGAGAGGTGAGAGATGATGCTGGAAAGGTTGACTGGGACCAGGTCATGACACGCTATGAATGCCAAGTCAAGAAGCTTGGCTTTTATCTTGTAGTCAATAGGGAGCCATGGAAGAATTCAAAGCAAGGAAAGTACCTGGTCATATTTGGGTGTCATATAACCCTGAAAGCTACTGTGAAGGGTGGTCTGTAGGGAGCCAGGCTGGAGGGAAAAAGTCAGATAGGAGACTATTGCAGCAATCCAAGTTAGAGATAAACGATGCAGGCTGAGCTGCACAGGGATATGAGGATGGATAGAAGCTCTTTAAAAGGCAGAGTGGACCAGACTTGGTGATAGATAAGCAGATTTAGTGACATGTCTGTTATTCATTCAACACAGGTGCCATTCATTCAAATACCCTATCTGAAACAGTACACACATTACTTTCTAGCCATTTACCCTGCTTTATTTTTCTCCATAGCACTCATCGCTGCCTGATAGAATATGATACATATATTTATTTGTTTAGTGACAGTTGCCCCCACTAGGATGTAGGCTCTACAAAGACAGGAAGTCTGTTTTGTTTACCACTTTATCCCCAGTGGTAAGACTGTTTGACTTCTGTCTCAGTCTTTGGAAGAGTGAAGAGCCAAAGGAGAACTTTAACATCAAGGCTGGCATCCCTGAACCTATGAGTGATCAGTGATCACATCATCTAATCAACTTAACAATGTCTGAAATACAAGCCAGCAGGTCATCCAGTTTCAAATATAAATAAACATGCTGAAAGTAAGCGCGAGTGAAAAATCTTGTGTGCTTTATGTGTTGAATATCAGTCAGTCACTCTAAGAATAAATGTATATGAGTGCTCACAATAGAAACTGCTGAATAAGGAAACAAACAAGAATGTGAGAATTTCTTACATGAGTCCTGTCATTCCGCTCCAGGGCAGATGCTCAATTTGTTTGCATGTGATGAAAACAGATTTTACTATGTTTTTTTCTTGAAGGCTAATTACACTGCTCCATTGCCACATTTTAGGCACAAGGTTTAAGGACAAACTTTTCCCAATTGATTATGTGAAACATGCAAAAACATTAGAAATAAAAATATAAATGAGGGCAACAATCTTCAGTCTACACCTGAACATCTTCAGAAATCATCTTCTTCAAGAAGTAACTAAGACTTCTGTGTGTTGCATTGCTTCAATAAAACTGTATCATCGCTTGTGACCAATTCTTCAAGTCAGGAAATTGCAGAGGAGACATATCTTTAATTTTTTTCATTAGAGAGGAAGCAAATCATCATAATTTGGTGGCATTATTGCCTCCAGCAGTTCTCTATACTGTTAGAGTTAGCCAAAAACTACCTTGCTTCTGCATTAACCTTGGTTTAAAGTAAACATCTATTCAGTATTGAAAAGATGCAATATAGTGACCACAAGAGCAACCTAGCAGCTGGCAGTACTGGTAAATTATTTCCTGCTTCATAATGTCAGACTTTAAAAATCTATTTTTTTAGCTGTGTATTTTTTTCCTTTTTTATTGTGAAATATATATATACAGAAAACTGATAACTTTCAAATTACAATTTAACAAGTAGAGAGCAAATTTCAAAGCATGTTGTGGGTTACAGTTCCACAATTTCAGTTATTTCCTTATTGTGAAATATAACATATCTACAGAAATGTGACAACTTTCAAAGTATTTAACAAGTAGCTATAGAGCACATTTAGAAGCATGTTATATGTTACAGTCCCACCAGGTCAGTTATTTCCTTCTAGCTATTCTAGTACCTCAGAAACTAACAAAAAATTATTTATATAAAGATTCAGTATTCATAATCCTTTGTTGAATTCTATCTTGTCAGTTGCTACCCCTCTCTCATTTGATCACTGTCTCAATCTTCAGGGATATCTGGGCAGTGACCAACCAAACTTGTTCATATTGAAAAAGGGTATCAAAATTATGGGGGAGGGGGATACATCTTGTTGATGTTCTCGGAGAGGCTGTTGCCTCTGGGTTTTGGGATTTACCTGGCACAGGAACACTCTTGGGGATTCAAGTTTCTGAAAAGTAAACTTAGAAGTGAAACTTTTATAAAGTCTCAGATAGGGACCTAGGTATTTTTCAGTATTTTCAGTACTACTGATGGTTAGGGCTTGGCATACTGTAGGCATTTGGAATATCTACCTGGAGCTTGCATAAGAGTAACCTCCAGGATAGCCTCTCAACACTATTTTAAATCTGTTAACCACTGAAACCTTATTTTGTTAACTATCTTTTCCCCCTTTTGGTCAAAAAGGCATTCTGAATCCCTCAGTGCCAGGGCCAGGCTCATCCCTGGGAGTCATGTCTCACATCAACAAGGAGATTCACTCCCCTGGGAGTCATGTCTCACATAGGGGAGTGGGTATTGAATTTATTTGCAAAGTTGGGCCACATCTGAGGCCACATCTGAGGCCACATCTGAGCAACAAAGAGGTTCTCTGGAAGTGATGCCTAGGCGTTATTACAGGTAGGCTTAGCCTCCTCTTTTCAGCCACAAGTTTCACCAGAGCCAGCCTCAAGATTGAGGGCTTGACTTATTAACTAGGGGGTTCCCAATTTCATATAACATATATTCTGTCCAAGATAGATGATCAGTGTCTCACATTATCTTCACTTAGCAATACAATCATCATCACTCTTAAATTTTAAACAATTATCATAACCCAAAACACTACAAAGCTCTTATCAGCCCTTAGTTATTTATCCCTAGTATTAGAGTGGTACTGGTAAGGTATTTGTATTAAATATACTCTATAATATGCAATATGTAGTTTCTCCCATATACCATTCTGTTGTTAACTCTTTGTAACAGTGTCACACTTCAGAAACAGATTATGCAAGCACTTTTGGGATACATACCTTTAAAAAACCCTTTCAATCATGTTCACCTTCAGTATGGCATTGGTACTTATAATCCCATAAACAAATGATCACCACCTCTGTCCATTCCCATACTTTAAGTTCACCCTCGTTAACACATATGTACATATTAGGTAATCATTCCCCCTTCACTAAATTCTGACTATCTCTAGGTCCCCAATATTCTACATTATAAGGCACTGATTTGACATTGTTCAGGGAGTTCATATTAGTGATAACATACAATATTTCTACTTTTGTGTCTCACTTATTGCAGCATTATGTCTTCAAGTTTCATCCATGTTGTCATTTGTTTCAGGACCTCATTCCTTCTTACTGCTGCACAGAACTCCAATGTATGTATATACCACATTTTGTTTATCCACTTCTCTGTTGAAGGACACTGGAATTGTTTCTACCTCTTGGCAATTGTGAACAATGCTGCTATGAACATCAGTGTGCAAATGTCTGTTCATGTCACTGCTTTCAGATCTTCTGGGTATGTGCCAAGAAGTGAAATTGCCTGATTGTAGGGTAAGTCGATGTGCTGGTTTGAATGTATTATGTCCTCCAGAAAAAGCCATATTCTTTGATGCAATCTTGTGGGGCAGACATATTAGCGGGGATTAAGTTGGAACGTTTGGATTAGGTTGTTTGCATGGAAATGCACCCCACCCAACTGTGGGTGATAACTCTGATGAGATAATTTCCATGGAGGTGTGGCCCTACCCATTCAGGGTGGGCCTTGATCAGTGGAGCCATACAAATGAGCTGACAAACAGAAGGAACTCAGTGCAGCTGAGAGTGACATTTTGAGGAGGAGCGACAGCCAAGAGGGCACTTTGAAGAAAGCACAGGAGCTGCAGATGAGAGACAGTTTGAAGATGGCTATTGAAAGCAGACTCTTGCTCCGGAGAAGCTAAGAGAGGACAAATACCCCAAGTGCAACTAAGAGTGACATTTTTGAGGAACTGCAGCCTAGAGAGGAATGTCCTGGGAGAAAGCCATTTTGAAACCAGAACTTTGGAGCAGACGCCAGCCACGTGCCTTCCCAGCTAACAGAGGTTTTCCAGACACCATTGGCCATCCTCCAGTGAAGGTACCCAACTGCTGATGTGTTACCTTGGACACTTTATGGCCTTAAGACTGTAACTGTGTAACCAAATAAACCCCCTTTTATAAAAGCCAGTCCATCTCTGGTGTTTTGCATTCTGGCAGCATTAGCAAACTAGAACACTCGATATCTAGTTTTGTGAGGAACCCCCAAACTGTCTTCCATAGAGGCTGGACCATGATACATTCCAACTGGCAATGAATAAGGGTTCCAATTTCTCCACATCATCTCCAGCATTTACGGTTTCCTGTTTGTTTAATGGCAGCCTTTCTTTTTAGTGTGAGATGATATCCCATTGTGGTTTTGATTTGCATTTCCTTAATAGCTAGTGAAGATGAACATTTTCTCATGTGGTTTTTTTTTAGCTGTTTGTATTTCCTCTTTAGAAAAATGTCTTCTCCTATCTTTTGCCCATTTGATATTTGGGCTGTTTGTACTATTGTCATAGAGTTGTAGGATTTATTTATATATACAGGATATTAGTGTCTTATCAGATATATCGTTTCCAAATATTTTCTCCCATTGAGTTGGATGCCTCTTCACCTTTTTGAGAAAGTCCTTTGAGGTGCAGAAGCTTTTGATTCTGAGGAGTTCCCATTTATCTAATTTTTCTTTCATTGCCTGTGCTTTGGGTATAAGGTCTAAGAAGCTACCTCCTCCTTTGCAGTGCTGCAGCTGAGAGCCTCCTCAAGGGAACTCAGGATTCAGCTGGCTTGTGACAGCGCAACTCCTCCTCAACAGAAGCCCATGGGGTGCACAGCCAAGAGCAGGGGAGTTGCACAGAAGTGACAGGAGCCCTATACCAACCCAGGGTCTTGTGGTTCCATGGCACAGAGGGACTGAGGGGAGAATGACCTGAAGGGTTGGATGCTGGCCACAGCCCCAGGGTATCACAGCCACAACCACAGGAATGGCTGGGAGTACTGGGTCTTAAAGTCCTCTTCCCTGCCAAACTGCACAGGCACAACCCCCATCTACAGGGCTGCTGGTCCCCATTGCACATGGAAAATTGGTGCACTGATTGGACATCCACTTAGTTTAGAACCCCACTTGCTGTATAAATGAAGTTGGGGAGAACTGGACTGAGGATAAGAGATGGCTCGGGAGCGCTGTCTGCTGGTAGGTCAGGGAAAGTGCACTGAACAAAGCTGTAGCTCTGTCAAACTGTAGACAATCATTTAAATAAGTCTGCATATCCTAAAAGAACCCTATCAAGATAAGCAAATTACAAGAGGCAAAAAAAACAACAGAAAATTATAAAGCATATGAAGAAACCAGGAGATATGGAAACCCAAATTCACAAATTAAAAAATCAGAGGAGATAAAGAACTTGGAGAAATTAATCAAAGAAGTAATCACAAACACCAACACCATGGATCAGGATATAAAGGATATCAAGAAGACCCTAGAAGAGCATAAAGAAGAAGTTGCAAGAGTAAATTAAAAAAACAGGATCTTCTGGAATTGAAAGAAACTGTTGATCAAATTAAAAAGATTCTTGATACACAGTACTTGATTAGAGGAAGCCAAGGAAAGATTAAGTTAACTGGAAGAGTGTAGGTTGGAAAGTGAAAGTACAAAAAAATGAGTGGTGAAAAAAATTGAAAAATTCAAAATGGATCTCAGGAATATGATGGACAACATAATATAAGAATCATTGGTGCTCCAGAAGGGGAAGAGAAGGGTAAAGGACTGGGAAGAGTATTCAAAGACACTGTTGGAGAGAGCTTCCCAAACCTTCTAAATGACATAAATATGCAAATCATAGGTGCTGAACAAACTACAAACAGAATAAATCCAAATAAACCTACTCCGAGATATATTCTGATCAGATTGTCAAATGCTGAAGAGAAGGAGCAAGTTCTGAAAGCAGGAAGAGAAAAGCGATTCACCACATACAAGGGAAACAACAGAAGACTAAGTAGTGACTACTCTGCAGCCACCACAGAGGTGAGAAGGCAGTGGTATGAAGGAAGAAAATTGCCAACAGAAAGTTCTTTATCCAGCGAAGCTCTCCTTCAAATTTGAGGGAGAATTTAAAATCTTCACAGACAAACAAATGCTGAGATTATTTGCTAACAAGAGACCTGCCCTACAAGAAATACTAAAGGGAGCCCTACCAGCTGAGAAAAAAAGACAGGACAGAGATGTAGGGAGAAAGGCACAGAACTAAAGAGTTTTAGTAAGGATACTTTAAAGGAAATAGAGAGGGAAATATATCTGACAAATAAAAACCAAAGGATATGATGGCTGTTTCAAGAACTGCCTTCACAGTAATAGCATTGAATGTGAATGGATTAAACTTCCCAATTAAAAGATATAGACTGGCAGAATGTATTAAAACATATGAACCATCAATATGGTGCTTACAAGAGACTCAGACCCAAAGACACATAGAAATTGAAAGTGAAAGGATGGAAAAAAATATTCTGTGAAGCTACAGCCAAAAGAAAGGAGGAGTAGCAATATTAATCTCAGTTGAAATAGACTTTAAATGTAAGGATGTCATAAGAGACAAAGAAGGACACTATATGCTAATAAAAGGGACAATTCAACAAGAAGAAATAACAATCATAAATGTCTATGCACCCAATCAAGGTGCCCCAAAAGTACCTGAGAAAAACATTGGCAAAACTGAAGGAAGCAATAGATGTTTCCACAATAATTGTGGGAGACTTCAATACATCGCTCCCTACTATAGATAGATCAACCAGACAGAGGAACAATAAGGAAATTGAAAATCTAAACAATGTGATAAATGATTTCAACTTAACAGGCATATATAGAGCATTACATCCCAAATCACCAGGATATACATTCTTCTCTAGTGCCCATGGAAATTTCTCCAGAATAGATCATATGTTGGGCCACAAAACAAGCCTCAGTAAATTTGAAAAGGTAGAAATTATTCAAAGCACATTTTCTGATCACAATGGAATACAACTAGAAGTCAATAACCATCAAAGATTTAGAACATTCACAAATATCTGGAGGGTAAACAACACACTCTTAAACAATCACTGGGTTAAAGAAGGAACAGCAAGAGAAATTGCTAAATATCTAGAGATGAATGAAAATGAGGGTGCAACATATCAGAATTTATGGGATGCAGTGATGGCAGTATTAAGGGGGAAATTTATAGCTCTAAATGCAAACATTAAAAAGGAAGAAAGAGCTAAAACCAAAGAACTAATGGAAGAACTGAAGAAGCTAGTAAATGAACAACAAACTAATCCTAAACCAAGCAGAAGAAAAGAAATAACAAGGATTAAAGGAGAAATAAATGACATAGAGAAAAAATGGGGAGAATAAATAAAACCAAAAGTTGGTTCTTTGAGAATATAACCAGATTGACAAGCCATTAGCTAGATTGACAAAATAAAAAATAAAAAAAAGAAGACCCAAATAAACAAAATAATAAATGAGAGAGGGAACATTACTGCAGATCCTGAAGAAATTTTAAAAAATCATAAGATGATACTATGAACAACTGTATGACAACAAACAAGAACATATAGAGGAAATGGACAGTTTCTTGGAAACACATAAACAACCTAGACTGTCCAGAGAAGAAATAGAAGACTTCAACAAACCAATCACAAAGAGATCCAATCAGTCATCAAAAACTTCCCACAAATAAATGCCCAGGGCCAGATGGCTACATGGGAAATCTATCAAACTTTCCAAAAAGAACTTACATCTTACTTAAACTCTGTCAAAACATTGAAGAAAATGGAACACTACTTCATTTTATGAAGCTAACATCACTCTAATACCAAAAACAGGTAAAGATGCTACAAGAAAGGAAAACTACAGGCCAATTTCCTTCATGAATATAGATGCAAAATTTCTCAACAAAATACTTGCAAATCGAATCAAAGATGTATTAAAAAAATCATACACCATGACCAAGTGGGGTTCATTCCAGGCATGCAAAGATGGTTCAGCATAACAAAATCAATCAGTGTAATACAAAACATTTACAAATCAAAATGGAAAAATCAAATGGTCATCTCAATAGATGCTGAAAAACATTTGACAAAATCCAGCATCCTTTTAGATAAAAACACTTCAAAAGGAAGGAATTGAAGGAAACTTCCTCAATATGATGGAATACATGAAAAACCCACAGCCAGCATTGTACTCAATGGTGAGAGACTGAAAGCCTTCCCTCTAAGATCAGGAATGAGACAAGGATGCCTGCTGTCACCACTATTATTCAACATCGTGCTAGAAGTGCTAGCCAGAGCAATCCAGCAAAACAAAGAAATAAAAGGCATCCATATTGGAAAAGAAGTAAAGCTGTCATTATTTGCATATGATATAAACTTATATTTGGAAAACCCTGAGAAATCCATGACCCAGCTACTTGAGCTAATAAATTTAGCAAGTAGCAGGATACAAGATTAATGCACATAAGTCAGTAATGTTCCTATACACTAGGAATGACCTAACTGAAGAGACACTGAAGAAAAAGATTCCATTCTCAATAGCAACTAGAAAAATCAAGTACCTAGGAATAAACATAACCAAAGATGTAAAAGGCCTATGCATAGAAAATTATATAACTTTATTAAAAGAAATATAAGGGGACCTAAAAAGATAGAAAAATATTCCATGTTCATGGACTGGAAGGCTAAATGTCATTAAGATGTCGATTCTACCCAAAGTCATCTACAGATTCAATTTAATTCCAATCAGAATTCCAACAACCTAATTTGCAGACTTAGAAAACCTAGTTATCAAATTTATTTGGAATGGAAAGATGCCTCGAATTGCTAAAAACATTCTAAAAAAGAAAAACGAAGTAGGAGGACTTACACTTCCTGAATTTGAAGCTTGCTATAAAGCCACAGTAGTCAAAACAGCATGGTACTGGCACAAAGATAGACAGGTAATCAATGGAATAGAATTGAGAATTTGGAGATAGGCCCCCAGATCTATGGTTGACTGATCTTTAATAAGGCCCCCAAAACCACTGAACTGGGACATAAAAGTCTCTTCAAAAAATGGGGCTGGGAGAACTGGATATCCATATCCAAAAGAATGAAAGAGGACCCCTACCTCACACCCTACACAAAAATTAACTCAAAGTGAATTAAAGACCTCAATATAAGAGACAGCACCATAAAACTCCTAGAATATAATGTTGGGAATCATCTTCAAGATCTTGTATTAGGAGGCCACTTCTTGGACCTTACACCCAAAGCACAAGCAATAAAAGAAAAAAATAGGTAAATGGGAACTCCTCAAAATTAAAAGCTTCTGTACCTCAAAAGAATTTGTCAAAAAAAGTGAAGAGGCAGCCAACTCAATGGGAAAAAAAATTTGGAAACCATGTATGTGACAAAATACTGATATCTTGCATATATAAAGAAATCCTACAACTCTATGACAATAATACACATAGCCCAATTATAAATTGGGCAAAAGATATGAAAAGACATTTCTCTGAAGAGGAAATATAAATAGCTGAAAAACACATGAGAAAATGTTCATCTTCACTAACTATTAGGAAGATGCAGATTATGACCACAATGAGATATGTGCTGGAAAGGATGTGGAGAAATTGGAACTCTTATTCATTGCTGCTTGGACTATATAATGGACTGTATAACACTCTGGCGGCTCCTTAGAAAACTAGATATTAAGTCCCCTTCAATTGAGCAATTTCACTTTTGAGTATATACACAGAAGATCTGAAAGCAGTGACACAAACAGATATTTGCACACCAATGTTCATAGCAGTATTATTCACAATTGCCAAGAAATGGAAACAACCCAAATGCCCTTCAACAGATGAGTGGATAAACAAAATGTGGTATATACACACAATGGAATAATACATGGCAGAAAGAAGGAATGAGGTCGTGAAACATATGACAGCATGGAAGAACCCTGAAGACATAATGCTGAGTGAAATAACCCAGACACAGAAAGAGAGATATTGTGTGTTACCACTAATGTGAACTCTGTGACAAATGCAAAATAAATATTGTATATTGTAGAATGTAAGGGACCTAGAGATAGACAGCAACTAGTGAAGGGGGAACAATTGTGTAATAAGAACAGATAAGCTATTGAGGGTAATCTCAATGTTATAGGAATGCTCAGAAACGATTATGGTTTTCAAACTTTCTTGGATATTGTAGAAATGTCTGTTGCCCCTTCAGTTTTGCCAGTGTTTTTCTCATGTACTTTGGAGCACCTCGATTGGGTGCATAAACATTTATGATTGTTATTTCTTCTTGGTGAATTGTCCCTTTTATTAATATATACTGTCCTTTGTCTCTTATGACATCTTTACATTTAAAGTCTATTTTGTGTGATATTTTGTGTGCTTTCTTTTGGCTGAAGCTTGTGTGAATATTTTATCCCATCCTTTCATTTTCAATTTATTTGTGTCACTTGGTCTAAGATGAGTCTCTTATAAGCAGCATATCAATGGATAATACATTTTAATCCATTCTGCCATTCTGTATCTTTTAATTAGGGAGTCTAATCCATTCACATTCAATGTTACTACTGTGAAGGCAGTTCTTGAACCAACCATCTTATCCTTTGGTTTTTATTTGTCAGTTCTATTTTTAACCTCTTTCTCTATTTTTTCCCTTTAAGTTACCTTTACTAATTCTCTTCAGTTCCGTGCCTTTCTCCCATACTCTCTCTCCTTTTTTTTTCTCAGCTGGTAGAACTCCCTTTAATATTTCTTGCAGGGCAGGTCTCTTGTTAACAAATTCTCTCAGCATTTGTTTTGTCTGTGAGAATTTTAAACTCTCCCTCAGTTTTGAAGAGCTCTGCTGGATAAAGAATTCTTGGTTGACAATTCTTCTCTTTCGGAATCTTAAATATATCATACCACTGCCTTCTTGCCTCCATGGTGCCCACTGAGTAGTCAGTACTTAGTCTGGGAAGTCACATGATTTCCCTCATGTGTGATGAATTGCTTCTCTCTTGCTGCTTTCAGGGCTTTCTCTTTCTCTTCAGTATTTGACAATCTCATTAGTATATGTCTTGGAGTTGGTTTATTTGGATTTATTCTATTTGTAGTTCATTTGATTTGCATATTTATGTCATTTACAAGGGTTTGGAAGTTTTCCCAACTATGTTTCCAAATACTCCTCCTAGCCCTTTTTTCTTCTCTTCTCCTTCTGGGACACCAATTGTTCTGGTTTGCTAATGCTGCTGTTTTGCAAAACACCAGAAATGGATTGGCTTTTATAAAGTTTACTTGGTTACAAAGTTACAGTCTTAAGGCCATAAAGTGTCCAAGGTAAAGAATCAACCATAGCATACCATCACTGGAGAAAGGCCATTGGCATCCAGAAAACCTCTGTTAGCTGGGAAGGCACATGGCTGGTGTCTGCTTGCTCCCAGGTTGTGTTTCAAAATGGCATTCTCCAAAATGTCAGCATCAGCTTTCAATGGCTATCTTCAAAATGTCTCAGCTGAAGCACTGAGTTTCTTCTGTTTGTCAGCTCCTTTATATGGCTCCAGTGATTTAATTAAGACCCACCCTGAATGGGTGGGGTAACACCTCCATGTAAATTATCCAATCAAAGGTCTTGCCCACATTTCATTGAGTCACATCTCCATGTAAGCACTCAATCAATAGTTTCTAACCTAATCAACACTAATGCATCTGCTCCCACAAAATTGCATCAAAGAACATGGTGTTTTTGGGGACCTAATACATCCAAACCAGTACACCAATGATTCATATATTTGTGCACTTCATGTTGTCCATCATTTCCCTTAGACTCATTTCATTTTTTTCAATTTTTTCACCATTTGTTCTTTTGTGCATTTGCATTCAGTTGGCTTCTCCTTAGTTCACTTATTCTTTCTTCTGCCTCTTCAAATCTGCTCTTGTGTCTCTAGTATATTTTTAACTTGATCAACATATCTTTTATTTCCATAATAGCTGCTATTTTTAATTTACTCTTTTAAATACTTCTTATGCTCCTATAGTCTTCTTGATTTCCTTCATGTCTTTGACCAACTCATTGAAGATGTTTTCGAGATTTGTGTGTATTTCTTTGATTGATTGCTCCAAGTTCTGTGTCTCCTCTGGCTTTTTAATTTGGTCATTTGGCTTGTCCATATCTTCTTGTTTCTTTGTCTGCTTTATGATTTTCTGTTGGCTTTGGGGCATTTGTGTATCTTGATAAGGTTATTTTGAGAAACACAAGATTATTGGAACATTTATATGTATGTGTATATGTGTGTATATATATATATATATACAGAGCCACAGCTTTCTAGAGTACACTTTCCCTGTCTTCTCAGCAGATGGTGCTCTTGAGCCACCTCTCACCCTCAAGCCAGCTTTCCCCCAACTATGCCTGTGCACTGTTCAGGTGCCAAACTGGGTGGGAATCCAATCAGTGCACCAGTTCTCCATGTGCCCTAGGGACTGCCAGCCTGGGGGTGCTTTGAAGTTCAGCAGGGGGCCTGCTTAAGGGCACCATTGGTCTGGTGATTCCTGGGATTCTGACTGGGTCACTCTCAGGCTGTGGTTCTGCTCATCTCATCCTCCAGCTCAAACATGCCCTGCTGCCTGCCTGCCATGCACCCTTAATCCTCTGGGGTGTGGGGGCCTCCTGTTGCTTCTGTGTGGTTCCCTCACCTATCCCCACTCTTGCCCATGCACATCATGGACTTCCATAGAGGGATAGTAAATGCAGTCAACACTGATCTACTGTCTCCCATGTTCTGTCATGGGAGCTCCAGCCATGTGACTGTGGAGAATTATCTCCCCAGCTAATTTCTGAGATGGGTGCAGGGGAGTGGAGAGCTGCTCCTTCCCCTGCTTGGTGGCCATCTCACCACTGCCAGCCCCCAGTAGTGGTGGTGGTCCCAGCTATATAAACTTACCCCATCCTTTGAGACACAGTTTTTCCACTTTTTCATCCAAGTTCTCAGCACTTATTGTAGAAGTCACTCTATGGCTGTTCGCACCCTGAAAACACTATGATGGATGTCCTCAACCCCTCTCTAGTTTCTTTCATGGAGGAGAAGTTTACTCTGCCTTACCTATTCTGTCATCTTCCCAGAAGTCTCCCTTTACTATTTTTAAATAACCTTCAACAAAACTATAATAATAGAAGTGCCAACCTAGAAATAACAAACTAAATTGCAAGGCAACAAAGGTGGTTGTTTGGTTTCATAGACTTGCAATTCAGGGAGCACAGATTTAGGTAGCAGCCCAAATAATGTCATATCTTTGGTATTTCAGGTAAAGATTTTTAAAGAAAAAGAAGATGATTACATAAATGCTTTGTGATTGGTGGATATTTTGGGTGATCCAAATGCCCTTCAGGTTACATAGTTTCTTGATTTCCTTATCTTGTGGTTTGTTTATTGCTAGATTATTTGCATGCTTTGGCAGTTTTTGATATCTGGCTGAGATCTGCATAAGAGTAACAGACATGAAGACCTCCTGGTTCCATTTAAAATCCCTTAGCCATAGTAACTCTATTTTGTTTTATTACTTTTACTGTAGGTATCAAGAAATATTCTCCTTCACTCTGCTACCAGGGATTTCCTTTGCAGTCAGATGATATATCCACTTCAAAGATGGAGACATATTTGGAGGAGGAGACATAGGGGGAGCAGGATTTGAAGAGGCACATATAGGTCTTACATCAGCTATTCCTGGGTTTAAATCCTGATTCTGCTGCTTATTAGCTGTGTGTCTATGGGTTAGTTTCATAACTTCTCTGAGTTTCAATTTTGCCATCTATAAAATGTGACTAAAATTATTTACCTTACTGGGGTTTTGGAAAGATTGGCAATGATATATATCAAGTGGCGATCACTATGTATTTGACCCTCCATAATTCCATTTTACAAACCATCTGTTAGGCATGAAGCCCTAGAAATGGAATGATCAGCCAAGGAGCAGCAGCTACTGCTCAATAAACTCTTGAGCCTCGTGGCCAGTTTGGTAGGTAGTGAGTTCTGGTTTGCTAATGCTGCTGCAATGCAAAACACCAGAAATGGATTGGCTTTTATAAAAGAGGGTATATTTGGTTACACAGTTACAGTCTTAAGGCCATAAAGTGTCCAAGGTAACACATCAGCAGTCGAGTACCTTCACTGGAGGATGGCCAATGGCATCCAGAAAACCTCTGTTAGCTGGGAAGGCACGTGGCTGGAGTCTGCTCCAAGTTCTGGTTTCAAAATGGCTTTCTCCCAGGACTTTCCTCTTTAGGCCACAGCTTCTCTTCAAAATGTCACTCTCAGTTGCTCTCTTAGCTTCTCTGGAGCAAAAGTCTGTTTCAATGGCCATCTTCAAAATATTTCTCATCTGCAGCTCCTCTCTCAGCTCCTGTGCATTATTCAAAGTGTCCCTCTTGGTTGTAGCAAGCTTTCTCCTGTCTGATCTCATATAGTACTCTAGTAAACTAATCAAGGCCCACACTGAATGGGTGGGGCCATGCATCCATGGAAATTATCCAGAGTTATCATCTACAGTTGGGTGGGTCATATCTCCATGAAAACACTCAAAGAATTACAATCTAAATCAACTCCTTTAAATTTCAAAGTCTGAGAGTCATTAACAGAACTATGTTGTATCCTTGGAGCTTGAGAGAGCAGGAGTCTAACCCTTTCCAAGTGCCTTTGCAGCAGCCCTTTCCTCTCCTAACGCTGGGGTGAGTGCTCCAGCGTATCCACATGTTGGCGAGACCACCTTCTCAGGCCCACCCTTGTCAAACATTGGGGCAGCACCTGAATTCTCTTCCTTCTCTGGAGCACACACTCAACCCCTTCAGAACAGTGGGATGGTGGCCAGGCTCTCCCCAGTCCCCTGGGAATGTGCTCCACCCTCTTTGAGGCCTGAGGTGGCAACACCTTTCCTGAACATTGAAGTGGAAGGCCCACCCTCGGCCTCTGGGGCACTCACCCTTTCCATGTGTGTGGGCCACTACACTCTCCCAGCCCGAGACCTCTTGACTCCAAACCTCAACCTCCATGGCTCTGTCTTTGAAGAAATTTTTCCTTCAATATGTTCCTTGTCTGTCTCCTCCAGTCCAGACTGGCAGCAGCTCCATCTATAAAGATCTCACAAAAATTCTGTTGGCTTTGCATGAAGCACACAGGGGTCAAAGCCATCAAACAATAGGACTTTCCACAAATCCTTTCTGGATAACTCCATCTCCAATTTTGGCTTGTACTGGAGTGGCAGTTGGGTTCCATGTTTGGTTGAATCCTCACATTGGGCTGTAGCTTCTGGGGTTCCACCCCCTGGGAGCCTGGAATTTTCCAAGCCATCAGTTTCTGGTTTCTGTGAACCCAAGAGTTCAGTTCTAAGTTTATCTCTCTCTGCTCACATTTTACTATAAGCTGCAAGGAGAAGCCATGCTATATCCACAACTTTTAGTTTCAAAATCTCATCAGCTCATCACTCTCAAATTCTGTCTTCCATCTGACACCAGGACTCAATTTTGCCAAATTCTCTGCCACTTTAAAACAAGGATCACCTTTCTTCCAGTTTTCAACATGACATTCATCATTTCTGCTCAAGGCCTCATCAGAAGTATCTTTAGAGTCTATATTTCCACAGTCTCTTCAAAGCAGTTTAGGCATTTTCTATCAAGCTCCTCACAATTCTTCCAGAATCTTCCCCTTATCCATTTAAAAAGCCATTCCACCATGTTTGGTATTTGCAAACTCAGCAGCACCCCACTTCTCCGGTACCAAAATCTGTTCTAGTTTGCTAATGCTGCCAGAATGCAAAACACTAGAAATAGATTGGCTTTTATAAAGGGGGTTTATTTGGCTACAAAGTTATAGTATTAAGGCCATAAAGTGTCCAAGGTAAGTCATCAGCAATCAAGTACCTTCACTGGAGGATGGCCAATGGCATCCAGAAAACCTGTTAGCTGGGAAGGCACGTGGCTGGTGCCTGCTCCAAGTTCTGGTTTCAAAATGGCTTTCTCCCAGGACATTCCTCTCTAGGCTTCAGCTTCTCTCCAAAATGTCACTCTCAGTTGCTCTTGGGGTGTTTGTCCTCTCTTAGCTTCTCTAGAGCAGAAGTCTGCTTTCAAAGGCCATCTCCAAAATGTCCCTGTAAACTGCAGTTCCTCTCTCAACTCTTGTGTGTTCTTTGAAGTGTCCCTCTTGGCTGTCACAAGCTTGCTCCTTCTATCTGAACCTATATAGTGCTCCAGTAAGCTAATCAAGGCCCATGCTGAGTGGGTGGGGCCACACCTCCATGGAAATTATCTAATGGAAGTTCTTGCTCACAGTTGAGTGATCACATCTCCATGGAAACATCCAATCAAAAGTCTCCAACCCAATCAACACCAATACATTTCCTTCCCACACAAGACTGTATCAAAGATAATGGTGTTTTGGGGGACATAATACATCCAAACCAGCACAGAGCTGTTTTTTCTATAGCCAGGATTCACAGGTCCAGGAATCAAGGAGTGGAAATAAGGGTGGCTTCACTCACTCTCTCTCCTAGGGATCCACTAGGAAAATTTGCTTCCTGTCCCTGCAATCTTAAGCTCTGCTGGTCTACAAGTCTTAGTTCCAAAAGGAGTTCTTCCACCTGGAGACTCAAGCCTCTGAGTCAACAGGCAAGGAAGGGGATTACTGTACTGGCTGGGATGATTGATCCTGACTATCAAGGGGAAATAGCACTGCAACTACACAATGGAGGTAAAGAAGAGTTTTCCTGGAATACAGGAGATCCCATAGGGTGTGTCTTAGTACTACCATGCCCTGTGATTAGTCAATGGAAAACTGCAACAATGCGGTCCAGACAGGACTACCATTGGCCAAGAAACTTCAGGAATGAAGGTTTGGGTCTACCCACCAGAGGCAAAGAACCATGGCCAGATGAAGTGCTTGCTGAGGTCAAAGGGAACATGGAATGGGTTGGGGAAGAAGGTAGTGATAAATATGAACTATGACCTTGTGACCAGTTACAGAAATGAGGACAAACATGACATGAATATTTCCCCCTTATTTTGTTATGAGTATGTTTGTATTTGTCTGTAAAGCAAATATCTTTGTTTCCTTCTCTATCTTTTCCCTTTATCATGTGACATAAGCTGTATTGTTCATTTTTCAGTATTTAAGTTAAAGGAAATCAAGTTTAAGAGTCAGTGTCACCCAAGGACTTGCACCCTATTCTGGAGAGATTTAGTGCATTTCCAGTTGTATGCAAGGCAGCTGATTATTGTTAAGTGAAACATATGTCTGTTATTATTCTCTACTTAGAGATAAATTATGGTTTAAGGTGATGTGTATAACTGCCAAGTTGATAAGGGGTGGACTGTTATGGTTAGGTTGATGTGTCAACTTGGCCAGGTGATGCTGTCCAGGTGTCTGGTTGAGCAAGCACTGTCATATTACTGACAGAATATTTGTGGCTGGTTATTAAATCAGAAAGCTGTTTTATTAAATCAGCAGTCAATTGACTGCAGCTGTGACTGATTATATTAACAAAGAGCATGTCTTCCACAATGAGAGAATTCAATCAGCTGGATTTAATCCAATCAGTTGAAGACTTTTAAGGGAGAGAGAGAGAGAGAGAGAGGACCTTCACCTCTTCTTTGGCTAGCCAGTGACACTTTCCTGAGGAGCTCTTCAAACACCTTCATTGGAGTTGCCAGTTCACTGCCTGCCCTACAGAATTTGGACTCATGCATCCTGCCCTATGGAATTGGGGCTTCTGCATCCCCCAGTTGCATGAGACATTTTTATAAAATCTTATATTTACAGATATCTCTTATTGGCTCTGTTTCCCTAGAGAACCCTTATACAGATGATATATGGGAAAATACAATAAATGCAAATTAGTCTATAGTTAATGGGAATATTATAGTATATTTCCATGAAATATAACAAAGGCAATATACAAATGCTAAATGTCAATAAGAGTGGGATATAAGGATGGGGTATGGGATTCTTTGTGTTATGGTTTTGTTTCTCCTTTTTACTTTATTTTATTTTTTATCTTTTTATTTTGCATGCCTCATTTTTTTCCTTCTTCTTTCTTTGCAGAAGAAATGGAAATGTCCTCATATAGATTGTGGTGTTGAATGCTTAACAATGTGATTATACCATGAGCTACTGACTGTTTACTTAGGATGGATTGTTTGGTGTGTGAATAAAAGTGTTTAAAAAATAAACAGAAAGATACAAGTGCTGGAGAAAATGTGGGGAGAGGGATGTACCTACTCACTGTTGGTAAGGAAGTAGAATGGTGCAGCCCATCTGGAGGGCAGTGTGGTTGTTCCACAGGAGGCTAAGTATAGGGTTGCCATATGATGCTGTAACCCCATTATTACATAAATACATGCAAGAAGTGAAAGCATGTTCATGAATGGACATTTGCACACTGGTATTTATGGCAGCACCATTCATGATTTGCAGTGGATGGAGGTGGCCTAAGGGTACATTGGCTGATAACTGGAAAGGCAAACAGTGTTGTATACATACAATGGTATACTGAGCAGCTACAAGAAGGAATGAAGTTATGAAGCATACAACTAGGTGAATGAAACTTGAGGACAGTATGCTGAGTGAAATAAGCCAAAAAAGAAAAGTAAAATATTATTACACCTCACTAATATGGACTAAATGTAATGTGAAAATTCTAAGAATTAAATTTGAGAGTATAGGCTACCAAGAGAAGGCTTATTGTAAAGGTTTCTAGATTGTAAGCTCTTATAGCAGTCACATCTGTTCCTGAGTTGTTATGGTTATTTCTAAGTTCTGGGTTGCTGAACTCTTTGTGCATAACCTAGTCATTTCCTGGAACATCAGGTATCTGTGTGACTCTTGAGATTCAGAGCTAGAGTTCTGCAGCTACAAAAGTCAGCATTACCCCATACAGCAACTGTTAAAACAGCTGAAAAAGAAATCAGACTTCAATTAGAGATATGAATGAAGCTGATTGGTTCAGACTAAGGCAAATTAGACTTTACGGTAAAAGATGATATTGACAATGCTTTGAAACATCAACTTCTGAGTGAGGCCAAAGGAAGAAATGTTTATTTGGTGCAAAATATATATTTTCTGTAGTACACTAATTTAACTTATATGGTCAGTTTATTCAAACACCATAATTACACAGAACCTTGAATCGGGGTGAGAATTTTTTGGTTTGTACAGGTTAGTTCGATGCCCTTATACATCCCAGAGTAATTTGGGCAAAGAATAAAAAGTTATTTACCACTCTCCCTTGAGGGACTGGGGGAAAATATGGAAATACTAAACTTCCCCACCTGGGGAATACCTGATAGTCTCACAAGCATTGGGGGCTACCAATTTAATAGGCCAAGCCCTTGAACTTGGTGCTAGCCCTCATGAAACTTATTCCTGCAAAGAAGAAGCTAAGCCTACTTGCAATTATGCCCAAGTTTCATCCTAAGAGAACCTCTTCTGTTGCTCAGATGTGGCCTCTTTCTCTATGCCCTCTGCAGATAAACTCACTGCCCTTCCCATTACATGGGCCATGACTCCTAGGTGTGTAAATATCCCTGGCAATGTGGGGCATGACTCCCAGAGATGAGCCTGGCCCTGGAATCATAAGATTTAGAAAGCCTTCTTGGACCAAAAGGGGGAAGAGAAATGAAACAAAATAAATTTCAGTGACGGAAAGATTTCAAATAAAGTCAAGATATCATTCTGGAGGTTATTCTTATGCATTATATAGATACCCCTTTTTAGTTTTTAGTGTATTAGAAAAGCTAGATGGAAATACCTGAAACTGTTGAACTTGAATTCCATAGCCTTGATTCTTGAAGATGATTGTATAACTGTATAGTTTTTACAGTTTGACTGTGTAATTGTGAAAACCTTGTAAATGACATTCCCTTTTTCCAGTGTATGGACAGATGGTTAAGAAAGTAAGGACAATAAATAAATAAATTATAGGGGGGTAAGGTGTACAGTTTATTTTTGGTGTTCTTTTTATTTTTATCTTTATTTTGGAGTAATGAAAATGCTCAAAAATTGTGGTATTGAATGCACAACTATTTGATAATACAGTGAGCCATTAATTGTACATTTTGGATCATTATCTGGTGAGTGAATATATCTCAATAAAATTGCATTTACAAAAATTCAATACAGGCATACAGCAGCAGATTTGAATAGGCAATAGAATCAGTGAACTAGAAGGCAGGACAATTAAAATCTTACAGACAGAATAACAGATAAAGAAAAGAATGGAAAATATTGAGGGGGGGTCTGAGGGATTTGAATGACAGCAGGAAGCACATAAAAATACATGTCATGTGTGTCCCAAAAGGAGAAGAGAAGGTAAAAGGTGCAGAAAGAACATTTGAGGAAGTAATGGCCAAAAATATACCAGCTCCTATGAAAGACATAAATATACATGTCCAAGAAGCACAACATACCCCAAACAGAATATATCCTAATAGACCTTCTACAAGTCACATACTATTCAGAATGTCAAATGTCAAAGATAAGAGAGAATCCTGAAAGAAGCAAGAAAAAAGTGATCATCACATACAAGGGAAATGCAATAAGACTAAGTGTCAATTTCAATCAGAAACCATGGAGGGAAGAAGGCAGTGGTATAATATATTTAAGGTACTGAAAGTACTGAAGTCTTTGTCCAGCAGAGTTATCCTTCAAAAAGTATTGAATTCTTTATCCAGCAGAACCATCCTTCAAAAATGAGGGAGAGAGCCTCTGTGTCCATGATCCTTACAGGTCTCTGCACCTCATGCCACAGCAGGTAAATCCAAATGATAGATTTCTCTAAGTCACCCAAAATACTTGATGAAGAAAAAGAGAGCACATTTGGTTAGGTGCATGGGGTCTCAGGACCTGTGGTTACAGCCTGCAACATGGCAGGTGCATGCATATATGAACTAGTGAGAGTGGGCCACAGAATGTTGGTTGGAGAGATTATTTGTCTGGAGAGTGACATGGCTACTATCCAGGTGTATGAAGAAACATCTTGTGTGTCTGTTGGGGATCCTGTCCTCTGCACTGGCAAATCTCTCTCAGTTGAGCTTGGTTCTGGCATTATGGGAGCAATTTTTGATGGTATTCAAAGACCTTTGTTGGATATCAGTAATCAGACCCAAAGCATATACATACCCAGAGGAGTAAATGTGTCTGCCCCGAGCAGAGAAATCAAATGGGATTTTACACCTTGCAAAAACCTATGGGTTGGTAGTCATATCCATGGCAGAAATATTTGTGGAGTTATCAATGAGAATTCACTAATCAGACATAAAATCATGTTACCACCATGAAACAGAGGAACAGTAACTTACATTGCTTCAGCTGGGAAGTATGATACCACTGTTGTTGTCTTGTAGCTTGAATATGAAGGTGTAAAAGAGAAATTCAGCATGGTCCAAATATGGCCTGTACATCAAGTTTGACCTGTCACTGAGAAGCTCCCAACCAGTTATCCATTGTTGACTAAACAGAGAATCCTTGATGCCCTTTTCCCATGTGTACAGGGAGGAATTACTGTTATCCCTGGGGCTTTGGGCTGTGGAAAGACAGTGATATCACAGTCTGTATCCAAGTATTCCAAAAGTGATGTCATCATCTATGTAGGATGTGGTGAAAGAAGAAATGAGATGTCTGAAGTTTTCTGGGCCTTTCCAGAGCTCACAATGGAAGTTTATGGTAAGGTAGTGTTGATTATGAAGAGAACAGCTTTGGTAGTCTATACCTCCAATATGCCTGTTTCTGCTAGAGAGGCCTCTGTTATACTGGAATTATGCTATCAGAATATTTCTGACACATATGCTATCATGTCAGTTTGATGGCTGACTCTATCTTCAGATGGGCTGAGGCCCTTAGAGAAATCTCTGGTCATTTAGCTGAAATGCCTGCAGATAGTGGATATCCTGCATATCATGGTGCCCATCTGGCCTGTTTCTATGAGTGAACAGGCAGGGTAAAATATCTTGGAAATCCTGAAAGAGAAGGGAGTGTCAGCATTGTAGGAGCAGTTTCTCCACCTGGTGGTGATTTTTCTGATCCAGTTACATCTGCTATTTTTGGTATTGTTCAGGTGTTCTGGGGCTTAGATAAGAAACTAGCTCAATGTAAGCATTTCCCCTCTGTCAATTGGCTGATCAGCTACAGCAAGTACATGCATGCCTTGGATGAGTACTATGACCAACACTTCACAGAGTTTGTTGCTCTGAGGATCAAAGTTAAGGAGATTCTGCAGGAAGAAGAATACCTGGAAGAAATTGTACAACTTGTGGGAAAGGCTTGCTTCTTTAGCAGAAATAAATGAAATCACTTTGGAGGTAGCAAAACTTATCAAAGATGACTTCCTACAACAAAATGGGTATACTCCTTATGAGAGGTTCTGCCCATTCTACAAGACAGCAGGGTTGCTGTCCAACATGATTACGCTTTATGATATAGCCCATAGAGATGTTGAAACCACTGTCCAAAGTGACAATAAAGCTGCATGGTCCATTATCCACGAGCACATAGGTGAGAACCTCTATAAACTTTCCTCCATGAAATTCAAGGATCCAATGAAAGATGGTGAGGCAAAGATCAAGGCCAACTATGCACAACTTCTTGAAAATATAAACAGTGCATTCTGCAGCCTTGAAGATTTAGAACTTTGATATCTTTCCTCCTTTTTCTTAGAAACTCATGTGTGAATTTTCCTAAATTTCTCAACTCAAACCCTTTGCTTCTTTCTTATGCTGCTTTGAGACTAGTGCTTATATGTGTAATTTGTTTCCCTGATTATTTAGTAGGTCTTATATAAAACAAACATTCCTTTGTTCACATTTGAGGGGTCTCCCTGATTCTTTATCTTTGGTGGTGAATGTGGCAAACATGATATACAATGGTTACATTACTGTTAATTTGTATGTAGGATGATGTCCCTTGTCCTACATTTGCCCTTTCCTCTTCACTATTAAATTATAAAACAGGACTACTCCATGTACTCTATCTGTAATGTATTTGTAATGGAAAGCCAGATTTCTATACCTTTTGACTGCTTCTCTGTGAAATAATTCAATATCTATGCAATAAAGTTATTTGCAACTTAGCTTTTTGCTAAGTAACTGCTTTGCAGGAAATATTTCGTTTTTTTCAACATGAATTATTATGCATGGTTTACCAGGTATAAATCAGGAATATTTGGGGAAAACTGTTGGGAACTCTACTGTTTTCAAAATATGCAATTGTGGGGTTCAGCATAATATATGAAGCAGTAACCTCCAAAATATTGAAAATGGAACTAGGCAGTCAAACTTCGATTAACATCATGTTGTTAAAGCCTATTTTATTTCACCAGAAAAAATTCAGTATCAAGGACTATTGTACTGCATTACTAGGAAAATCTTTTTAAAATTGCATTTAAATTACTGAAACTTGATCCACATCACACCCTCTTACTTTTCCTCAAACATCTTAGAAGCCAAAATTTCTTAAAGCCATGTAGCAGTGTGATCAGCATCAAAACACCACAGAGATTTTTAGTAGTGTTTTAAATCTGTTTGCACCTTTAAGAACTGACTGGGCTGTAGTATTTCTTGAGGCCACAGTGGCATTATGTTTTTACAAAGTAATGACATGTGTCACGTTTGCATATTTGTTGGCACATTGTTCTAAACATCCAGCTTACCAATTGTAGAAATATTTTCTTTCATGTAGTTTTTGATTCACTGTCTCAAAGGTCTCTCAAAACATCTATAGCCATAGATGCATAACAACTTCCATTCTGTTTGATCAGTATGAAATTAATTCTTACATCTGCTGATAACAGAATCTGTGTTGTGTAGAAAAAAAGATCATTTCATCCAGTTTTGCAAGTTTATTTTTAAATAATGATTTTTGGGTTTTGTATAATAAGGTACACTGCAGAGCAACTCCAGGAGAAAAAATTTCCCATTAATTCTCTGACCAATAGTGCTGGCCCCATGGTTTCCTTTATGGGAATAGGAGAGGGTGTGTGAACAAGTCTGACAATCTCAAATACCCAAATGTAATGGCATAAAGTATTTACTTTGTGCCTCACTATAATATTTAAATCTTTAGGTATTACATTTCTGTCAGTCTTTTAAGGAAAGATAAAATCAATAGAGAATTCAACTATAATTTTGTTAAAAATCCTTGCAGATTGCGTGTTTTCACAGTTGCCTGCTATTCAGGAAAGGTATTTTTCCATGAAACTTTTTTTAAAATTAAATTTTACTGAGATATATTCACATACCATACAATCATCTATGGTGTACAATTCACGGTACCATCATATAGTTGTGCATTCATCACCCCAATCAATTTTTGAACATTTTCCTTACTCCAAAAAGATTAAAAATAAGAGCAAAAATAAAAGTAACAAAGAACACCCAAAACGTTCCATCCACCCATCTCATTCTATTTTTCACTTAGTTTTTTTCCTCATTTTTCTATTCATCTGTCCATACACTGGATAAAGGGAGTGTGAGCCACAAGGTTTTCACAAACACACAGTCACACCATGTAAGCTACATAGTTATGTAACCATCTTCAAGAACAAAGGTTACTGGGTTACAGTTTGACAGTTTCAGGTATTCCCTTATAGCTATCCCAATACATTAAAAACTAAAAAGGGATATCTATATAGCACATAAGAATGCCCTCCAGAGTGACCTCTCAACTCCATTCAAAAATCTCTCAGACACTGAAACTTTATTTTATTTCATTTTGCTTCTGCCTTTTGGTCACTAAGATTTTCTCAATCCCACAATGCCAGGTGCAAGCTCATCCCTGGGAGTCATGTCCCACATGACCAGGGAGATTTACACCCCCAGGAGTCATGTCGCACATAGGAGGGAGGGCAGTGAGTTCACCTACCAAGTGGGCTTAGAAGGGGGGTCATATCTGAACAACAAAGAGATTCTCTGGGGGGGACTCTTAGGCACAATTATAAGTAGGCTTAGCCTCTCCTTTGCAGTAACAAGCTTCATAAGAGCAATCCCCAAGATTGAGGGCTCATCCTACAAATTGTTAGTCCTCAATGTTTGTGAGAACATCAGTAATAACCCAGGTGGGGAAGTCCAACATTTCGGCATTTTCCCCAGTTCCTCAGGGGGTCCCTGCAAATACATTTTTATTCTCTGCCAAAATTACTTTGAGATGTGTCAGGATTTCACACTAACCTGTACAAACCTACCAGATCTCACTTTCCATTCAAAGTTCCATGTAATTATGGTGTTTGATTAAACTGACCATACAAGTTAAATTATTCAGTGTGCTGCAGAAAATATAGATCCTGCACCAAATAAACATCTCTTCCCTTGGTCTCATACAGAAGTTGAAGTTTTAAAACACAGTAAATATCATCCTTTACACTTTGGCCTGATTTGCCTTAGTCCTAACCAGATTTGCTTCATTCATATCTCTAAATGAAGTCTGAACTCTTTTTCAGCTTTTTTTTTAACAGTTGCTGTATGAGGTAATACTGACATACATAGCTGCTGAACACTAGCTCTGAGTTTCAGGTGTCACACATATACCCAAAGTTCTGGAGACCAACTAGGTTATACACAAAGAGCTCAGAATCTCAGAATTTGGAGATAACCATTACAACTCAGTAATAGATGTGACTGCTGTAAGAGCTTACAATCTATGGCCCATTACAGTAAGTGTGCCCCTGATAAGCTGTGCTCTAAGATTCAATTCTCAGAATTTACACATTATAGTTAATCCATACTAGTGAGGCATTGTAATGTTTGTCTTCTTGTTTCTGCCATACATTACTCAAAATGCTGTCCTCAAGATCCATTCACTTAGTTGCATGTCTCACAGTGTCATTCCTTCTTGCAGCTGCTCAATATTCTATTGTATGCATACACCACAGTTCTACCTTCTGTTCATCAATCTATGTACCCTTAGGCCACCTCCATCCACTGCAAATTGTGAATAGTGCCACCATAAACACCAGTGTACAAATGTCTGTTCATGTCCCTGCTCTCAGGTCTTCCAAGTATATACCCCGTAATGGGGTTGCAGGACTTTTTTGGCACCCACATACTTAGCTTCTTGTGGAACCACCACACTATCCTCCAGGTAGGCTACACCATTCTACTTCCTCACCAACAGTAAATTGGTACATACCTCTCTCCATGTTTTCTCCAGTACATGTATCCCTCTGTTTATATTTTTCCCTTCAATTTTATAGATATGTATTCACATACCATACAGTCATCCACAATGTACAATCAATTGTTTACAGTGTCATCATATAGCTGTGCATCATCACCACAATCAGTACTTGAACATATTCATTACTCAAGAAAAATTTTTAAAAGAACAATTAAAAAGATTAAAAAGTTAAAATACCATAAAATACAATATAATAATAAGGTAAGACAACACCACCACTACCACAAATCCCATCCTCCTCCCTTATATCCCCCTCTCATAGACATTTAGCTTTGGTATATTGCCTTAGTTACATTTAATGGAAGCATATTACAATGTTACTGTTAACCATAGACTCCAGTTTTCTTTCATTATATTTTTCCCTGATACCCTTTTTTTTTTAAACTTCATTTTATTGAGATATATTCACATACCATGCATTCATACAAAACAAATCGTACATTCGATTGTTCACAGTACCATTACATAGTTGTACATTCATCACCTAAATCAATCCCTGACACCTTCATTAGCACACACACAAAAATAACAAGAATAATAATTAAAGTGAAAAAGAGCAATTGAAGTAAAAAAGGACACTGGGTGCCTTTGTCTGTTTCTTTGTTTGTTTCCTTCCCCTATTTTTCTACTCATCCATCCATAAACTAGACAAAGGGGAGTGTGGTCCTTATGGCTTTCCCAATCCCATTGTCACCCCTCATAAGCTACATTTTTATACAATTGTCTTCTAGATTCATGGGTTCTGGGTTGTAGTTTGATAGTTTCAGGTATCTAAACCCCAATTCTTTAGAACCTAAAAAGGGTTGTCTAAATTGTGCATAAGAGTGCCCACCAGAGTGACCTCTCGGCCCCTTTTGGAATCTCTCTGCCTCTGAAGCTTATTTCATTTCCTTTCACATCCCCTTTTTGGTCAAGAAGATGTTCTCCATCCCATGATGCCAGGTCTATATTCCTCCCCGGGAGTCATATTCCACGTTGCCAGGGAGATTCACTCCCCTGGATACCCTCCTTTTTTCAACACCTTGTAAGGTTGACATTCATCTGTTCTCCCACATGTAAAAGCATTTTATATTTGTACATTTAGTCACCATCACTTACCCCTGTAGGTTTCACTAAGTTATACAGTCCTAGTCTTTATCATCTATATTTCCTTCTGATGTCAAACTTGCCCCAGCCCCCTCTTTCAGCTTTACTCACAGACATCTTTTTTCAGTGTATTTAGAATATCATGCTACAATCACAGAGTATTATGCTATCCATTTCTGGATCTATACAATCAATTCTGTTGAACATTCTCTACTCCCTCAGCGTCAAATGCCAAATCTCTACCTTCTTTCTATCTCCTAATAGCCTGTGTTCTCAGATTTTAACTCTCAAAATTTGCTCATTAATGTTAGTTTACATTAATGAGACCATACATTATTTGTCCTTTTGTTTTGGGCTACCTTCATTCAATATAACATCCTCAAGGTTCATCCACATTATTATATGTTCTGTGGCTTTGCTCTGTTTGACAGCTACATAATATTCCATTGTGTGTATATACCACGGTTTGTTTATCCACTTATTAATTGATGGACCTTTGGGCTGTTTCCATATCTTGGCAATTGCAAATAATGCCAGTGTAAACGTCAGTTAACAAATGTTCATTCCTGTCTTAGCTTTCAGTTCTTCTGAGAATATACCTAGTAGTGGAATTGCTGGATCATATGGCAATTCTAAACTTAGCTTTCTGAGGAACTGCCACACTGCCTTCCAGAGTGGCTGCATCATTCTATATTCCTACAAATAGTGAATAAGTGTTCCTTTCTCTCCACATCCTCTCCAGCACTTGTAATTTTCTGTTTTTTTTTTTTATAATGGCCATTCTAGAATGTGTGAGATGATATCTCATTGTGGTTTTGATTTGCATTTCCCTAATAGCCAGTGAAGTTCAGCATCTTTTCACTTGTCTTTGAGCCATTTGTATTTCATCTTCAGAAAAGTGTCTATTCATGTCTTTTGCCCATTTTTTAATTGGGTTGTTTGTCTTTATGTTGTTGAGTTGTAGGATCTCTTTATATATTCTGGATACTAAACCCTTATCTGATATGTGATTTCCAAATATTGTCTCCCATTGCCTAGGCTTCCTTTTTACTTTTCTGAAAAAGTCCTTTGATGTAAAAAGTGTTTAATTTTGAGGAGATCCCTTTTATCTATTTCTTCTTTGATTGCTTATGCTTTGGGTGTAAGGTCTAGGAAACCACCTCCTATCATAACATCTTCAAGATGTTAAAACTTGAAACTTTTTTAATCTGTCAGAAAGATTGGTAGATCAAATTTATGCAGTGATTTGTGGCCTCCTATCAGAGACCCTAAGACCAATGGAAATTAAAAGGATTTCAAAAGCTTTCTATTCCTACCTTAAACCCACCAGCAAACTAGGGTTGTGATAGGAATGAGTGATATGATGAGAAAGTTTGATTAGTTTCTTTGTTCTGAATTTGCAATGTATCCTTTTAAGAATGTTGATGTATGAATGTAAAGATGCTACAGAAACAATGTGAAGATGCTAGAGAAACTATGCTCAGATATCCATTTTAAGTGTCCCTTCACCATCTATGTGTTACGGAATTTCAGGTTAGGGCAATAATCATATTTCTTTAATAAGAATGTGTTAAAATTACAACAATCTTTTAAAAAGATGATGCATTTCTATATTTATTGTTCTGTGCCTGGTCCTAAGTGGAGCCAGTTAAACACATTTCAAATGCATTTTCCAGTGTAAAACCTCACACATTTTACCCTTTGGAAATTTCCTTCCATCTTGAATAATGCATGAGAGAATTCATATATATTGCCACCTTATCCTTGACATTCCACTATCTTTATGTTAAAAGTTGTGTAGAATTGTTAAAATCCATGAAAGAATAACAAATGAATTTAAATTTAAAAAAATAAGTGAGAGTTTGAAATATTCACAGATAAACAGAAACTGAGAGACTTCATACAAAGGAGACCTCCCCTACAAGAAATACTAAAGGGAGTTCTGTATGCTGACAGGAAAAGACAAAGGGAGAAAGATTGGAAGAGAGCATAGAAATGAAAGATTATCAGCATGGGTAACTAACAGGACAAAAAGAGAGACAAAAATAAGATATGACATATAAAAACTAAGGGGTAAAATGGTTGAAGTAAGTACAGAATTTACAGTAATAGCATGGACTATTAATGGATTAAACTCCCCAATCAAAAGACACAAATTAGCACAATGGATAAAAAAAGTATGATGCAAATATATGCTGTCTACAAGAGACTCACCTTAGACCCAAGGACACAAATAGTTTGAAAGTGAAAGACTGGAAAGATATATTCCATGCAAACAGTAATCATAAAAGAGCTCTGGTAGCAATACAATTATCTGACAAAATAGAATTCTAATGAAAACTGTTAAAAGAGACAAATTCCTAGAAGAAAATATAAGTAAGCTTCTTCAAGGCCTTGTGGTAAGCAATGGTTTCTTTGACTTTACACCCAAAGCACAAATGATGAAGGAAAAAAAAGTAAATGGGACCTCCTCAAAATTGAAAATTTTCCTTCATCATAGGACTTTATCAAAAAAGTGAAAAGGCAACCTACTCAATGGGAGAAAATATCTGGAAACCACATATCTGGTAAGGATTTAATATCCAAAGTATATAAAGAAATCTCACAACTCAACAATAAAAAGACAAACAACCCAATTAATAAATGGGTGAAAGACATTAATAGACATTTTTCCAAAGAGGAAATATAAATGGCTAAAAAGCATATGAAAAGATGCTCAACATCACTAGCTATTGGGAAAATGCAAATCAAAACCATGAGATATCATTTTACACCTACCAAAATGGCCACTATTACAAAAACAGAAAACTACAAGTGTTGGAGAGGATGTGGACAAATAGGAACATTCATTGACTGCTGGTAGGAATGTAAAATTGTGCAGCTGCGGAGAACCTAAGATGGCAGCTAGGAGAGACAGGGCAAAATAACACCTCCATGAAAAATACTAGAGAAAGCCAGAAAGTGACCCAAAACACCAGTTCCAGCAACATACCAGCTGGACAAGGTCTGCTAAGTCCACAGGGAACATGCACTTGGTGAAACCGGGAGCCTGCATTCTGAAATGAGTGAATAAGCCTGCTGAATATCTGGCAGCCATGCTGCAGTGTGGGGAAACCATGGGTTGGCATTTGGAGGTGGACTAATTCTTTTTTAAAAAGCCCAAAAGTGGCTGCAGATACAGCAGCGAGAACCACACGGTGAAGTGTGGCAGGAATGGGCCTCAATATCTGCTGTGGAAGATAGCCTTTTGTGCACCTGCTGCTAATTGTCTCAGAGCAAGGCAGGCAGAGGGGAGCCAAAAGGGGAAAATAAACATGCCCCTTGCAGCCATCTTCCCAGTGGGCTGGGAATGCTCTTGCCCAGAGCCGGCACCACAGCCCAGAGCCATGCCAAAAAACCCAGTGTGACAGGAAGTGTTTCCAGCAACACGTGCACATGCCACAATATCAGGCATGGACAATAGCCTTTTGCACACCCACAGCTAACTGTCTCAGAGCTGGGAAGGTGGAGCTGTGTGAAAAGGGGGAAATTAACATGCCCCATTCAGCCATCCTTACAGCAGGCTGGGAATGCACCTACATGGCCCATTGGCCCAGAACTTCCCTTGAGGGATGGTGTGCATTTGTAATGTAGCACAACCTTCCCTCAGCAGAGGCCCTAGAACAGCATGGCTTGGAAGAGGTACCCATTCGGAAATCCCAGGGACCATATGCCAATACCAAGGACTTGTGGGTCAGTGGCAGAGACAATCTGTGTTGAGACTGAAATGAAGGTTTAGACTCTTGCAACAGCCTAAAATCTCCAGGAACACCTGGGAGGTTTGATAACTAAAGCTGCCCTCCCTTCCTAACCACTCAGACACATGCCCCACATTCATGGTGGACAGCACCAACAACACACCCAAACATGGTGCACCAATTGGACCCCACAACAACCAGACCCCCACACTCCACAAAGACAAAGTTGGGGAGAACTGACTTGAGGGGAGTAGGTGACTCACAGATGCCATCTGCTGGTTAGTTAGAGAAAGTGTATGCCACCAAGCTGTAGATCTGACAAATCAGAGATAAGTCTTTGAATAATCCTACATACCCTAAAAGAACCCTATCAAGTAAAGCAAATGCCAGAGGCGAAAAACAACAGAAAATTTTAAAGCATATGAAAAAAACAGATAATATGGATAACCCAAACCCAAACACCCAAATCAAAAGATCAGAGGAGACACAGAACTTGGAGCAATTAATCAAGGAACTAAAGACAAGCAATGAAAGCATGGCACAGGATATAAAGGACATGAAGAAGAGCATAGAACACGATATAAAGGACATGAAGAAGACCCTAGAAGAGCATAAAGAAGAAATTGCAAGAGTAAATAAAAAAATAGATGATCTTATGGAAATAAAAGAAACTGTCAACCAAATTAAAAAGATTCTGGATACTCATAGTACAAGAATAGAGGAAGCTGAGCAATGAATCAGTGACCTCAAGGACCATAGAATTGAAAATGAAAGAACAAAGGAAAGAATGGAGAAAAAATCAAAAAAGTAGAAATGAACCTCAGGGATATGACAGATATAATAAAACATCCAAATATAAGACTTATTGGTGTCCCAGAAGGGGAAGATATGGGTAAAGGTCTAGAAAGAGTATTCAAAGAAATTGTTGGGGAAAACTTCCCAAACCTTCAACACAATATAAATACACAAAGCATAAATGCCCAGAGAACTCCAAATAGAATAAATTCAAATAAACCCACTCCAAAACATATTCTGATCAGACTGTCAAATACTGAAGAGAAGGAGCAAGTTCTGAAAGCAAGAGAAAATCAATTCACCACATACAAAGGAAACATAAGACTAATAGTGACTACTCAGTGGCCACCATGGAGGTGAGAAGGCAGTGGCATGACATATTTAAAATTCTGAGAGAGAAAAATTTCCAACCAAGAATACTTTATCCAGCAAAGCTCTCCTTCAAATTTGAGGAAGAGCTTAAATTTTTCACGGACAAACAAATGCTGAGATATTTTGCTAATAAAAGACCTGCCCTACTTCAGATACTAAAGGGAGCCCTGCCAACAGAGAAACAAAGAAAGGAGAGAGAGAGATAGAGAAAGGTTCAGTACTAAAGAGATTCAGTTTTGGTTCATTAAAGGACAATAAGAGAGAGAGGGAAAAATATATCTGACAAACATAAACCAAAGGATAAGATGGCTGATTCAAGAAATGCCTTCACAGTAATAATATTGAATGTAAATAGATTAAACTCCCCAATTAAAAGACAATCTGATAAATGAATTGGATTTAACAGACATATATAGAACATTACATCCCAAATCACCAGGATACACATTCTTTAGTGATCACGGAACTTTCTCCAGAATAGATCATATGCTGGGACATAAAACAAGGCTCAATAAATTTAAAAAGATTGAAATTATTCAAAGCACATTCTCTGACCACAATGGAATACAATTAGAAGTCAATAACCATCAGAGACTTAGAAAATTCACAAACACCTGGAGGTTAAACAATACACTACTAAAACAAATGGTTTATAATATAGAATGTAGGGGAACTAGTGATAGAGAGCAATTAATGAAGGGGGAAAGACAATCCAATAAGAACAGATAAGATATCATGGGTAAATTTAACATTCTGGGAATGCCCAGAAATGACTATGGTTTGTTAATTTCTGATGGGTATGGTAGGAACAAGTTTACAGAAATGTTGCTATATTAGGTTATTTTCTTGGGGTAGAGTAAGAATATGTTGGAAGTAAAGTAGTTATTTTAGGTTAGCTGTCTTTTTCTTACTCCCTTGTTATGATTTGTTTGAAATGTTTTTTATTGTATATCTTTTTTAATTTTTTTGATATAATTACTTAAAAAAAGTTAATTAAAAAAATGAAAAAAATATGCAGAACCCACTTGAGCTGGTGAAGAATGCAGGGGTGTGGGCTTCCCCACTTCAATGGTTGCTGATGTGCTCACAAACATAAGGGACTGGTGGTTTGATGGGCTGAGCCCTCTACAACTGGACTTGCCCTTGGCCAGACTGTTGCTGCAAAGGAGAGGCTAGGCCTGCTTATAATTGGTCTAAGAGCCTCCTCCCAAGTGCTTCTTTGTTGCTTAGATGTGGCCCTCTCTCTCTAGCTAAGCCAACTTGGCAGATGAAATCACTGCCCTCCCTATGTGGGATCTGACACCCAGGGGAGTGAATCCCCCTGGCAACATGGAATATGACTCCAAGCGAGGAATCTAGACCCAGCATCGTGGGATGGAAAACATCTTTTTGACCAAAAAGGGGATGTGAAAGGAAATGATATAAGCTTCAGTGGCAGAGAGATTCCAAAAGGAGCTGAGCGGTCACTCTGGTTGGCACTTATGCACAATATAGACCACCCTTTTTAGGTTCTAATGATTGGGAATAGCTAGCAGTAAATACCTGAAACTATCAAACTACAACCCAGAACCCATGAATCTTGTCGGCGATTGTATAAAAATGTAGTATGAGGGGTGACAATGTGATTGGGAAAGCCATATGGATCATGAAATTCCCCTTTGTCCAGTTTATGGATGGATGAGTAGATATATGGGGGGGAGAAAGGCACCCAGTGTTCTTTTTCACTTTGGTTGTTCTTTTTCACTTTGGTTTTTATTCTTATTGCTTTTATGTGTGTGATAATGAAAATGTCAAAAATTAATTTTGGTGATGAATGCACAACTATATAATGGTACTGTAGACAATTGAATGTATGCTTTGTTTTGTATGACTGCAGGGTATGTGAATATATCTCAATAAAAATGAATTAAAAATAAAATAAAATAAAATAGTGCAGCTGCTGTGGAAGACAATTTAGTGGTTCCTCAGGAGGCCAAGTGTAGAATTGCTGTATGATCCATCAATCCTGCTGCCTGGTATATACCCAGAAGAACAGGAAGCAGGGACTCAGACATTTGCACACCAGTGTTCATAACAGCATGATTCACAATTGCCAAGAGATGGAAGCAACTCAAGAGTCCATCAACTGATGAATGGATAAACAAAATGTTGTATATACATATGATGGAATGTTACTCAGCTGTAAAAAGGAATGAAGTCTTGATGCATGTGACAACATGGATGAACCTTGAGGACATTATGTTGAGTGAAATAAGCCATACACAAAAGGACTTATATTGTATGATCTCACCATGAACTAATTATAATAAACTCATAGAGTTAGAATCTAAAACATAGGTTACCAAGGGATAGAATAGGGTTAGAGAATGGGGAGCTGTTGCTTAATATGTACAGAATTTCTATTTAGGTTTTTTGTAAAGGTTTGGAAATGGATAGTTATGATGGTAGAACATTATTATGACTACAATTAACAGCATTGAATTTTGTTTGTGAATGTGGATGAAAGGCAAAGTTTAGGGTCATGAATGTTACAACAATAAAAATTAAAAGATGAAACATGGGTCTGTATGACACAGTTAACCCTGTTGTGGATGATGGTCTGTGGTTAATAATACAAATATAAGAATGTTCTTTCATGAATTTTAACAAATGTATGACACTATTACAAGGTGTTATTAATAGGGTGGTTTATGGAAAAATACACCTAATGTAAACTATGAACTGTAGTTGGCAGTAATATTTTAATGTTCTTTCATCAGTTGTAACAAAGATACCACAACAGCACAATGTGTCAAAAATAGGGGGGTATATGGGAATATATGGGTATATGGGAATTAAAAAAACATTATACTAAGTAAAAGAAAACAGACGCAGATTACTACATATTTCATGATTCCATTTTTATAAAATGTAAATATAAATAACTCCATAGAGACAGAATTAGATTAGGCCAAGGAATGATAGAGGGATTGAGAAGTGATCGTCAAAGGGTATGGGGTTTTTCTTTTTGGAGGAATAAAAATGTTCTAAAATTGATTGTGGTGATGAATGCACAACTCTGTGATTATACTAAAAACCATGTATTGTACACTTTGGATGGATTGTATGGTATGTATATATCTCCATAAAACTGCTTTTAAAAAAATAACATGACCACCCATGTATCCAACCCTCAGTAACTTAGAAACCCTTGCCAAATAACACACCACTCCCTCCACACAAAGGTATTCACTATCCTAAATTGTGTATTTTCTTGCTTTTAACTTTCCACCTATGTTTGTATGCCTACATAATAAATTGTGTGGTTTTGCCTGTTTTTGAACTTTATATAAAAGATTATTTCAGGTTTTCCTCAATTATTGGCTTTTTAACTTAACATTATGTTCTTAGAAATTATGCTTGAATTGCTCATGAAAATTTCATAAAACATTAAACAAAGCTAGCCATCATCAAGTTATTTCCCTGTTAACTATTTTTACAGCATGTGCATGTTAGGCAAGTATCAAAAAATCACAAAAGCAAAAGACCTAAAAAAGTTAAATACACGGGTTTTTTGTTTTACTGCTGTGCTTGATATGCATGAAGTAATGGATATCAAGCAATTCATTTTTACTGCATCGTTACTTGTACATTTGTTCTTAGGTTGCCTAAAACATTTAAATACAAATAAAATGAGTGTAGCAAAAACAATGAAAGCAAACAGCAGGTAAATTTACAAATAATGGGATGTGAACCATTTCTGCCCTTCTTCAGAGTAAATTGGTCACAACTTTTGTCTCAAGGAACACTTCTGCAGCTGTAGTCAAATCTGTGCACATTGATACTTGTGTTCCACAGATACACATGGTTCAACATGTAATATCCATGGGATATCTTTTCTACCACAGACTTGAAAGTGCTCCAAACCTTAAAGTACCCACAATAACTACACCTGTGACTGTAACCAATTATCCCTTTTATCCCTCACTAGGACAAACCAATATGTGGGCAGTTTTCTTTGCTTAGACATGGAAGAAATTTTAACACTGGCCCTTGTGAAGCCACAATATACCAAAAGTACTATGCCAAACATAACTTGTATAAAAATTCAACATCCCCATATTGGCCACCTCAAGATGAAAACAGATAACTCTCTAATATTAACTGGCTCTACTCCCCTAATATTAACCATAAAAACCACATGGGAAATACAGAAATTCAAATAGAATTTACATAAACCTGTTGTAAATCATAAACAAAAAATATTTGTGGGACAGCATAGATGAAAAATGGTCTACTGTGTAAATTTTAGAATGAGGCAGACAAAAGTTGGAAGGCAGTTAATTTACCCCTCCTTCTCCTACTTCAGCTTCACCTCCTTGGGTATCCGATGCCCACAATGTCAAGTTGTCTCAGTAATTGCATTATTAACGTGCTGTCTTTGTATGACTCTTCACTTAATGTACCAAGTTCAGAAATGGCTTCATCAAAAGCTGTCTTTGAAAGAGAGCAGGCTTTCTCCAGGGAGTTCAGAATCTCATAATAGAACACAGAGAAGTTAAGGGCAAAGTCCAACTTGATAGGATGTATTGGTTGCATTTCCTTTTTGCTGATATCAAATACTTCTTGGTATACTTGTTGTGACTGAGTCACAATCCCTTTCTTGTCATCACCAGCAGCAACCTCAGTCAAGTAATGATAGTAGTAGTCTCCTTTCATTTTCATAAGAAGACTTTGCTCTCTGTTTGTGACACTGGGGATCAAGAACTTTTCCAAAAGACACAGTACATCATTGCAGATATCTCTTAGCTCGATCTCAATTTTCTCTCTGTATTCTTGAGCCATCTGTGTTTTATCTCAGCACTTTCTGTCTTTTGCTCAATACATGAGAAGACCCTCCAAGATGACCTACAAGCTCCTACACCATTTTTATAAGCAACTGAGAGAAGATTCTTCTCCTCCTTGAAAAATATGGAATGCTGCATGAATTTCCATGTCATCCTTGCACAGGGGCCATGCTAAACTTCTCTGTATCATTACAATCTTAGAATATGTGCTGCCAAAAATGAACACATCTCTTTCTTCTCTTTGTTCTTTTTTTCTTTAATAGAGAAGTTGTGGATTTACAGAGCAATCATGCATAAAATGCAGGATTCACATACACCACCCTATTATTAACACCTTCCATTGGTATGGAACATTTTTTACAATTGATGAAAGCACATTTTTGTAATTGTACTATTAACTGTAGTCCATGGTTCAACTTAAGGTTCACTGTGTAGTGCAGATCCATGGATTTTCTTTTAAATTTTTACTGTTACCATATATTCAACCTAACATTTCCCCTTTTAACAACATTCAGATATATATTTCAGTACTGTTAATTACATTCACAATGTTGTGCTAACATCACCACCATTCATTACTAAAACATTTTCATCATTCCAACTAAGAACCCTGTACATTTAAAGCCTTAACTTCTTATTCCCTATGACAGTGATTCTTTTTTTAATTCAATTTTACTAAGATACATTCACAAACCATACAGTCATCCAAAGGCTACAGTCAATTGTTCACAGTACCATCATATAGTTGTGCATTCATCAACACAATTTTTGAACATTTTCATTACTCCAAAAAAATTAGAATAAAAATTAAAGTAAAAAAGAGAACCCAAAACATACCATCCTCCCCATCCCCCTTATTATTCATTTATTTTTGTCTCCATTTTTCTACTCATCTGTCCATACGCTGGATAAAGGGAGTGTGAGCCACAAGGTTTTCACAATCATATGGTCATACTGTCTAAGCTTTATACTTATACAATTATCAAGAATCAAGGCTACTGAGTTCAATAGTTTCAGGTATTTCCTCTTAGCACTACCAATGCACTGAAAACTAGAAAGGGAAATCTATATAATGCATAAGAATAACCTGCAGAATGACCTCTCAACTCGATTTGAAATTTTTCAGTCATTGAAACTTTATTTTGTTTCATTTCTGTTCCCCCTTTTGGTCAAGAAGTCTTTCTCAATCCTATGATGCTGGGTCCAGGCTCATTCCCAGGAGTAATGGCCCATGTTGCCAGGGAGATTTACACCCCTGGGAGTCATGTCCTGCATAGGAGGGAGGGCAGTGAGTTTACCTGAAGAGTTGGCTTAGAGAGAGAGGCCACATCCAAGCAATAAAAGTTCTCTGGGGATGATTCTTAGGCACAATTGTAAGTAGACTTAGCCTCTCCTTTGTAGGAACAAGCTTCATAAGAACAAGCCCCAAGATGAGGGCTTGACCTTCTGAATTGGTAGTTGGCCAATGCTTGTGAGAATATCAGCAATTCCCCAGGAGGGGAAGTTTAATCTTTCCACATTTTCCCCAGTACCTCAAGGGGGCCTTGGAAATATATTTTTATTCTCTGCCCAAATTACACTGTGATATATCGGGGCTTCACACTAACCTGTACAAATCAATGAGATGTCACTCCTTATTCAAAATTCCATGTAACTATATTGTTTGAATAAACTGACCATACAAGTTAAATTAGATAGTGTGCTACAGAAAATATAAATTTTGCACCAAATAAACATCTCTTCCTTTGGTCTCACACAGAAGTTGAAGTTTTAAAACATCATCAATATTGTCCTTTAACCTATATTCTGAGTTACCTTATTCATAAACGAGTTCATTTAATTCATATCTCTAATTGAAGTCTGATCTCTTTTTCAGCCTCTGTATCATTTGCTGTGTGGGGCAATGCTGACATTCATAGCAGCCAAACACTGGCTAGGAGTCTCAGGTGTCACACAGATACCCAAAGTTCCAGGGACAAACCAGGTTATACACAAAGAGCTCAGCATCTCAGAATTTAGTAACAACTATTACAATTCAGGAAAACATGTAACTGCTGTAAGAGCTTACAATCTAGGAACCTTTGCCATAAGCCTTCCCCTGATAACCTATGCTCTCAGATTCAGTTCTGAGTTTGCACATTATAGTTAGTCCAAATTAGTGAGGTGTTGTAATGTTTGCCTTTTCATTTCTGGTTTATTTCACTCAATTCATCTAGTTGCACTTCTTGCAATTTCATTCCTTCCTGTAGCCACTCAATATTCCATTGTGTGTATATACCAGTTTGTCATTCCATTCCTCAGTCAATGTACCCTTAGGCCACCTCCTTCCATTGTGAATTGTGAATACTGCCACCATAAACACCAGTGTGCAAATGTACATTCATGTCTCTGCTCACAGTTCTTCCAAGTATATTACTAATAATGGAGTTGCAGGACCATATGGCAACCCCATACTTAGCTTCCTGTGGAACCACCACACTGCCCTCCAGATGGGCTGCACTATTCTAATTCCCCACCAACAGTGATTAGGTACATCCCTCTCTCCACAGTTTCTCCAGCACATGTATCCCTCTGTTTATTGACACACAATACATTCCCTACTAAGTAAACAATCAACCTCTGCCAAGAATCCCATACCTCTCCATTATATCCACCTCTTATAGTTAGCTTTGGTATATTGCCATTGTTAAAATTAATGGAAACATATTACTATATTACTATTAACTATAGACTCTAGTTTGCATTGATTGTATTTTCCCCAATACCATCCCATTTTCAACACCTTGCAAAGTTGACATCATTTCTTTTCCCTCATGTAAAAACATTCTTATATTTGTACATTTAGTCGCCATCATAAACCATGGTAGATTTCAGTAAGTTATACAGTCCCAGTCTTTATCTTCTATCTTTCCTTCTGGTGTCATACATACCCCTAGCTTTCCTCTTTCAACTGTATGTACTCACAGTCATATTTGTTCAGTGTACCTACAATATCATGCTACCTTCATACAGTATTGTGCTATACATTTCTGGATCTATACAATCATGTTGAACATTCTATACTCCTTCAGCATCAAATACTCCATCTCTGCCCTCTTTGTATCTCTTGATGAGCTGTGCTCTCAGCTTTAACTCTCTAAGTTTGTTAACTAATGTTAGTTCATATTAGTGAGACCATACAATATTTGTCCTTTTGTTTCTGGCTAATTTCACTCAACATAATGTCCTCAAGGTTCATCCACATTGTTATATGCCCTGTGACATTATTCTGTCTTACAATTGCATAATATTCCATCATATGTATATACCACAGCTTGTTTATCCACTCATCCATTGATGGACATTTGGGCTGTTTCTATCTCTTGGCAAACATGAATAATACCATTATAACTTCAGTTACAAATGTCCATTAGTGTCCTAGATTTCAGTTCCTCCAAGTATAAACCTAGTAATGGGATTGCTGGATCATATGGTAATCCTATACTTGGCTTCCTGAGGAATCACCACACTGTCTTTCAGAGTGGTTGCACCATTCTACATTCCCACCAACATTGAATAAGTGTGCCTCTTTCTCCACATCCTCTCCAGCACTTGTCATTTTCTTTTTTATATATATAATGGCCATCCTAGTAGGTGTGAGATGACATCTCATTGTGGTTTTGATTTGCATTTCCCTAATAGCCAGTGAAGTTGAGTATATTTTCATATGTTTTTGAGCCATTTGTATTTCATCTTCAGAAAAGTGTCTGTCCATGTCTTTTGCCCATTTTTTTATTTGGGTTTTTTGTCTTTTTGTTGTTCAGTTGTAGGATCTCTTTATATATTCTGGATATTAAACCCTTATCTGATATGTGGTTTCCAAATATTGTCTCCCATTGCCTAGGCTGCCTTTTTACTTTTCTTACAAAGTCCTTTGATGACCAACAGTGTTCAATTTTGAGGAGATCCCACTTATCTATTTATTCTTTCTTTGATCATGCTTTGAGTGTAAGGTCTAGGAAATCACCTCTTATCACCCTACATTTAAGACATTTCCCTACATTTTCATCTAAAAATTTTATGGTCTTAGCTCTAATGTTTAGGTCTTTGATCCATTTTGAGTCCCTTCCAAATAAATTTGGTTATTGTTTTTTCTATTTCTGTGAAGTAGCATATAGTTGCTCATAGTATCCTGTCATCTCCTTTATTTCTGCAGAGTCAGTATTTATGTCCCCTTTCCCATTTCTGATTTTATTTATTTGCATCCTCTGTTGTTTTTTTTTTTCTTTCTTTCTTAGCCTAGCTAAGGGTCCATCAATTTTATTGAATTTCTCAAAGAACCAACTGCTGGTTTTGTTGTTTCTCTCTATTTTTTCATGTTCTCAATTTCATTTATTCCTGCTCTAATCTTTATTTCTTTCCTTCTGTTTGTTTTGTGGTTGGTTTGCTGTTTTTTCCCTAATTCCTCCAGGTGAACAGTTAATTCCTTGATTTTTTTCTTTCTTCTTTTTTAATACAGTGGTTTAGGACAATAAATTTCTCTCTCAGCACCACCTTTGCTGTACCCCATAAGTTTTGATATGTTGTGTTTTCATTTTCTTTTGCCTCAAGATATTTACTAATTTCTCTTGTAATTTTTTTACTTGACCCATGGGTTGTTTGATTGTGTTGTTTAGCCTCCATATATTTGTGAATTTTCCAGCCTTCTGCCTGTTATTGATTTCCATCTTCATTCCATTATGATCTGAGAAAGTGTTCTGCATAATATCAATATTTTTAAATTTATTGAGACTTGCTTTGTGACCCAACATGTGGTCTGTCCTTGAGAATGATCCATGACCACTTGAGAAAAATGTGTGTCATGTTGTAGGGTGTAGCATGCTATAAATATTTAAGTCTAATTCATTTATCATTTAATACAATATATCTGATCCCTTATTGATCATCTGTCTAGACGTTCTATCCATTGATGTAAGTGGTGTATTGAAGTCTCCAACTACTATTGTAGAAGTGTCTACCTCTCCCTTCTGTTTTGTCAGTGTTTCCCTCATGTATTTTGGGGCACACTGGCTTGGTGCATAGATATTTATGATTGTTATGTCTTCTTGATGGATTGTCCCCTTTATTAATACACAGTGTCCTTCTTTGTCTACTTTAATTGTTTTCCTTTTGAAGTCTAATTTGTCTTATATTTGTATAGCTACCCCACTCTTTTCTCTTGTTTGCATGAAGCATCTTTTTCCAACCTTTCACTTTCAACCTATTTTTGTCCTTGGTTTTTAAGTGAGTCTCCTCTTATAGACAGCATATAGATGGATCCTGTGTTTTTTTTTCTTAATCCACTCTGCCATTCTATGTCTTTTGATTGGGGAGATTCAATCCATTAACATTTAATGTGATTGCTATAAAGGCATTACTTTCTTCAACTATTTTTTCATTTTGGATTTTTTATGTCATATCTTATTTTTTCTTTCTTTTTACCCTTTTAGTTAACCTTACTGCTAATCTTAATTTCTGCACTCTTCTCCAATCCTCTGTCTTCTGATTTTTCCTATCTGTCTGTAGCACTCCCTTTAGTATTTCTTATAGAGGAGGTCTCCTGTTCATGTATCTGTGTGCTGGTTTGAATGTATTATGTCCCCCAAAATGCCATTATCTTTGATGTAATCTTGTGTGGGCAGATGTATCAGTCTTGATTAGACTGTAATTCTTTGAGTGTTTCCATGGAGATGGTCCCCACCCAACTGCGGGTGATGACTCTGATTGGATAATTTCCATGCAGGTGTTACCCCACCCATTAAGGGTGGGTCTAAATTAAATCATTGGAGCCATATAAATGAGCTGACAAACAGAAGTAACTCAGTGCAGCTGAGAGTGACATTTTGAAGAGGAGCTACAGCCAAGAGGGACACTTTGAAGAAAGCACAGGAGCTGCAGATGAAAGATAGTTTGAAGACAGCCATTGAAAGCAGACTCTTGCTGTGGAGAAGCTAAGAGAGGACAAATGCCCCAAGAGCAACTGAGAGTGACATTTTTAAGAAGAGCTGTGACCTGGAGAGGAAAGTCCTGAAACCAGAACTTGGAGCAGACATCAGCCATGTGACTTCCCAGCTAACAGATGTTTTCTGGACACCATTGGCCATCCTCCAGTGAAGGTACCTGATTGTTGATGACTTACCTTGGACACTTTATGGCCTTACAACTGTAACTCTGTAACCAAATAAACCCCCTTTATAAAAGCCAATCCATTTCTGGTGTTTTGCATTCCAGCAGCATTAGGAAACCAGGACAATCTGTAAATATTTTAAACTTTCCATCATTTTTGAAAAACAGTTTTGCCGTATATAGAATTCTTGGTTGGTAGTTTTTCTCTTTCAGTATTTTAAATATATCATACTTCTGCCTTCTTGCCTCCATGGTTTCTACTGAGAAATCTGCACATAGTCTTATAGAGCTCCTCTTGTATGGGATGGATCACTTTTCTCTTATTGCTTTCAGAATTCTCTCTTTGCTTTTGACATTTGAGTATCTGATTATTAAGTGTTTTGGAGTAGGTCTATTCAGATCTAATCTGTTTGGGGTACACTGTGCTTCTTCAATCTGTAATTTTATGTCTTTCATAAGAGATGGGAAATTATCAATGATTATGTGCTCAATCATTCTTTCTCCTCTTTTTCCCTTCTCTTTTCCTTCTGGAACACCCATGACACAGATATGCATGTGCTTCGTGTTGTCATTCAATTCCCTGAGACCCTGCTCATATTTTTCCATTCTTTTCCCTATCTGATCTTTTGAATGTAGGATTTCAGATGCCTTATCCTCTAGTTCCCTAATCTTTTCTTCTGCCTCTTCAAGTCTGCTGTTGTATGACTTCATTGTGTTTTACATTTCTTCTATTGTGCCTTTCATTCCCATAAGTTCTGTCATTTGTTTTCTCAGTCTTTTGAGATCTTCTGCATGAACACCCTGTGTCTTCTTTATATACTTCATCTCTTTCTTCACATTTTCTTTCAACTCATTGTTTGATTTACAAGGCTTGTTTGAGCATCTTTAATTAGTTGCTTCAACTCCTGAATCAGTTGAGTTGTTAGTTTATTCCTTTGATTGAGCCATATCTTCATGTTTCCTGGTGTGACACATGACTTTTTGCTGTCTTGGCATCTGATTTTCTTGATTAGTTTATTCTGGAGGTTGTTTTCTCTCTTTTGTCTAGGGTTTTCTTGTTGATTGTCTTTGATCTCTATCTGTTCTTTGTTTCTCTTGCTGGACAGTTGTCACATTGCCTCTACACCCCCCCAGTCCTCCCCCCAAAATCAAGTGCCCACAGTGGCTTGCCACAAAGATGGGAGGTAGGCACTGAGCACCCCAGCATGTTCACTGTGTGTGGTAAAACAAAACTGGTGACCCACAGTGGCACTCTGTTTCTTGCCAGCCAGCAAGGCATGGGCTTGTTTTAGAGCCCTGCTTTAACAGTTGTGTCATCCATATTTCTCAGGGCCATTTTTCTGTGCAAGGCATGTAGACCAACTCCTATGGTACTAAGAAAGGGTCTGGAGCATCTTTTTAAAAGTGTTTCTATCCCCTTGCATCTTCTCTTGATCTTGTACATATTTGTTATTAGGAGTCACAAAATTTCTTTCAATGTTTATGAAATTCTCCCAAATATTTTTAAAAAAACTTCATTAAGGTTTCAAATACATTCTCACTCATAGCCTTGCCTCTTATAAGTGTTTGAGTAGCAGTATCCAGTGGTGGTATTTTGTGTATCTCTATTGCCAATTCATGCCATGGACTATCATTGCCAACTTGATCATTGGAAATAGAGACAGTGATGCCTTTGAATCTAACAAGATTAGAGAATCAATTCCAAAAGCCCCAGAACCAACTCAGAAATCTCATCCTTAAAATTCTGTGTCTCCCCAGGGGAGTGAATCTCCCTGGCAACGTGGAATATGACTCCCGGGGAGGAATGTAGACCTGGCATCGTGGGACGGAGAACATCTTCTTGACCAAAAGGGGGATGTGAAAGGAAATGAAATAAGCTTCAGTGGCAGAGAGATTCCAAAAGGAGCCGAGAGGTCACTCTGGTGGGCACTCTTACGCACAATTTAGACAACCCTTTTTAGGTTCTAAAGAATTGGGGTAGCTGGTGGTGGATACCTGAAACTATCAAACTACAACCCAGAACCCATGAATCTCGAAGACAGTTGTATAAAAATGTAGCTTATGAGGGGTGACAATGGGATTGGGAAAGCCATAAGGACCACACTCCACTTTGTCTAGTTTATGGATGGATGAGTAGAAAAATAGGGGAAGGAAACAAACAGGCAAAGGTACCCAGTGTTCTTTTTTACTTCAATTGCTCTCTTTCACTCTAATTATTACTCTTGTTATTTTTGTGTGTGTGCTAATGAAGGTGTCAGGGATTGATTTAGGTGATGAATGTACAACTATGTAATGGTAATGTGAACAATCGAAAGTACGATTTGTTTTGTATGACTGCGTGGTATGTGAATATATCTCAATAAAATGAAGATTAAAAAAAAATTCTGTGTCTCAATTATCACTCTCAGTATCAAATCTGTGTTAGTCAGTGTTCTTTTGGGAAACAGAACTAACTTACACACATATATGTAAATATTGAGATTTATTATAGGAATTGGCTCCCCTGACTGTAGGGATGGGCAGGTCTGAATTCCATAAGGCAAGTGGCAAGCTGGGAACTCCAGTGAAGGTCTTAAATGAATTTCAGCTATTTTCCAGGGTACTTCTTTTAGATTCTCCACTTTGGGCAGGCCTTAGGCTTTATCCCCAGTCCCCAAGCCCTGTGAAGCCACCAAAGTTAAAGATCTCCAGGGTTCAGCACAACCCTCAGTGCAAATCTGCCTTTGGTGTTAATACTTCTTAGGACACTTGTTTTGTCTTCTTTTTTATTGAGGTGTAGTGTACATAAAGTAAATTATTTTTTCTAAGCCACTTGGGATTAGGTTGCATACACTATGACAGAATCATGACCTGATAAGGCTCAGGCTTTTTTAAATAGAGATCATAGATTTGAGGTATAAAGAGATGGAACCATAACAATTGGTGCCCAACATGAGGCTCAAGACAAGAATAATTTTGATTTTGTATTTATACCTTGGTTAATTTTCCCTAGGGAATTTAGGCAGAGTCTAAAGTAATGGTTCAACTTTGAAATTTAGATTTTGCAGGATTACAAATGTTAATAGGATTATCAGGAGCTAGGACTCCAGGGCATCAAGATATTCTTACTATAAGAGTTGATGAGGGCATGGAATGGAGAACATCTTCTTGACCAAAAGGGGGATGTGAAAGGAAATGAAATAAGCTTCAGTGGCAGAGAGATTCCAAAAGGAGCTGAGAGGTTGCTCTGGTGGACACTGTTATGCACAATATAGAAAACACTTTTTAGGTTCTAATGAATTGGAATATCTAGCAGTAAATACCTGAAGCTATCAAACTACAACCCAGAACCCATGAATCTTTAAGATGATTGTATAAAAATATAGCTTATGAGGAGTGACAATATGACTGGGAAAGCCATATGGACCACACTCCCCTTTGTCCAGTGTGTGGATGGATGAGTAGAAAAATGGGGGCAAAAACAAAGAAACAGACAAAGGCACCCAGTGTTCTTTTTTACTTTAATTGTTCTTTTTCACTTTAATTTTTATTCTTATTTTTGTGTGTGTGGTAATGAAAATGTTCAAAAATTAATTTTGGTGATGAATGCACAACTATATAATGATACTGTGAACAATTGAATGTAGGATTTGTATGACTGCATGGTGTGTGAATATATCTCAATAAAAATGAATTTAAAAAAGGAGTTGATGCAGGACCATGGGGAGTAGGCAGCAGGCATGCTAGGATTCAAATTGATCTTCAGGATGGAAACTGACAGCCATAGAAATCAACAACTACCCGACTACCCACCTGCCCACCAGAGAAAGTCCAGCAAGCAGCTTCAATGGCAAAGAAATTTCCCAGCCTGGAGAGGAGAGGAGACAAGTGGCCCCAGGTCCTGGAAATGACTTTTGCAAAACTTTCCTCTGCCTTAAGCTGCCATGGCAGCAGAGAAAAGACATAAGCAGAGAGAGAAAAGAAAGAGGGACATGCACCCAGCTTTGCTCACACCAGTTGCTGAACTTGGGTGAGCATGAGTGGTGACTGCTGAGTGGACCCCCTCTTCCTTGTAGCAGAGGAGGAAAGAGTCATCAGAGTAAGGGTGGCCAAGACCTATCACCAACTGGCAACTGCAGGGTCCAAGCTAACCAGCACTGCCAGGAGAGCTGCTATCTCTGGGAAGCATGGTCATCTGCATGATCCAAGGAACCTCTGTGCCAAACGAGTGCTCAGTGAGTGACTATGACTTTTCAAAGTGGGTGCACATGCTCTTAGAGAAACTTTCCTTACCAAAGACCCCGGGAGGCATGGGTGTTCCCTGCTTGTCCACCCACTCTTGTGGTCCCCAAACTTCTGTGCACAGCCCCTGCTAGGTGATAAGATACATATGCTCCCAAATATGATTTAACATCATATACAGAAGTATATTATACTGATGAGTCAGCTATTAAAAATCCTAATCCTCAGAAGACACATTCTGCTGGTGTAGGAATAGTGACAGGTAAATTTGACCCTAATTTTTCAATTTAAACAATGGAGATTTCCCTTAGAGGACCATACTGCACAATATGATAAAATAAGTGCCCCAGAATTTGCTGTCAAAGAAGCTATATGGACAGAGAGCCAATTTTAATTGTTACAGACAGCCTATATTTAGCTAAAAGCCTTAATGAAGAATTGGATATATGGATATCCAATGGGTTTGTTAATAATAAGAAAAAAAAAACACACAACCTGTAAGTAAATGGAAAGTTATTGATAATTTTAAGCAAAATGAGCCCAGTATCCAAGTGGTACATGAGCCAGAGCACAAGAAACAAGGTAATTCTTTTAGCAGACCAGTTGGCTGTACAAAGCAGTCATATGATAGGAATGATTAAAAATTATCAAGCCTGGACAAGGAACTGAAACAAGTCTTGGACTCAAAAAGTCCTAACCCTGAAGTGTATCCTGTAAAATACATGTATATTTTGGAAAATGGTAATGTTATTATTGAATGAGGTGAAGGGAAAAGGATTATTCCTCTGGTACTGGAAAGAGAAAAACTGGCCCAACAGGCCCACAATATGTTTCAGACAATTCATTGATGACAAGAAATCACCTTAATTAAACTGAGAAGTAAATATTGGTGGCCTAATATGATTAAAACAGATCTGTTTAGCCAATTGTGAGGAATGCCAAGTAACTAATTCTTCCTTCCAAATTCTTACTCCTTCAAAAACAATTATTCATCCTTACAAGCTTTTTGAAAAATTTTGCATGGATTATACCAGTACCTTACTCTTATCTCATGGTTATGGACATATTCTTATTATTGTTGATGCTGGAATGGGATATTGTTGGTTATTCCCAACCAAGGACCAAAAAGGCTAATACAACTGTTAAAGCTCTCAACTTTTTATCAGGTACCACAATTCTAAAGGTGCTGCATTCAGATAAAGGATCAGCATTCACTTCTGCCACTTTGTGACAATGGGCCAAGAACAGAGGTACACAGTTGGAGTTTAGTACCCCTTACCAACCCTCAAAGTAGTGGAGAGGTGGAAAGGAAAAATAGTGAAATAAAATGATTCTTAAGTAAACTGCTGTATAGACAGCCTCAAAAGTGATATACACTTACCCTTTTTTTCAACTTTCCATCAATAATATACCTTCCTCACAGACTCATCAAACACCTCATAAGTTAACGTTTGGTGTTGATTCCAATTTGCCTTTTGCAAATACAAATGATTCTAATTTGTCTAGGGAAGAACAGTTGTCTTTAATACTGGAATTCAGAGAGGAGCTAACACCCACTGCATGATCCTCCCCCATTCTTAATTAAAAACCTTTCATTGGGTACATAGCCAGGAACTGTGTGGAACAGCCACCTCAGGGAAATCTGTGATCAGTCTTGCATCATACAACAGTCTGGAACAGGTGGATCAGCTGAGATCAGTGAAACCTGTAAATTCCCACAGCCAGGGGTATGGCACCCCTCTCCACCAGGAATGGCAAACTGTCTTGTAGCTGGTTTCCTGAGGGAGGAGGAAGCCATCTGTACAGGGAACTGGGAGGGAGGCTCAACCTTGCCCCAGTTGCAGAAATGATTAGCAAACTCAGACTGCTGAATAAAAACTCCAACCACAGATAAACTGAGACCAAACGCTAGAGAATCTCGGAGCAATCAGCCCGGCAGAGAGGAGTTAGGGCTAGCAAAATAGCAAAAAAAAAAAAAACAAAAACCAGAGTCTTTTGGAGTTCTGTGTGTTCGTAATACAGAGGAGGGCTGGGCTCCAACAGAACCAGACACATACGCAAACCCAGGAAGCCAGGGCCCTTCTTTGAAAAGCTAGTTTTTCTGGTTTCTTGTTTCCTCTTTTCTTGCTCTCCAACTTCTTATCTTTTTGCATTTCAATAGCCCATTAGAGCTCCTGTGTCAACCCAGCCCCACCTCCCTGCCCTCCCGGCTCCCCACCCCCCACCCTGGCAAAGGTGGAATTAAAGTTGTCTCAGAGTAACTATCCAACAGGAAGAGATAACAGCCTATAAGGCTTATCTTTAAATAGTCTATACTGGGACTGACAAAACTTAGGGGCTGGAGAAAGGCCGTTCTTTTACTTTTTTCTTTTTCTTTCTTTTTCTCTCTCTTTTTTTATATAAATATTCTAGGTAGCCCACTACAGAAAGCTGCAAAGATTTACAACTGGCCTCTGGACCCAGGCAGGAGAGAAGCTAAGATAGCTCTGAGAGATAAAGCAATGAGTCTAATGGGGGAGACAGTTGCCTAAAGGGCATAACTTCCCCAAGAAAGAGGGAGGGCATGGCCCAGCTCAGATGGCCAGCCGTCCTTCAGAGAACTCAGTGCCCAGGGGCTGGAAAACAGAAACCAGCTTGAGGCAGCCATGCCCCCAACAGGGACAAGGTCTGTGGAGAATTAAAAGCATCCGTGACTTTACACTCTTTACACTAGTAGAGAGCTGCAGGTTGACAAGTGTCACCTGTTGGTCAGGATAGGAAAAGCAAAAGGTCTAGAGGCTTCAAAAGAGGTTCTGACAACTTTCACATACTTATTCTCAGAAATTCCACAACCTCCTCCCAAGACTTGGGCCTGTCTGGAGTGGGAAAGGCTGATAGAGGTTGATCATATCTAAGGAGACTCTCTCACAGAAAGGTTACATAGAGGTAGAGCAAGAACCAAAAAAACAAAAGGTGAAAAACTCTGATCAACTAAACAGAAGTTATGGTAGAGGTCTAGAATAAGTTGAACTGAATACCAAATAACAGATAGAGAACAAAGCTAATCAACAAGAAAACCCTAGGTAAAAGAATGAAAATGAGCTCCAGAATACCAAGAAAACCAGATGTCTAGACAGCTTAAGATAATAAGCCACACTAGGAAAAATGAAAATAAAGACCAGTCAAAGGAACAAACTAATAGTTCAACTGAGATACAGGAGTTGAGACAACTAATTAAAGATGTTCAAAAAAATCTAAATCAATTCAAAAGTCAATTCAATGAACTGAGGGAAAATATGTCAAAAGAGATGAAGGATATAAAGACATCGGGTGAATACAAGGAGGAAATGGAAAGTATGAATGTCCCGGCCGGCGGGACGTTCAACGGAAGCTCCAAATCCTGTGAGGGAGGAATGGTATGGGACAAGAGACGTGAGGAACGACAGCAAGACAGGTTTCTGATCAAGCTGCAAAACTTTATTGAAGAGGCAGGGTATATATACTCTAAGGTAGAGGGAGTGGCTAGTACGAACGGGTGGCGGCCTAGGATTGGTGGCTGCAAAGGCGGGTGGCGGTCTAGGATTGGCTGCTGCTGTTGCTAGGGCGGATGGCAGATGTAAGGCTAGCACAGGATTGGTGGCTACTGTTGCTGGGGTAGAAGGCAGGTAGTAAAGCTAGCACTCTAGGCGCAAATCTTAGGCGCGAACGGCTATCACTTCCATAGAAGGCTGAGGGCAACTTAAGCCGCTATTGCATCAGCCCTAGCGGTCATGTTGCATATCTCTGGCATCGCTGAGGGTGGATTTTATACATGCTACCTTAATCATCCCCAACATATGAAAAAGCAAATGGCAGAACTTATGAGAATGAAAGGCTAGATAGAAGAGATGAAAAATACAATGGAGACTTACAACACTGGATTTGAGGAGGCAAAAGAAAGGATAAGTGAACTAGAAGACAGAATATCTGAAAGCCTACACATAAAGGAACAGATAGTGAAAAGAATGGAAAATATGATGAGGGTCTGTTCTAGTTTGCTAATGCTGCCAGAATGCAAAATGCCAGAGATGGATTGGCTTTTATAAAAGAGGGTTTACTTGGTTACACAGTTACAATCTTAAGGCCATAAAGTGTCCAAGGTAACACATCAGCAGTTGGGTACCTTCACTGGAGGATGGCCAATGGTGTCTGGAAAACCTCTGTTAGCTGGGAAGGCATGTGGCTGGCATCTGCTCCAAAGTTCTGGTTTCAAAATGGCTTTCTCCCAGGATGTTCCTCTCTAGGCTGCAGTTCTCAAAAATGTCACTCTTAGTTGCACTTGGGTTATTTGTCCTCTCTCTGATTCTCTGGAGCAAGACTCTGCTTTCAACAGCCATCTTCAAACTGTCACTCATCTGCAGCTCCTGTTCTTTCTTCAAAGTGTCCATCTTGGCTATAGCTCCTCTTCAAAATGTCACTCACAGCTGCACTGAGTTCCTTCTGTTTGTCAGCCCATTTATATGGCTCCACTGATCAAGGCCCACCCTGAATGGGTGGGGCCATGCCTCCATGGAAATATCTCATCATAGTTATCACCTACAGTTGGTAGGGTGCATTTCCATGCAAACAACCAAAGGATTCCAATCTAATCAACACTGATACATCTGCCCACACAAGATTATATCAAAGAATATGGCTTTTTCTGGGGCCATAATACCTTCAAACTGGCCCAGGGTCTTAGGGAAGTGAATGACAACATAAAGCACACAAATATGTGTTATGGGTGTCCCAGAAGGAGAAGAGAAGGAAAGGGGGCAGAAAGAATAATAGAAGAAATGTTCACTAAAAATTTTCCAACTCTTACGAAAGACAGAAAATTACAGATTCAAGATGTACAGCATACCACAAACAGAATAGACCCCAATAGACCTACTCCAAGACACTTACTGATCAGACTGTCCAATGTCAAATACAAAGAGAGAATTCTGAAAGCACTGAGGGAAAAGTGATCAATCACATACAAGGGAAGCTCGATAAGACTATGCACAGATTTTTCTGCAGAAACCATTGAGGTGAGAAAGATATTGAAAGAGAAAAACTGCCAACCAGAATTCTATATCTTGCAAAACTGTCTCTCAAAAATGAGGGAGAGATCAAAATATTTTCAGACAAACATACACTGAGAGAGTTTCTGAATAAGAGACCTGTGCTTCAAGAAATACTAAAGGGAGAGCTAAAGGCTGATAGAAAAAGACAGGAGAAAGACATTTGGAGAAGTGTGTAGAAGTTAAGACTATCAGAAAGGGAAAAGGAGAGAGAGGGAGAAAAAATAATTATGACTTATAAAATCCAAAAGACAAAATGGTAGAAGAAAATACTGCACTTACAGTAATAACATTAAATGTCAATGGATTAAAATCCCCAATAAAAAGACATAGACTGGCAGAATGCATTAGAAAACAAGCCCCATCTATATGCTGTCTACAAGAAACTCACTTCAGACACAAGGACAAAAATAGGCTGAAAGTGAAATGTTGGAAAAAGATATATCATGCAAACAACAACCAGAAAAAAGCAGGAGTAGCTATATTAATATGAGACAAATTAGACTTCAAATATGAAATATTTAACAGCAACAAAGAAGGACACACTATGTTAATGAAAGGGAAAATTCATCAAGAAAACATACAAATCATAAATATTTATGCACTGAGTCACAGTATCCCAAAATACATGCAGCAAACACTGTCAACACTGAAGGGAGAAGTAGATACCTCTACAATAATATCTGGAGAATTCAATACACTGCTGTCACCAATGGATAGAACATCTAGATAGAGGATCAATAAGGAAACAGAGATGTTGAATGGTATGATAAATGATCTAGACTTGACAGATGTTTATAGAACACTACACACCACAACAGAGGGATACACATTTTTCTCAAGTGCTCAGGGATCATTGCCTAGTATAGACCACATGTTGGGTCATAAAGCAAGTCTCAAAAAATTTAAAAGAATTGATAGTGCACAAAACAGCTTCTTAGACCATAATGGAATGAAGTTGGAAATCAATAACCAGAAGACTGTAAAATTCACAAATATGTAGAGGCTAAATAATACACTCTTAGATATCCAGTGAGAAAAGGAAGAAATTACAAAAGAAATCACTAAATACTTTGAGGCAAACGAAAACAGAAACCCAACATATCAAAACTTAAGGGATGTAACAAAGGCAGTACTGAGAGGAAAATTTATTGCCCTAAATTCCTATATTAGAAGAAAGAGAAAAAAATTGAGGAATTAACTGCTTACCTGGAGGAACTAGAGAAAGTACAGCAAACTAACCCCAAGGCAAACAAAAGGAAAGAAATAACAAAGGTTAGAGCAGAAGTTAATGAAACAGAACAGGAAAACAATAGAATCAAAAAAAACAGAAGTTGGTTCTTTGAGAAAATAAATAAAATCAAAGAACCCTTAGCTAAGCTAACAAATAGAGAGAGAGGGAGAGAAAGAGAGAGCAAATGCAAATACACACAACCAAAAATGGAAAGGGGGACATAATTACTGACCCTGCAGAAATAAAAGAGATAATGAGAAAATACTATGAGCAACTATATGCTAATAAACTGGACAACTTACATGAAATGGACAACTTCCTAAAAAAGCATAAACAACCAACACTGACACAAGAAGAAATAGACCTCAACAAACCAATCACAATCAAAGAGATTGAGTCAGTCATCAAAAAGCTTCCCAAAAAGAAAAGCCCAGGATTAGATGGCTTCGCTTGTGAATTCTACCAAGCATTCAAGAAAGTATTAGTATCAATCCTGCTCAAACTCTTCAAAAAAAAAATTTATGAAGAGAAAAAGACACCTAACTCATTCTAGGAAGCCAACATCACCCTAATACCAAAGTCAGACAAAGATACCACAAAAAAGGAAAATTATAGTCCAATCTTTTTAATGAATATAGATGCAAAAATCCTCAACAAAGTACTCGCAAATCAAATCCAACAGCACATTAAAAGAATTTTACACCATGATCAAGTGGGATTTACTCCAGGTATGCAAGGCTGATTCAACTTAAGAAAATCAATTAATGTAACACACCACATCAATAAATCAAAATGGAAGGACCAAATGATCATCTCAATTGATGCAGGAAAGGCATTTGACAAAATTCAACATCCTTTCTTGATGAAAACACTTCAAAGGCTAGGAATAGAAGGAAACATTCTCAATATGATAAAGGCAATATATGAAAACCCACAACTAACATCATACTCAATGGGGAAAGACTGAAAGCCTTCCCTTTAAGATCAGGAACAAGACAGGGATGCCCACTGTCACCATTGTTATTCAACATTGTGCTGGAAGTTCTAGCTAGAGCAATTAGGCAAGAAAAGGAAATAAAAGGCATCCAAATTGGAGAGGAAGAAGTAAAACTTTCACTGTTTGCAGACAACATGACCTCTGTATAGAAAATCCAGAAAAATCTACAGCAAAGTTACTACAGCTAATCAATGAATACAGCAGACTGGCAGGCTGCAAGATCAATGTGCAAAAATCAGTAGTTTTCCTATACACAAGTAATGAGCAAACCAGAGTAGGAAAGCAAGAAAAAAGTTCCATTTCCAATAGCAACCAAAAGAATCAAGTATTTAGGAATAAACTTAACCAAGGCCACAAAAGACCTATACAGAGAAAACTATAAGAAATGCTAAAAGAAATTGAACAGGACCTAAAAAGTAGAAGAACATGCTGTATTCATGGATTGGAAGATGAAATATAATTAAGGTGTCAATTCCACCTAAACTTATTTATAGATTCAATGCAATACCAATTAAATGCCCATCAACTTACTTTGCAGAAATAGAAAAACCAATAACCAAATTTATTTGGAAAGGCAAGGTGCTCTGAATAGCCAGAAATATTTTGAGAAAGAGGAAGGAAATGGGAGGTCTCTCACTACCTGATTTTGAAACATACTACAAAGCACAGTGGTCAAAACATCATGGTACTGGCATAAAGATAGATACACTGACCAGTGGAATCAAATTGAGTATTCAGAAATAGACCCTCTCATCTACAAACATTTGATCTTTGATAAAGTTTATTTCTTCTTTGCCCTTACACTAATTAAGTGTAGTCTTTTGAAAATTCAGCCTTTTCCTAGGAATTCTCCTATTAAATGTCCCAATTTGGGCAGTCCATAGGCCAAATTCATAAGAATACAGCTCTAAGAATTTGTATTTGTTTGTGTATATGTGTATTTATATATACTGTGACAGATCCTGTTACATACCCCGGAAAAACAGGTTCTGAATCTTAATCCATTCCTGTTAATATGAATTTTTTTTAATTTTTATTTTGAAATAAATTCAAACATATAAGACAGTTGAAAATACAGTACAAACCCCATACAGAGAACTCCAACACCCCCTCACCCCCAGATATCTGTATCTACCTATTTGACATTTTGCTACCTTTACAGTACCTTTCTTTCTCTTTCCTTCCTTCCTTCTTTCTTTCCTTCCTTCCTTCCTTCCTCCCTCCCACCCCCCCTCTTTCTTTCACCTATGTCTATTGTCTATCAATTATCTATCTACTCACTTATCATCTTCTGAACATTTGAGAGCAGGTTGCGTATATCATACTCCTTGAAATCATAATACTTCCATGTACATTTCCTATGAACAAGGATTTTAACTTATGTTAGCATTCTTGTTAATATGAATTTATCACAAATAGGGACTTTAAAGATGTTTTTTAGGAAAATGTGCCCAAACTGAATTAGGGTGGGCTTTAATCCAATGTGGCTGAAGTCCTTATAAGCAAAGGAAATTGGATACACAATGGAAAGCCATGGGGAGCAGCTACAACTGGAAGTCAGTGGAACCTGGAATAGAATGATGTATTAGTTAGGGTTCTCAAGGGAAACAGAATCAATGAGAGGTGTCTCTGACTAGCAAATTGTAAAAGTGACTCACACAGCTGTGGGTATGCATGAGTCCAAATTCTGCAGAGCAGTCAGCAAACTGTCAACTCCAAGGAAGATGTTCATTGAACTCCTCAGGAAACAAACTGGCACCTTCGATGAACTCCTCAGGAAATGAACAGGGATCTTCAACGAATGTGTTCAATGAACTCTTCAGGAAATGAACCAGCAACTTTGACTAACTCCTCAGGAAATGCTTCACTGGGCAGCTGAAGAAGAAGTAAAGGTCCTCTGTCTGTCTTGCTTATAAGTCTTCAACTGATTAATTGGATTAAATCCAGCCAATTGCATTCTCTCATTGTGGAAGGCATGCCCTTTGATGAGTCATCAGTCACAGCTGCAGTCAATTGACTGATGATTTAATAAACCAGCCTGCTGGTATATTAACCAGCCTCAAACGTCCTCACAACAATTGTTAGGCCAGTGTTTGATTGACCAGACAGCTGGGTACTATCACCTGGCCAAGTTGACACATGAACCTAACCATCACAGTCTATCCCTTGTCAACTTGGCAGTTATGTACATCACCTAAAACCATACTTTATCTCTAAGTAGATAACAATAACATGCATACACTTTGCCTAACAATACTCTGCTGTGCAGCATACATCTGGAAATGCACTAAATCTCTCCAGAATGTGGTGCAAGTCCTTGGGTGACATTTGCTCTTAAAATTGATTTCCTTTAGCTTAAATACAGCAAAATGAACAGTATGTGTTCTGTCATATGATAAGGGGATAAGAAAGAGAAGAAAGCAAATGAGGAGGAAATATTCATGTCATCATAGTCCTCATTTCTGTAACTGGTCACGTGTTTGTAGTTCATATTTATCATGACCTTCTTCCACTACCCATTCCATGTTCCCTTTACCCTCAGCAAGCACTTCAGCTGGCTGTGGTTCTTTGCCTGGTGGGGTGACCCAAACCTTCATTCCTGAAGTTTCTTGGCCATTTGTAGTCCTGCCTGGATTGGGTTGTTGCAGTTTTCCATTGACTTTAATCACAGGGCATGGTAGTACTAAGAGACACCCTAGGGGATCTCCTGTAGTCCAGGAAAACTCTTCTTTACTTCCATTGTGTAGTTGCATTGCTATTTCCCCTTGATAGTCAGGATCAATCACCCCAGCCAGTACAGTAATCCCCTTACTTGCCTGTTGATTCAGAGGCATAAGAAGCCCAAAGTGGCCAGGTGGCTGTCTTAACTTCTGGTTCAATGGGATTATTGTGTTTCCTGGTGGAAGCACTCCTTTTGGAACCAAGACCTGTAGACCAGCAGAGCTTAAGCTTGCAGGGACAGGAAGCAAAAATTTCCCTAGTGGATCACTAGGAGTGACAGTGAGTGGTGCCACTCCTGTTTCCACCCCTTGATTCCTGGACCCACGAATCCTGGCTATGGAAGAAACAGCACCATAGAGTGGATGCTGATTCAGAGAATATGCAGCCTCCTGGAGAACACTGCCCCAGCCCTGCAAGGTACTGCCATCTAGCTGATGCTGTAATTGACTCTTCAACAGGCCATTGCACTGTTCTATCAACCCAGCTGCCTCTGGATGATGGGGAACATGGTAAGACCACAGAATTTCATGAGTATGTGCCCATTCCCTCACTTCATTTGCTGTGAAGTGAGTTCCTTGGTCTGAAGCAATGCTGTGTGGAATACCATGATGGTGGATAAGGCATTCTGTAAGCCCATGGATGGTAGTTTTTGCAGAAGCCTGCCATGCAGGGAAGGCAAACCCATATCCAGAGTATGTGTCTATTCCAGTAAGAACAAACCACTGCCCCTTCCATGACGGAAGTGATCCAATGTAATCAACCTGCCACCAGGTAGCAGGCTGATCTCCTCAGGGAATGGTGCCACATTGGAGACTGAGTGTGGTTCTCTGCTGCTGGCAGATTGGACACTCAGCAGTGGCTGTGGCCAGGTCAGCCTTGGTGAGTGAAAGTCCATGTTGCGGAACCCATGCATAACCTCCATCCCTACTGCCATGACCACTTTGTTCATGAGCCCATTGGGCAATGACAGGAGTTGCTGGGGAAAGAGGCTGATTGGTATCCACCAAATGGGTCATTTTATCCACTTTGTTATTAAAATCTTCTTCTGCTGAAGTCACCCTCTGGTGAGCATTCACATAGAACACAAATATCTTCATGTTGTTTGCCCACTCAGAAAGGTCTATCCACATACCCCTTTCGCAAACTTCGTCACCAATCTTCCAATCATGTTCCTTCCAAGTCCCTGACCATCCAGCCAAACCATTAGCAACAGCCCAGGAATCAGTATACAAACACACCTCTGGCCAGTTCTCCTTCCAAGCAAAGTGAACAACCAGGTGCACTGCTCGAAGTTCTGCCCACTGGGAGAATTTCCCCTCACCAGTCTCGTTCAGGGACATCCCAGAAAGGGGCTGCAGTGCTGCAGCTGTCCAATTTTGGATGGTGCCTGCATATCGTGCAGAACCATCTGTAAACCAGGCTCGAGTCTTCTCTTCCTCAGTAAACTGACTGTAAGGAACTCCCCAAGATGTCATAGCTATGGGCTGGGAAAGAGAAAGTAAGGTGGAAGGAGTGGGGGCCATGGGCATTTGGGCCACTTCCTCATGTAACTTAATTGTACCTTCAGGACCTGCTTGAGCTCTATCTCATATATACCATTTCCATTTTATGATGGAGTGCTGCTGTGCACACCCAACTTTATGGCTTGGTAGGTCAGACAATACCCAGCTCATAAGTAACTCAGATCTCATGATAACTTGGTGGCCCATGGTTAAGCGTTCTGTCTCTACTAAGGCCCAGTAGCAGGCCAACGGCTGTTTCTCAAATGGAGAGTAGCTTTCTGCAGAGGATGGTAAAGCTTTACTCCAAAATCCTAAGGGCCTGCATTGTAATTCTTCTATATGACCCTGCCAAAGTCTCCAAACAGCATCTCTATTTGCCACTGACAACTTCCAGCACCACTGGGTCAGCTGGATCATATGGTCCAAGTGGCAGAGCAGCTTGCACAGCAGCCTGAACCTGTCGCAGAGCCTCATCTTGTTCTGGTCCCCACTCAAAACTAGAAGCTTTTTTCATCACTCGGTAAATGGGCCAGAGTAGCACACCTAAATGAGGAATATGTTGTCTCCAAAACCCAAAGAGGCCAACTAAGTGTTGTGCCTCTTTTTTGATTGTAGGAGGGGCCAGATGCAACAGCTTATCCTTCACCTTAGAAGGAATATCTCAGCAGGCCCCACACCACTGGACACCTAGAAATTTCACTGAGGTGGAAGGCGCCTTTATTTTTGTTGGATTTATCTCCCATCCTCTGCCATGCAAATACCTTACCAACAAATCTAGAGTAGTTGCTACTTCTTGCTCACTAAGTCCAATCAACATGACAGCATCAATATAATGAACCAGTGTGACATCTTGTGGGAGGGAGAAATGATCAAGGTCCCTGTGGATATTATGACATAGGGCTGGAGAGTTGATATAACCCTGAGGTAGCACAGTGAATGTAAATTGCTGGCCTTGCCAGCTGAATGCAAACTGTTTCTGGTGGTCCTTACTGACAGCAATTGAGAAAAAAGCATTTGCCAGATCAATAGCTGCATACCAGGTACCAGGGGATGTGTTGATTTGCTCAAGCAATGATACCACATCTGGAACAGCAGCTGCAATTGGAGTCACCACCTGCTTAAGCTTATGATAATCCACAGTCATCCTCCAAGATGCATCTGTTTTCTGCACAGGCCAAATAGGAGAGTTGAATGGGGATGTGATGGGAATCACCATCCCTGCATCTTTCAAGTCCTTAAGAGTGGCATTAATCTCTGCAATCCCTCCAGGAATTTGGTATTGCTTCTGGTTCACTGTTTTGCTAGGCAGGGGCAGTTCTAGTAGCTTCTACTTGGCCTTTCCTACCATAATAGCCCTCACTCCAGGAGTCAGGGAACCAATGTGAGGATTCTGCCAGTTGCTGAGTATGTCTATTCCAATTATGCATTCTGGCACTGGGGAAATAAACACAGAATGGGTTCAGAGACCCACTGGACCCACTGTGAGACAGACCTGAGGTAAAACTCCATCAATCACCTGACCTCCATAAGCCCCAACTCTGACTGGTGGACCAGAGTGACGTTTTGGGTCTCTGGGAATTAATATCACTTCTGAACCAGTGTCTAATAATCCATGAAACATCTGATCATTTCCTTTTCCCCAATGCACAGTTACCCTGGTAAAAGGCCGTAGGTCCCCCTGGGGAAGGCTGGGAGGAAGATTAACAGTATAAACTTTTGGCAGTGTAACAGGGTCCTTCCCCAAGGGTACCTGGCCTTCCCTTCATTCAAGGGGCTCTGGATCTGTAAACTGTCGCAAGTCTGGGAATTGATTAAGGGGCCATGACTCTCTGTTTTTGTAATTCAAGGGAGACTTTTGTTCACGTGACCTAGAATTCTTCTGCCCATATAGTTCAAACAAGAATTTAGTCGATTGCCCATCTATTTTACTACTTGGTACTCCATGTTCCACTAGCCAACGCCATAAGTCTCTGCGAGTCATATTATTTTGATTGCTGCTTGGAGCCTGTTTTCCATTATGGTAGCCATGCCCACCTTGTCTGTGGTGACTAACTGCAGCCACTTGGCTTCTACCGACTTGGGACCCGATTATCGCCATTGTGTTTAAGGATTCCAGCTCAGTGACAGCAGTTCCTATAGTAATATCTGACCTACAGAGAAGGGCAACTACAGAACTCTTCAGGCATGATGGAGCTAGTCTCACAAATTTATTCCTTACAGTCCTGGTAAAAAAGTGTGTCCTCTGGGCATTCCAGGGCTGTGTGAGCAGGTCTTCCATGATAAATCCATTCTAACATTCCAATCTCTCTAAGCCTTTGAATCCCCTCCTCCACATTGTACCAGGGCAGTTCTGGCATTTCAACCTCTGGTAATGCCAGCCACCTTTTGATCCATGTTTCAGCCAGCCACCCGAACTGTTAACACCCTTTCCAACTCCTTGAGCTACAACATTGAATGCAGAATCTCTGCTTAGTGGACCCATATCAGTAAATTCAGCCTGATCCAACCTTACATTCCTTCCACCATTATCCCACACCCTTAATATCCATTCCCACATATATTCCCCTGGTTTCTGTCTGTATAAGTTGGAAAACTCATACAATTCCTTTGGAGTATAGCATACCTCTTCATGGATCATACTTTGTATCTCACTCTTTGGGGCTTGTTGGAACTTGAGCCTAGTTATAGGTCTTGAAGCAAAAACTGGTGGTGGGGGTGGGTCATGAAAAGAGTTAGAATTATCCTTCAAGCCATTCACCTCAGGACATTCTGTTGCATTTTCATCTCTTAAAACAGGATTAATCTCTCCAGACAAAGGAGTGAGGGCTGCTTCCTCAAGGGAAGTGATTACAGGATTAGCAGGCATTGAAGAGTTAATCTCCTTAGGTGGGAGTTGCATGGCAGGCTCCTTAGGGCAGACTGGAGGTGGGGAAGCTGTTTCCCCAGTACAGCCTTCTACAGGTAAATCTAACAATGACTCAGTAGAATCCAGGGCTCCAATGTCCTCACTGCCATTATTATCAATCCATATGTCCCCATCCCAAGTTTCCAGATCCCATTCTTTTCCAATCAATGCCTTTACTTTAACAGCAGACACACTGAGAGGTTGAGATTTTAGTTTACATTTTAAATCCGCTACTAGCACAATGAGAGACTGCATCTGGTTTTCAGAAGCTTCCAGGCTGCAAGCACAGGAAATAAGATTTTCTTTCAAGGCACACATAGAAACCTTTACATCTGTCATACGGCATTTAAGTTTTGAATTTGAAGCCTTTAGCTCATCCCTTTCTCTTACAACTTTATCCAAAGTATCTAAGAGCAGCCAGCCAACATCATTATACCTCTTAATACTGCAAAACTCTGTGAAGGTGTCGAAAACACTGTCACCCAGAGCTTTGCTTCATCTCTAGAGTATGATTAGGAGAATCAAACAGCACTATTTTACGTATTTCCTTTGCCAACTCATGCCATGGACTGTCAGTGCCCTCTCGATTATTGGAAATAGAGTCATTAGTGCCTCTGAATCTAATCAGAGTAGAAAACAAATTGTAAAAGCCCATTTTAAGATTCTGTTCCTCAAGAACCACTCCCAGTACCAAGTTGTGTTAGTTAGGGTTCTCTAGGGAAACAGAATCAATGAGAGGTGTCTCTGACTAGCAAATTGTAAAAGTGACTCATGCAGCTGTGGGTATGCATGAGTTCAAATTCTGTAGAGCAGTCAGCAAACTGTCAACTCCAAGGAAGATGTCCGTTGAACTCCTCAGGAAATGAACTGGAATCTTCGACGAACATGTTCGATGAACTCTTCAGGAAACAATCCAGCAACTTCAATGAACTCCTCAGGAAATGCTTCACAGGGCAGCTGAAGAAGAAGTGAAGGTCCTCTATCTGTCTGGCTTATAAGTCTTCAACTGATTAATTGGATTAAATCCAGCCAATTGCATTCTCTCATTGTGGAAGGCATGCCCTTTGATGAATCATCAGTCACAGCTGCAGTCAATTGACTGATGATTTAATAAACCAGCCTGTTGGTATATTAACCAGCCTCAAACATCCTCACAGCAATTGTTAGGCCAGTGTTTGCTTTACCAGACAGCTGGGTACTATCACCTGGCCAAGCTGACACATGAACCTAACCATCACAAAAAAACACACCACCATGTGAATTCCCAAGTGACAGAGAACCCAAGGAACCCCAAGATAGCCAGCAGCCAACCCCAGAATGTCTCAGTCTTAAAAGACAAAGCATTGCCTTGCAGATGTCTCAACTTTGGAATACTTCTAGTCTTAAAACCATGAGCCAATAAATTCCCATTGTTTAAGTCAATCCATTGTATGGTATTCATTTTAGTAGGGAAAACTAAGACATATACATACGTAGATTACATATATGTATACATACCTATATAACCACCACTCAGATAAAGATATAGGATCATATGGTATTATTCTTCTGTATCTCTTCTTTCACTCAACATTATTCCCAAAATCATCCATGTCTCAGCCATTTATCCTTTTTTATTGTGGAATAGCATTTCATTCCATCTTGTTTTGAAGACTTACCTATTGCATAGTCTAAGGGTAGATCAATAAAGCATTTAAAAAATCTAATTTTCTTTATTGTCTATCCAAAATTTTAGTTGCTTAAATCATGAGGGTCATTCTTTCCAAAATGGAAGCCCATTACTTTATTATTAGATTTGGAAATTTTGTTTTCTTAATTTCATGTAAAGTGCTATGAAAACAGAGCTTCAAGTACCCATCCAACCACAGTGCCACTCTTGGTCCCCTTGTATAGAGAACTTCCCCACTGTTCTAGTTTGCTAATGCTGTGGAATGCAAAACACCAGAGATGGATTGCCTTTTATAAAAAGGGGGTTTATTTGGCTACACAGTTACAGTCTTAAGGCCATAAAGTGTCCAAGGTAATGCATCAGTAATCAGGTACCTTCACTGGAGGATGGCCAATGGCATCCAGAAAACCTCTGTTAGCTGGGAAGGCAGGTGGCTGGCATCTGCTCCAAAGTTCTGGTTTCAAAATGGCTTTCTCCCAGGACGTTCCTCTCTAGCAAGCTTGCTCCTCTTCAAAACGTCACTCACAGCTGCACTCAGTTACTTCTCTCTGAGTCAGCTCATTTATATGGTTTCACTGATCAAGGCCCACCCTGAATGGGTGGGGCCATGCCTCCATGGGAGTATCCCACCAGAGTCATCACCCACAGCTGGGTGGGGCACATTCCAAAGAGACACTCAAAGAAGTTTAATTGAAACTGATAATGTCTGCCCACACAAGATTACATCAAAGATAATGGCCTTTGGGGGACACAATATATTCAAACTGGCACACCCGCTGTGAAGGATATCAAACAGTGTTTGAGTGCAAACAGAAGGCATTAGTGTGGATTCAATTGGCCCAGAAAAACATCTTCAATGAAGTATAGTATGAGGTAATCAATGAAGGATTTGGGGAGGTGATCAAGAGCAGAGGAGGTATAGTAGTTAAAGATAAGAGCACAGGCAAAGGTAAAGAGGAACTCAATGTTGAGGGGATAAGTGGAGATAATAAGTGAGGGGTCAGGCCAACATGAATTGTGGAACTAGAATCTCTGATCATCCAAGATAATTTAATTCATACCAACACTATGGTTCCCCTACAAGATGTTAGGGCTGAAAGGCAAGAATCTGAGCATTTCATGGAAAATGCTTCTGAAATCAGCACATTTATCCAATATGGCACCAAGACTGAGACTGGAACTGTAATGGAGCATGAGTCAAGGCCTAGGTAAAAGAGTAGAAACAAGCCCCAGAAAAAACTAATTAAGGAAGTCAGACACCTAGACAGCTTAAGATAATGAGCCATACTAGGAAACACAAAAATATGGAGCAGCCAAAGGAACAAACTGATAGTTCAGCTGAGATACAGGAGTTGAAGCAATTATGACAAAATCAATTCAATGAACTGAAGGAAGAACTGATTGGAGATGTTCAAACAAATCTAAATCAGTTCAAAAATCAAGTCATTGAACTGAGGGAAGACATAGCAAAAAAGAAGGATATAAGAAGTGCACTGGATGACCATTACAAAGAATTCATAAACTTGAAAAAACAAATGACAAAACTTATGGGAAAGAAGACCATAATGGAGGAGATGAAAAAGACAATGGAGGGATACAACAATAGATTTAAACAGGCAGAAGAAAAGATCAGTGAATTGGAAGACCAGACATCTGAATTCACACACATGAAAGAGCAGATGGTGAAAAGAATGGAAAAATATGAGCAGGGTGTTAGGGAGCTCAGTGACAACATGAAATGCACAAACATGCATGTTATGGGTGTCCCAGAGGGAGAAGAGAAGGGGAAAGGGGAAGAAAGAATAATAGAAGAAATAATCACTGAAAATTTCCCAACTCTTATGAAAGACAGAAAATTAGAGATTCAAGAAGTACACCACACCCCAAACAGAATAGACTCCAATAGACGTACTCCATGACACACACTGATCAGATTGTCCAATGTCAAAGACAAAGAGAGAATTCTGAAAGCAGCAAGAGAAAAGCAATCCATCACATACAAGGGAAGCTTGATAAGACTATGTATATATTTCTCTGCATAAACCAAGGAGGCAAGAAGACAGTAGTATGATATATTTAACATACTGAAAGAGAAGAACTGCCAACCAGGAATTATATATCCAGCAAAACTTTCCTGCAAAAATGAGGGAGAGATTAAAATATTTTCAGACAAAGAGACACTGAGAGAGTTCATGAATACAAGACTGACACTACAGGAAATACTAAACAGAGAGCTACAGACTGATAAGAAAGGACAGGAAAAAGAGGTTTGGAGAAAAGTGCAGAAATGAATATTATCAGGAAGGGTAAAAAGAGAGAGAGGAAAAAGTTAGACATGACATATAAAATTCAAAAGACAAAATGATAGAAGAAAGTACTGCCCTTACAGTAATAACACTAAATGTTAATGGATTGAACTCCCCAATAAAAAGACAGACTGACAGAATGGATTAAAAAACAGGACCCATCCATATGCTGTCCATAAGAAACTCACCTTAGACACAAGGACAAAAATAGGCTGAAAGTGAAAGGTTGGAAAAAGATATTTCATGCAAATAGCAACCAGAAAAAGGCAGGAGTTGCTATATTAATATCAGACAAAGAAGACTTCAAAAATAAAACAGTTAAAGGAGGATTTAAGATGGTAGCATAGAGAGGAGTGGAAGCTAAGTAGCCCCCCTGGAACAATGAAAGAAAACCAGAAACAGCTAGTAAATGATCCAGATTAACTGCAGGGGAGGACAAACATGACCATCTACTCATCATACACCAACCTGAATTGGGAAGAATGTCTGAGATCACAGCATAAAATCTGTAAGTAAAAACTGCAGATCCAAGTTGGAAGACCCCTCCCCCACAGCCCAAGCTGCAAAGCCTCCTAGTGCCAGAGAGAAGCTCTCTCCCAGCAAGTGAATACAACTCAGCTGAGCTCCAATTGGGGGTTTTAATTAGTGAGTGTGAATTCCTCACTATGAGCTACAAATCCCCAAAAATCAGACAGAGGCTTTTGGTGATGATTGACCTTGGAGAGCTGGAGGATTGCCACAGACTAGCTCTGAAGGGGACTTTCTGTTCCTTTTTCAGCTCAGTGGAGAAAGCCTCAGCCATTTTCAGTCCCCAGTGCTCTGACTCAAACAAGGTTGGAGATAGCACAGGCAGATAGAGACCATTGAAATGTTAATGACCTCCCCCTTGGGTGTCTACCTTTTCTAAGAGGAAAGGGATGGGCCCAGCTCTACTACCCACCTTCCATTCAGAACCAGACCCCAGAGCATGGGGGAAAACAGCCACACCTCCTTAACGCTTGTCAAGAATTACTGGCTACCCCCTGAGTACCTCTTTGTTGCTCAGATGTGGCCCTCTCTCTCTCTAACTGAGCCCTCTTGACAGGTGAACTCGCTGCCCTCCCCCCTACGTGGGACCCAACTCCCAGGGGTGTAAATCTCCCTGGCAATGCAGAATATGACTCCCGGGGATGAATGTGGACCTGGCATCATGGGACTGAGAGTATCTTCTTGACCAAAAGGGGGATGCAAAATGAGATGAAATAGTTTCAGTGGCTGAGAGATTTCAAATGGAGTCGAGAGGTCACTCTGGTGGACATTCCTATGCACTACATAGATAACACCTCTTAGGTTTTAATGTATTGGAATAGCTAGAAGTAAATACCTGAAACTACCAAACTCCAACCCAGCAGTCTGGACTCCTGAAGACAATTATATAATAATGTAGATTAGAAGGGGTGACTGTGTGATTGTGAAGACCTTGTGGATCACAGCCCCTTTATCTAGTGTATGGATGAGCAGAAAAATGGGGATAAAAACTAAAGGACAAATGGGGTGGGATGGGGGGATGATTTGGGTGTTCTTTTTTCAGTTTTATTTTAATTTTTATTCTGGTTCTTTCTGATGTAAGGAAAATGTTCAGAGATAGATTGTGGCGATGAACGCATAACTATGTTATCATACTGTGGACAGTGGATTGTATACCATGGATGATTGTATGGTGTGTTTCAATAAAACTAAATTTAATAAAAAAAAAAAAAAAAGAATTACTGGCTAACAGGTGCCACCTGCTGGGCAGAATAACACAGTGACCTGAGGCCTCACAGGGTGTTCCAATTTTCTAAGACACACCCTCAGGGAAGCTGGATACTGAATATTTCTTCCCTCTGGGACCTGAGCCTGTTCTGGTCTGGGAAAACCTGATTGGGGTAACCAAGGAAACCATGCCTAGACAACAGAAAATTACAACCTACACTAAGAAAAACAAAGTTATGGCCCAATCAAAGGAACAAACTTACATTTCATTGGAGATAGAGGAACTGAAACAACTAATAATAAGTCAACTCAAAAAGTTTAGGGAAGCTATGGCAAAAGAGCTGAACCATATAATGAAAACACAGGATGTACATAAGGTAGAAATCGAAAGTTTGAAAAACCAACTGGCAGAATCTATGGAAATGAAAGGCACAACACAAGAGAGGAAAGACACAATGGAAGCAAACAGCAGCAGATCTCAAGAGGCAGAAGAAAACACTTAGGAACTGGAGAACAAGGCACCTGAAAGCCTATGCACAAAAGAACAGATAGAGAAAAGAATGCAAAACTATGAACAACACCTCAGGAAGTTAAAGACAAAATGAAAAGCAAGAATTTACATGTCATTGGTGTCCCAGAAGGAGAAGAGAAGGGAAAAGGGGAAGAAGCAATAATAGAGGAAATAAGGAAAATTTCCCATCTCTTATGAAAGACATGAAATTACAGATCCAAGAAGTGCAGTATACCCCAAACAGAATAGATCTGAATAGGTCTATGCCAAGACACTTAATAATCAGATTATCAAATATCAAAGATAAAGAGAGAATCCTGAAGGCAGCAAGAGAAAAGCGATCTATCACACACAAAGGAAGCTTGATCACACTATGTGTGGACTTCTCAATAGAAACCATGGAGGCAAGAAGGAAGTGGGGTGATATATTAAAGATACTGAAAGAGAAAAACCACCAACCAAGAATCTTATATCTGGGAAAACTATCTTTCAGATATGGGGGAGAGCTTAAAATATTCTCTGACAAACAGATGACGACAGAGATTGTGAACAAGGTACCTGCTCTACAGGAAACACTAAAGGAAGCACTGCACACAGAAAGGAAAAGACAGGAGAAAGAGGTTTGGAAAACAATTTTGGGAGATAGTAGCACAGCAATGTAAGTACACTGAACAAAGGTGACTGTGAATATGGTTGAAAGAGGAAGGCTGGAACCTTGTGGGACACCAGAACAAAAGATGAAGGATAAAGACTGGGACTGTGTAATTCAGGGAAACCTAGGGTGCTCAACAATTGTAATAAAAGGTACAAATATGTTTTTACATGAGATAGAACAAGTGAGTGTCAACATTGCAAGGCGTTAAAAATAGGGTGGGATTGGGGGGAAATACAATCAATGCAAACTAGAGGCTAGAATTTACAGAAACATTGTATTATGCTTCCTTTAATGTAACAAAGTCAATATACCAAAGCTAAATGGATATGGGGGTGTGTGGTATAGGGGAAGGGTATGGGACTCTTGGCATTGGTGATGTCTGACTCTTTATTCTACTTTAGATTAATACTATCTTTCCTTTTGTTGCTTTCTAGCTATCAAGTTATGTTTTTTTATTTGTTTGTTTTTCTCTCTCTTTTCTTTTTCTTTTGCCTCTCTGCCTTCTTTGACTCTTCCTCCATCTTGTGGAAGAAATGGAGACATCCTTATATAAAGAGTGGCGATGGTGCTCAATACATAAATATGTGACTGTACAGGAAAACAATTGTTTACTTAGGACAGAATGTATAGTGTGTGAACAAAACCATCTTAAAAGAAATGGGTTGGTGAAGAAACCTTGAGGACACTATATTGAGTGAAATAAGACAGACACATAAAGGCAAATATTGCAGGATCTCACAGATATGAACTAATTATAATATGTAAACTCATAGACATGAAATATAAGTTACCAGGATATAGAAATGAGGCTAAAGAATGGGGAGCAGTTGCTTATTATGAAGAGGATGTTCAACTAGGGTGAATTTAAATGTTTGGAAATGGACAGAGGTGATGGTAGCATGTTATGAGAAAAACTAACAGGGCTGAAAGATTTATGAAGGTGGTGGAAAGGGTGAGCTCAGTGTCACATATGTCACTAGAAGGAAAGTGTGAGGTTAAAAGATGAGAATGTATACAACAGTGAATCTTGTGGTGGACAATGTCCGCGATTAACTATAAAAATATTAGAAATCTCTCTCTTGAACTAGAACAAATGTATGTCACTATAACTAGAAGTTAATTATGGAAGGCATATGGGGAAAAATATAACTATTACAAACTATATACTACAATTAGTAGTATTTTAACATTGTTTCATCAATAGTAACAGATGTACTATACCGAAACTATGAATCAATAATGGAGGGGGGCATGCTTAGGGGTATGGGAGGATCTGAGTTTCCTTTCTTTTTGTCTTTATCTCTTTTCTGGATTAGTGAAAATGTTCTAAAAATTGAAAAAAAAAATAATTGTATTGATGGATGCACAGATGAATGTTGATGGCATGGGCAATTGATTGTACACTTTTGATCATTGGATAGTCATATGGTGCCTGAACAATCTCAATAAAAAATTTTTAAAAAAGTAAAATAGTTAAAAGAGACAAAGAAGGACACTACATATTAATGAAAGGGTCAATTAATCAAGAAAACATAACAATCATAAACATTTATGCACCAAGCCAGAGTGCCCCAAAATTCATGAGGCAGACACTAAGAACACTGAAAGAAGAAATAAATAACTTCATAATAACTGTTGGAGACTTCAATACATCACTCTTATCAATGAATAGAACATCTAGACAGAGGACCAACAAGGAAACGGAGATGTTGAATTGTATGATAAATGAACTAGACTTGACAGACATTTATGGAACACTACTCTCCACAAAAGCAGGATACACATTCTTCTCAGGTGCTCATAGTACATTTTCTAGGATAGACTACATGCTGGATCACAAAACAAGCCTCAACAAATTTTAAAATATCGATATTATATAAAAAAAAACACAATCTCAGATCATAATGGAATGGAATTGGAAATAAATAACAGGCAGAAGATTGGAAAATTGACAAATACATGGGGACCAACCAACACATTCTTAGAAAACCAGTGGGTAAAGGATGAAATTACAAGATAAATTAGTAAATACCTTGAGGCAAATGACAATGAAAACACGGCATATCAAAAACTTATGGGATGCAGCAAAGGTGGTGCTGAGAGGGAAATTTATTGCCTTAAATGCCTAAATTAAAAGAGAAGAGAAAACAAAAATTAAGGAATTAACTGTCCACCTGGAGGAACTAGAGAAAGAACAGCAAATAAACCCCAAAGCAAACAAAAGGAAAGAAATAACAAAGATCAGAGCAAAATAAATGAGACTGAGAACAGGAAAACAATAGAGAGAATCAACAAAACCAAAGCTGGTTTTTGATAAAATCAACCAAATTGATAGACACCTAGCTAGGCTAACAAAAGAGAGAGAGAGAGAGAGAGAGAGAGAGAGAGAGAGACAGACAGACAGACAGGGAGGGAGGGAGGAAGGGAGGGAGGGGGAGGGGGGGAGGGAGAGAGTGGATGCAAATAAATGCAATCAGAAATGGGAAAGGAAATATAACTACTGACCCTGCAGAAATAAAGGAGATAATGAGAAGATACTATGAGCAACTGTATGCTAATAAACTGGACAACTTACACAAAATGGGCAACTTCCTAGAAAAGCATAAAGCCAACAATGACCCAAGAAGAAATAGGGGACCTCAACAAACCAATCACAAGCAAAGAGATTGAGTCAGTCATCAAAAAGCTCCCCAAAAAGAAAAACACAGGACCAGATGGCTTCACTTGTGAATTCTACCAAGCATTCAAGAAAGAATTAATACCAATCATATTTAAACTCTTCAAAAAAATTGAAGATGAGGAAAAGCTACCCATCTCATTCTATGAAGCTAACATCACCCCAGTACCAAAATCAGACAAAGATACTACAAAAAAAGAAAATTATAGGTCAATCTCTTTAATGAATATAGATGCAAAGCTCATCAACAAAATACTTGCAAATTGAATCCAGCTATACATTAAAAGAATTATACACCATGACCAAGTGGTGTTTATTCCAGGAATGCAAGGCTGGTTCAACATAAGAAAATCAATTAATGTAATGCACCACATCAATAAATCAAAGGAAAAGAACCACATGATCATCTTGATCAATGCACAAAAGGCATTTGAAAAAATTCGACACCCTTTCTTAATGAAAACATTTCAAAGGATAGGAATAAAAGGGAATTTTCTCAATATGATAAAGGCAATATATGAAAAACCCACAGCTATCATCATACTCATTGGGGAGAGACTGAAAGCTTTCCCTCTAAGATCTGGAACAAGACAGGGATGCCCACTGTCACCACTTTTATTCAAAATTGTGCTGGAAGTTCTAGCTAGAGCAATCAGGCAAGAAAAAGCAATAAAAGGCATCCAAATTGGAGAAGAAGTAAAACATTCACTTCACAGATGACGTTTCTGTATGTAGAAAATACAGAAAAATCAATAGCAAAGCTATTAGAACTAATCAATGAATACAGCAAAGTGGCAGGCTACAAGATCAACACACAAAAATCTGTTGTGCCCTTATACACAAGTAATGTGCAACAAGAGGAAGAAATTTAAAAAAAATTCCATTTACAACAGCAACCAAAAGAATCAAGTATTTAGGAATAAACTTAACCAAGGCCACAAAAGACCTATACAAAGTAAATTACAAGAAACTGCTAAAAGAAATCAAACAGGACCTGAAAAAATGGAAGAACATACCATGTTCATGGATTGGAAGATTAAACATAATTAAGATGTCAACTCTACCTAAACTGTTTTATAGATTCAATGCAATACCAATTAAAATCCCAACAACTTACTTTGCAGAAATAGAAAAACCAATAACAAATTTATTTGGAAGGGCAAAGTGCCCTGAATAGCCAAAAAGATCTTGAGAAAGAGGAACAAAGTGGGAGGTCTCACACTACTTGACTTTGAAGCATTTTACAAAGCTACAGTGCTCAAAACAGCATGGTACTGGCATAAGGACAGAGATACTGACCAATGGAATTGAATTGAGTGTTCAGAAACAGAGTCTCACATCTATGGACAATCGATCTTTGATAAGGCAGTCAAGCCAAATCAACTGGGACAGAGCAGCCTCTTCAATAAATGGTGCTTGGAGAACTGGATATCCATTTCAAAAAGAATGAAAGAGGAATCCTACCTCACACCTTACACAAAAATTAACTCTAATTGGATCAAAGACTGAAACTATAAGACTCTTAGAAGAAAATGTAGGGCACTATCCTAAAGTTCTTATGATAGGAGGTGGTTTCCTAGACCTTACACCCAAAGCACGAGCAACCAAAGAACAAATAGACAAATGGGCTCTCCTCAAAATCAAACACTTTTGTACATCAAAGTTCTTTGTTAGAAAAGTAAAAAGGCAGCCTACACAATGGGAGACAATATTTGGAAACAATGTATCAGATAAGGGTTTAATAACCCAAATATATAAAGGAATCCTACAACTCAACAGAAAGACAAACAGCCAAATTTAAAAATGGGCAAAAGACATGAACAGACACTTTTCTGAAGAGCAAATACAAATGGCTCAAAAACATTCGAAAAAATGCTCAATTTCACTGGCTATTAGAGAAATGCAAATCAAAACCACAATGAGATATCATCTCACACCTACCAGAATAGGCATTATCCAAAAAACAAAATTACAAGTGTTGGAGAAGATGTGGAGAAAGAGGCACACTTATTCATTGCTTATGGGAATGTAGAATGGTGCAACCACTCTGGAAGATAGTGTGGAGGTTCCTCAGGAAGCTAAGTATAGATTTGCCATATGACCCAGCTATTCCATTGCTGGGTATATACTCAGAGGAACTGAAACTTAAGATGCAAACAGACATTTGTAAACCAATGTTTATTGCAGCATTATTCATGATTGCCAAGTGATGGAAACAGCCCAAATGTCTATCAATGGATGAGTGGATAAACAAAATGTGGTATATACACATGATGGAATATTATGCAGCTATAAGACAGAATGAAGACATGGAACATATAATAACATGGATGAACCTTGAGGACATTATTTTGAGTGAAATTAGCCAGAAACAAAAGGACAAATACTGTATAGTCTCACTAATATGAAATAATGAGCAAACTTTGAGAGTTGAAAGCTGATAATGCAGGTCACCAGGATATGGAAGGAGGGTAGAGATCAAGCATTTGATGAAGGACTACAGAAATGTACAGCAGGATAGATTGTTTAGATCCAGAAATAGATAGCATAATACTGTGTAATGGTAGCACAATATTGTAAGTACATGGAACAAAGATGTCTGTGAGTAAAGCTGAAAGACGTGGGATAGGGGAATGTATGACACCAGAGGTAAAGATAGATGATGAAGACTGGAACTGCATAACTTGGCAAAAACTGGAGTGGCCAGTGACTGTTGCTAAATATACAAATAAAAATGTTCTCACATGTGGGAGAACAAATGAATGTCAACCATCCATGGTGTTGAAAAAGGGATGGTATTTGGGAAAAACATAATCAAAGCAAACTGGAGTCTATGGTCAAAAGTAACATTTCAATATGCTTCCATTAAATGTAACAAAGGCAATATACCAAAGTTAACTGTGTATGAAAGGGGGATATAAGGGAAGGGTATGGGATTCTTGGTAGTGATGTTTTCTGTCCTCGCTATTGTATTGCAGACATTTTTTTCTTTTTATTATATTTTTTATTATTCACCAAAAAAACCTTTTTCATAATTATCAATGTGTTCAAGTGCTGACTGTGGTGATATATGTACAGGCAGAAGACTTGAACAAGCAGAAGAAAGGATCAGTGAATTGGAAGTCCAGACATCTGAATTCACACACATATTGCATATGTGATGATGCCATGAACAACTGATTGTACACTGTGGATGGTTGTATGTTATGTGACTATATCTCTATAAAGTTGTAGGAAAAAATATCAATAGAGGTAAAAGTGCTGGAGAAAACATGGAGAGAGGGATGTACTTATTTACTGTTGATGAGAAGGCAGAAGGGTGTAGCCTTTCTGGAGGTCACTGTGGTGGTTCCACAAGAAGCTAAGTATGTGGGGCCATAAGGTCCTACAACCTCATTATGGGGTATATATTTGGTAGATCCAAGAGCAGAGAGATGAATGGATATTTGCACGTTGGTGTTTATGGAGGCAGTATTCATGATTTGCAATGGGTGGAGGTGGCCTAAGGGTACACTGACTGAGGAACAGAATGGTAAACTGTGGTGTGTGCATACAATGGAATATTGAGCAACTATGAGAAGAAGTGAAGCTGAGAGACAGGCCACGAGGTGAATGGATCCTGTAGACAGCATGTTGAGTGAAATATGCCAGAAACAAAAGCAAACAGTATAATTCCTCACCAATATGGACTAACTACAATATGTAAACTCAGAATTGAATCTTAGAGCACAGCCTAACAGGGAAATGATTATTGTAATGGTCATTAGATTCTAAGCTCTTCCAGCAGTCAATCCCATTGCTGATTGTAATGGGTATCCCCAAACTCTGAGATGTTGATCCTTTAATGTATAATCTGATTGGTCTCTGGAACATGGGGCATCTGTTTTACACCTGAAACTCAGAGCTAGAGCTTGGCAGATATGAATATCAGTATTAACGCATACAGCATTGTTAAAAAAACAAAGCTGAAATACAGTCCAGACTTCAATTAGCAATATGAATAAACAGATCTGGTTAAGACTAGAGCAAATCAGGCCAAAGGATAAAAGTTGAAACTGACTGTGTGTTAAAACTTCAACTTCCATGTGAGACCAAGGGAAGAGATGTTTATTTGGTGTAGGATCCATATTTTCTAAACAATATAACTTCTACAGTCAGTTTGTTCAAACAGTACAATTACATGGAACTTTGAATAAGAAGTGAGCTACAGTAGGTCTGTATAAATTAGAATGAAATAGCAACACATACTAAAGTAATTTAGGTGGAAAATAAAAATATATATTCAGGGGCCCCCTGAAGAGCTGGGGGAGGATGCAGAGGTGTTGTACTTCCTCACCTGTACTGATGCTGATGTTCTCACAAACATTGGGGACTTATGGGTTGATGTGCTGAGCCCTCTGTCTTGGGGCTGGCCCCTATGAAGCTTGTTGCTGCAAGGGGAGGCTAAACCTGCTTATAATTGTGCCTAAGTTTCTCCCCCTGAGTGCCTCTTTGTTGCTCAGGTGTAGCCCTCTTTCTCTAAGCCAACTTTGTGGGTGATCTCACTGTTCTCCCCTGTATGTGGGACCTGACCCCCAGGGGTGTAAATCTCCCTGGCAATGCAGGATATGACTCCTGGGGATGAATCTGGACCCAGCATCATGGGATTGAGAACATCTTCCTGACCAAAAGGGGGATGCAAAATGAAACAAAATAAAGCTTTAGTGGCTAAGAGATTTCAAATGGAGTTGAGAGGTCACTCTGGTGGACATTCTTATGCACTATGTAGATAGTACATTTTAGGTTTTAATATATTGGAACAGGTAGAAGTAAATACCTGAAACTACAAAACTCCAATCCAGTAGCCTTGACTCTTGAAGATGAGCGTATAACAATGCAGCTTACAAGGGGTGACAGGGTGACTGTGAAAACCTTGTAGATCACACTCCCTTTATCCAGTGTATGGATGGATGAGTAGATAAATGGGGACAAAACTAAATGAAAAATAGAGTGGGATAGGGGGGTGATTTGAGTATTTTTTTATTTTTATTTTTTATTCTTATTCTCATTTTTTCTGGTGTAAGGAAAATGTTCAAAAATAGATTAGGGTGATGAGTGCATAACTATAACATGGTACTGTGAACTGTTTATTGTACATCATGGATGATTGTATAGTATGTGAATATACCTCAATAAAACTGAATTTAAAAAAAAAACAGTAGGAGAAGAATATGGAGCCCTCACTAGCACATACAACAAGACCTCCCTGGCCCAGTGTGAGACAGCCTGAACTCCCATTCCACAATATCAGGGAGCCAGTAACCCATACACACACACTGGGGTGCCTGTATGTCAGTGCCAGTATATCAAGTGGCAGACATAAACATTGACACAGGATCACCCTCCCAGAATTTGCCCTGCAGGCAGAGACAGCTTACAGATAGCTTAAGCAAGGTAGGAAACAATAAATTCAAAGCGGCCTTGGGCTAAGGATTACCTGATTAAAGTCTTAAAATAAGCATCTGGGAGGGGGAAAAGTCTATTTTCTAGGGAGTAGAGGGTGCATTCAAATTCCTGTAAAAAGGTTAATTCCTAAGGCCAGAACCATGCATAAGTCTGGGATAAGATTAAGGCTCAAAGAAGACAGAGAGGACCCTGCACTTCACATTCACCTCAGGTTAATCTTGATAGTAGGGCAAAGCTCTGAAGGGGACCACCAGCCAACATAAAGTCAATTTGCAAAGAGTCTAAAAGCTGTTTTTTGCATTGGTTGGTTTGTTTTTGTTACCTCCTGGCACTCAAGAAAATCTCTTTCATCTCGTTAAATGGATACAAACTTAAGGAACAGACAGCTCAGGGAATAAATACCACAGTTTTCACTTAAAAATATTAAAAGGTACAGTGTAAACAAAAGATTACAAGACAGAGAAAGACACAGAAAATGAAGGCCCACCCAAAGCAACAAGATGAAAATCCAGAAACCATCAATGAGGAAGACAGACCAGGCTTTGAAAATACCAAACTTTTTAAAAAGTTTCTCAATATGCTTAAAGATATAAAGGAAAACACAGAGAAAGAACTAAAGGATAACATGAAATCAATGAGTGAACACTATGAAAACCTCAATATGGAGATAGATATTCTTAAAAGGATCCAAACAGAAATACTGGAGTTAAAGACAAAAATACTTGAAATGAAAAATTCCCTAGAGAGTTTCAACAGCATGTAGCAGCTGGCAGAAGAAATAATCAGTGAACTTGAATACAAGGAAATTGAAATGATTCAGGCTGAGGAGCAGAAAGAAAAAAATAATTTTAATATGGATCAGAGACAAAGAGACTCGTGAGACATGATCAAGGGTACCAATACTCCCACTATGGAAGTATCAGTAGGAGAAGAAAGAGAGAAGAATGTAGAAAAAATATTCAAACAAATAATGGCAGAAAAGTTCCCAAATTTAATGAAAGATATGAATATCTATATTCAATAAAACCAACTGACTCCATACAGGATAACCTTGAAGACTACCATGCCCAGATACAAAAATGTCAAACTGTTGAATGCCAAGGACAAGCAGAGATTCCTGAAAGCCACAAGAGAAAAGCAATATGTTATGCATAAGGCAGCCTCAATAAGATTAAGTGCCATTTTCTCATCAGAAAACATGGTAGCAAGAAGGCAGTGGGATAAAATATTAAAAGTGCTGAAAGAAAACAATTGCCAACCAAGACTGTTTTGTCCCATGAGGCTGTCTTTCAAAAATAATGGAGGGTTTGAGACATTCCCAGATAAACAAAAGCTGAGAAAGTTCATCTCCACTAGCCCTGATCTACAAGCAATGCCAAAGGGTAATTATAAGTGCTAGTATTAGTCTACTGTATTTTTGGTTTGTAACTCCACTTTTTTTTTATTTCTAACAGATTCTAAAATGCATATGCATAAAAATTAGTGATAAATCTGTGGTTTTGGAGATACAATGTATAAAGATATAATTTGCAAAATATACAACAAAACATGGGTCATCGAGAGGTATAGAAGCAGTGTATGTGTATGCTACCTAAATTAACCTAGAATCTAATAAAAATAATTGATATAATCCCAAAGTGACTTGGGCAAAGAATAAAAATATATTTGCAGGCCCCCCTGAGGACCTGAGGGAAATGCAGAAGTATTGGAGTTCCTCACCTGGATCTGGACTGATGCTGATGTTGTCACAAACATTGAGGACTGGCAGTTTGATATGCCGAGCTCTCTATCATGGGATTTGTCCTTATTGAAGCTCATTAATGCAAAGAAAAGGTTAAACTTGTATATAATTGTGCCTAGGAGTCTCCACCTGAGTACCTCTTTGTTGCTCAGATGTGCCCCCCCCCCCCCCCAGTAAGCCACCTAGGCAGGTGAACTCACTGCCCTCCCCATCACATGGGACCTGACTCCCAGGGGTGTAAATCTCCCTGGCAATGAAGAAGGTGACTCCCAGAGATGAATCTGGACCCAGCATTGTGGAATTGAGAATATCATCTTGACCAAAAGAGGGATGCAAAATGAAACAAAATAAAGTTTCAGTGGTTGAGAGATTTCAAATGGAGCCAAGAGGTCACTCTGGCGGACATTCTTATGCACTGTATAGATAACATCTCTTAGGTTTAATGTATTGGAGTAGCTAGAAGTAAATACCTGAAACTATCAAACTCCAACCAAGTAGTCTGGACTCTTGAAAGACAATTGTATAACAATGTAGACTACAAGGGGTGACAGTGTGATTGTGAAACCTTGTGGATCACACTCCCTTTATCTTGTGTATGGATGGATGAGGAGAAAAATAGGGACAAAAACTAAATGAAAAATAGGTTGAGATGGGGGATGACTTGGGTGTTCTTCTTTACTTTTATTTTTTATCCTTATTCTGATTCTTTCTGATGTAAGGAAAATGTTCAAAAATAGATTGGGGTGATTAATGCATAACTATATGATAGTACTATGAACAGTTGATTGTACACCATGGATGATTGTATGGTACGTGAATATATTTCAATAAAACTGAATTAAAAAAATAATTGTTATAGATTTAGGATGTTCAGTTTAAACCTCAGGGTAATCACAAAGAAAATATATGAAAATTATATACAGAAGGAATGAGAAGGGACACAAATTGTTTCTATACAAAATATCAAATAAATATGAAAGTAGGTATTAGTGTAAGAATTGAGGGGTAAGAAGAGTATAAGACTTACAAAAATGAAGTAGGAAAATAGCAGAAGAAAGTCCTGCATTTTCAGAAGATACTTTAAATATAAATGGATTAAACTATCCAGTCAAAAGGCAGAGATTGGCAGAATGGATAAAAAAGCATGACCCAACTATATGCTGTGTACAAGAGACTCAACTTAAATTCAAAGACACAAGTAGGTTGAAAGCGAAAAGATGTAAAAAGTATACTATGCAAATAGTAGCCAAAGGAAACCAGGGGTAGCTATGCCAGTATCAGTCAAAATTAATTAGTCAATAAATTTTAAAACAGTTACAAGAAAAACAAGAAGGTCACTATATACTGAAAAAGTGGTCAATTGAACACGGAGATACACCAATTATACATATATATACACCTAATGACAAAGCCTCAAAATATATGAAGCAAATACTGACAGATATGAAAGGAGAAGTAGATGTACTACATTAATAGCAGGAGACATCAATTTGACACTTTCAATAGTAGGTAGAAAATTTAGACAGAAGACCAATATGAAAATAGAAGAGTTGAATGGTGCTATAAAACAACTAGACCTGTTTATGAGATATAACAAAGGCAGTGCTGAGAGTGATATTTATGGCTCTATATGCTTAAATTATAAAAGAAGAAAGGTCTCAAATCAGATAATTAACCTTAGAAATGGAACACTTCACCCAAAAGCAGCACAATATGCATCCTTCTGTAGTTAATTTCAGTCATTCTCTAGGATACACCATAATTTAGGTCACAAAATAGGTCTCAATAAATTTAAAAATTATTTTAAAATATTGGAATCATACAATGCATCTTCTCCAGCAACAGTGACATGAAATTAGAAATCAATAACAGAGGGACAACAGGAAAATACAAAAACATGTATTTTTTACATGTTAAACAATTGATGGGCCAAACAAGAAACCACAATATAAATTAGAAAATATGCTGAGGCCAAAGAAGAAAACACAACATACAAAAATTTATGAGATATAACAAAGGCAGTGCTGAGTGATATTTATGGCTCTATATGCTTAAATTATAAAAGAAGAAAGGTCTCAAATCAGATAATTAACCTTAGAAATGGAAAAACTAGAAAAAGAAGAGAAAACTAAACCCAAGCAAATACGACAAAGGGAATATCAATGATTAGAGCAGAGATAAATTAAACAGATAATTAATAAACAATAGGTAGAAGTAGTAAAACCAAAATTCACCAACCTTCATCTAAAATGACAGGGAAAAAAAGAAGAGGACACAACTAAAATCAGAAATGAAAGGGGGCATTACTACCAACACCACAGAAATAAAAAGAATAATAAGAGGATTCTATGAACAACCATACACCAACATATTAGATAAACTAGATGAAACAGGCAAATTCCTAGAAACACACAAATTGCCTACACAACTCAAGAAGAAATAGTAGATGTCAATAGACCAAAAACAAGTAAAGAGATGGAATCAGTAATCAAAAATCACCCCACCAAAGAAAAGCCCAGGACAAATGACTTTTCCTGGTGAATTTGACCAAACATTCCAGGAAGAATTAATACCAATCCTGCTTGAAGTCTCCCAAAAAACTGAAAAGGAAGGAACACTCCCTAACTCATTCTATGAGGCCAAAATCACTGCCACATGACAACCAGATAATGATACCATGAGGGAAGACTATTAAAAATCTATAAACCTTATGACTATAGATGCAAAAATTCTCAAAAATACTAGCAAACCAAATGTTAAAGAGAATTATAAACCATGAACAGGAGGAGTCTATCCCAGTTATTCAAGAGTGATTAACATTAACAGAATCAATTATGTTATACACCACATTAATGGAAAGAAGGAAGAAAAACACATGATAATCTCAATTCATGCTGAAAAGGTATTTCACAAAGTCCAGCACCCCTTCTTGATAAAAACATTGAGAGAACTAGGAATAGAAGGACATTTCCCAAGCATGATAAAGTGCATATGTGAAAAACCCACAGCAACATCATTCTCAATGTTGAAAGACTGAAAGCTGTACCTTGAAGATCTGGAACAAGACAAGGATGCCCACTGTCATCACTGTTATTCAAAATTGTACTGAAAGTTCTAGGCAGAACAATTAGGCAAGAAAAATAAATGAGGCATTCAAATTTGAAAAGAAGTAAAAGTTTCACTATTTTCAGATGACATGATCCTATCTTTAGAAAATCTATAAAAATCAACAGCAAAGCTACTAGACCTAATAAATGAATTCAGCAAAGTGGTGGGGTACAGGATCCACACTCAAAAATCACTAATGTTGCATGTGCCATGCATCCTGTGCCATTCTCTGGACCTCCTGGGGATCCCTGCATGGACCCCTGGGCCTCTACTAGCAGGGATCACCCCCATTTCCAGTTCCTGAGAGGGCTGGTGCACTCCACTTGCCCAGTAGCTGTGCTCACTGCAGGAGCGGGACCCTGCCTGGGCTCACAGCACCAACAGAAGAGTGATCTTTGAAAATATGTATTTGGAAGATAGTTATATTGTATTGAATGCCTTGTGTTGTGCTGCCATCAAAAAATCTGGTTACGCTCTGAGGAGGCCTGCTACCACTGCAGGACTGAACACCACAACCCTGAGATGAGTGTCCAGCCTGAGGAGGAACACTGTGAATAGATACACAATGATCAAGCAGCTTGGGAATGGAACCTATTGTTCCACCATGCTGGGAAGGAGCACTGAGTCTGGGGAACTGATTGCTATTAAAAAGATGAAAAGAAAGTTTTGTTCCTGGGAAGAATGCATGAAAATTTGGGAGGTTAAGCCTTTAAAGAAGCTCAACCATACTAATGCAGTAAAATTAAAAGAAGTTATCAGGGAGAATGATCATCTTTATTTTATCTTTGAGTACATGAAGGAAAACCTTTACCAGCTCATTAAAGAAATAAATAGTTTCCAGAGTCTGCTATAAGGAATATCATGTATCAGATATTGCAAGGACTGGCATCTATTCACAAACATGGTTTCTTTCATCAGGACTTAAACCTGAGAACTTCCTCTACATGGTATTAGAAGCTGTGAAAATTGCAGACTTTGCCCCAAGAATCCAATCTAGACCTCCATACACAGACTATGTATCTACCAGAAGGTACAGGGCTCCAGAGGTCCTCCTGAAGTCTCCAGCTACAGCTCCCCCATTGACATCTATGCCATGGGCTACATCATGGCTGAAGTGTACACTCTAAGGCCACTCTTCCCTGGAGCCAGTGAAATTGATATGATAGTCAAAATTTGCCAAGTGTTGAGGACACTGAGAAAAAGAGAAGCTGGCCTGGGGGCTACCAACTTTCAAATGCTATGAACTCCTACTGAACCCAGTATGTCCCCAATAATTTAAAGACTGATTCCAAATGCTAGAAGTGAAGTAATTCAGCTCATGAGAGACATGCTCCAGTAGGATCCCAAGAAATGACCAACTACTAGTCAGGCACTTTGATATCCTTACTTCCAGGTTGCTACCCACTGGGCAGCACCACACAGAGCCTTCAGGATTCAGGAAAACCACAGAAAGACATCCTGGAAAGGCAGGCCTACCTCCCCACATAAAGCCAGTCCCTCCTGCCCAACCCCCAACCAAACTGCACACACAGATTTCCTCACAACATCAAGCCAGTCAGCCTCCTCAGCATTTTGTGTATCCCTACAAAGCAGAGGCCTCCAGGAGAGATCACCTGAGCCACCTTCAAGAGGACAAGCCAAGCCTATTGCTTTTCCTATCCCTTCACATCAAGAGTCCTCAGTCAAAAATCCTAGCTGGCCTGGAGCACAAGAATGGCAAGATCAAGCCAGAGAGTAGGAGAAGATGGCGTCTTGTTTCCAAGTCAACAAAAGATTCTGATGTTTGGGCTGTGTTGGATGACTTGGGTTTCAGTCCATCCCTCTGAAAAAACAAGGAAAGACAGAGCAACAAGGCTTTCTGAAGATTTGAGGGTACTTTGGACCTGAAGCCCTCCAAACATGTGGGTACAGGGAATAGTGCACCCACCCAGACTTCACATCAGAGGTGAGACACAGCAACCGTGGGACACAGCAACCGTGGGACCTGCAGCCAAGCAGCACTACTTGAAGCATTCTCAATAGTTGCCTGGAATAAGTATATGAAATGGTATACTCCTGAATCCAGGCAAGGATTTTCTTCCATCTAATCCATGGTCTAATTCTGGTTCATCTGGAAAATCTTCAGGGACAGTATCAGTAATCAGCAAAATAAATTCAGTTGGCTCTGGCTCTACAAGTTCTACTGGACTGACTGGAAATTACATCTCTTCCTTTTTATAAAAAGAAATTGGTTCTGCTGTGCAGAGGGTACACTTTGGCACCTAGTCCAGAGCCTACCCCTGGTTATTCTTCCCTGAAGACTGTGAGACCTCATCCTGGTTGACCTTTCTTCCACACCCAGCCTAGAAGCACTCCTGAGTTGATGCCTCAGCCCCTGGCTGCCCAGCCAGTGCACAAAAGGACCATCTGGGCTTCCAAGTATGTGTCCTGGTGATGACTGCTGGAAGCCCTTTGCTGGGGAAAGTGGGACACTTTCCCTTGGCTGATCATGGTGTTCTACCTGTGAGAAACATGAAGACAGTGTAAAAACACGCAGTTTATAGTTATCTTCTGAACTAAGACATTTCAATATTCTTTTCTAAAGCTTTTTAAATATTCATTTGAATGCAATATCCTCTTTTGTCCAAAATTATTTCATTCTAAAACTGGTTTCCATTAGTTTCTTAAAAGCAGCATTTTGTACATGTAGATTACGTTTTAGCATTTTATACAGTCAACTTTGTAGTGAACTTTTTAAAAATTAATTGATCTTCCTTTGGGGTACCAGATAATATTTTATACAGATTTTTAAAATGTAATGAATTTGATGTAATAGTGCAACAAGGGTGCAATTTAGGCTTATGTGATAAAGGGTTATTTTCTCAATGTGCTTGGATATTTGTGAAGGGGTTAAATTTTGAATGTAGCTGTTGTGTGAGGTGAATCATGGGAGGAAGGAAGGAAGAGACACAAACTGATATAGCATAACTTTACAGAAGAAAATTTATTGAATTAACAAGACTACAAACATTTATCATTAATGACATGATAGTTGAAAGTAAAGCAGTCTGTCCAGTAGACAAAGGAAAGGAAAAGAAAAACTCACCAAACCAGGGAAAGCCCCCACATCTGATACTACTGGCTGGGGAAGTCCCACTCTTCAGCCAATCACAGTCCCGGTTGGCACATGGTCCCAGGCAGAGCGTCCCCTCCTGGTTAAGACCTTCAACCTTTCCTGAGACCCAGGCCAGTATTTATGGCAACTTGTCCAGGAGTAGAAGTGCTTTGCTGCACATCTCAAGGAAGGGCTAATTCCCTAGGGTGATCACAAGACTTCCTTATCTTAGTTTCACCAGCATGTTTGCAGGGGGACATCTAACCCCTGGTGGAGGTACACATGATCTGTTAACTATTATCAAGACTACTGGGCACTCTGTTAAGCTTCAGTGACTTCCTTTGTTATACATATCTTCAGTCCTCACTCCCTTGTAGACAGACTGGCACCTGCTAACATGCAGAGCAGCTATCTGCTTATGGTTCATGTTGGTTTGATCCACACATTACACTTTCTACAATTTCTAACACAGTAGCACATTCGATACATCAGGCTTTCATAGCACTAGAAAATTGTTCTGTTTTTCTCAATATCACAGTATTAGTTTGATTTTTTAACACCACTGTGCTGTTCTAAAAGTTCTAGCTATTATGTAATTTGCTTTGGGTTTTTGGGGGTTTTCCTCCAGATGAAGGAACTCTTAAGTAAATACTTTTTGAAATTTTTACAACACCCTTTAAGTTAGTTTGAGATATCCAAATGAAACCAAGATTAATCATACAGCATCTCATTTCATGTTCTTCCATTTTTGAAATCAAATTGTAGAGGAACCCTCAAAAGTCAAAGCTTCTCAACATAAAGGTTAACACAGTCAAACTCCTGTCCCTGCCAGGATGCAGGACCAAAAAACTGAGTTTCAAAACATTGGATTTTTTATGAAGATAACTGATGGAATTTTGCATTCAGTTCAGTTGAATTTTGCATTTAGTCCTGGTTAGGAGCAGGCAATGAATAAACTTCTGTCCTAGCCAAATTCTCAGGGCAATCTGGGGAAGAGAAAAGATTTATGGCAGAGGTTCCCCTTATCTGGGAAGTCATAGTTACCATGAGGCTAGTGTTCAGGGCATGCCACATTTGAACTCCTAAACCTTTTGTAGTTTCATTCAACAGTAAGAGGAAGAACTGGGCAGAGATTGTTCCATTGAGAGGAATGTATTCAGCAATTTCTAAAATGACAGAGCCAGTTTGGAGACAGAAAGTCAAAAGATCCACTATCATCCATCTCTGTAGAGCATATTTTTCTCTGCTCATGGTATGTTTAAGGCAAGAGGAAAGATCACCACCAGTGCATCCAATATAATTTCAACAGTATATTGACTCACATTCTCCCAGGCCTCGAGTTACTACTGTCTTTGGGCCACCAGGCTCTAGGATACAGCAACTTGAACCATATCATGTTATCATTTATATAGGTTTAAAATAGTTGAATATTGGCACTTTCATATGGTTCAACCTATTAAGTCAGTAATTATTGCTTTGGTCTATTAATAATATATTGCAGCCCAAATGAATTAGCATTGCTTCCAAAGGGCCGTAACCTAAATTCAGGGAATAATTTATGTGGAGAATCTGGCTCAAAAATACACTTGACCAATCAGCTGTGATCTGTAGGGGCATGAGTAAAGCACATGAAGGATGTGAATTTGATGAATAATAATGTCTTGTTCACAAACAGGCAGCAAAGCTCAAGAGAATGAAAACATATATGCAAGCACAACTTGAAGCTGAATTCATTTCTGTATTATATTCTCAACTCATTACCTAAAGCAACAGAAAATGTGTTCTCAGAGATGAGCCATTTACTATGAGCTTAATATTTATATTCCCTTTTGTACTATGTATAAAAAGTAAATTTATCTGAAACCTTACTTGGCTTCCCAGAAAGCCAGTTTTAAATTGTAAATACCCTCTGCAGAAGCAAAGGGAACTTGAATTTCATATTCTTGGCATGCTAGCTTATGCAGAGGTCCCCAAAATTTTTTAAATTGAAAAATCTAGTTACCTGGTTATATACACTATGAAATTGTTTTTCTAAAACTTTTGTAGAGGCCAACTTTGTAAAATATTTTATTGTCTTCCTCTATCTTTTCCTTTGTTTACTAGCAAACACCTTCCCTTGGAAAGCCAAACACTTTTATTCACATGAACATGAAGAAGTGGATACACAGTTGAGAAAACCAGAGGACCAAAAACAAAAATCTAAATCCCAATAATCTAGCAAAATCTTCTAAAGTACTCTTTTCCCCCACAAATGTATAAAGGGCAAAGAGTTTTTATCAGCTATGTACTACACAAGGGAACAGGGACCACTTTTTGTTAACTGAAAATAAAATGCTGTGTACTGCATATAATTTTAATGACTATAGACTTACATTTATTTATAATACAAAACACCAACAGGAATGATGAAGTTAACTGTACCTATTTATGATTATACCTCATTTACAGTCAGGAAGCTTTCTGGGACAGCAGGAAATGGTACAGGCTTGGCTCTCATTCTGGTCCCAAGGGTTTAGTGACAGGGATATGCTGAGGGTGGGGTACAGGCATGCCTCACATACAGCAAGCTCATCAGGGAAAGCTACATCAGCATAAAAGCTATTTTCATTTTACAACACGTTATTTTTACAATAAAATCCCATTAGGTACCAAGCCCTCACTCACTCATATATAACGGGATTTTTACATTTGAAGGAATTTGGTTTTCAAACAGTTTTTTAGGCATACCTCTTGCCCAAAGGACTGTATACATTCTAATAAAGCTAAACTATGTTAGTGAGAGTGAATACAATCAAGGTAACATGGAAAACAAAGCAATACCTGTTTTTAAGTGCAAATACAAGTGACATTACAGCTAATGTGCACCATGTTTTCTCAATAGTAGCATTTCCCTACCATTTAATCCATAGTTTGTGCCATTAAGAGGAAGGAAAAAAAACGAATGCAGGCTGTTTGTTACAGCTCAGTATAGTACCAAAAGCAATATGGGAAAAAGAAAAATGTTTGACATGCTAATATTTTATATCATTTAAAACATACTGTACCAACTTGTTTATTAATATATGTTGTAAACTTTTAGAATGATTTTTACAATTTCCTACCAAAGGTACTATATTTTATATAATTTATTTTGAGGACCTTCTTATGGAAACCACTGAGAAGACAAACTGGAGGCAAATATCAGATTAATCTGTATCTTCATTTTCTTATGGGTACTGTACTAATATGAATTTAAAATAACATAAAAAAGTCATTGATCTCAGATATCACAGTATGGATCACAGTTTAATCACCTGATTTGATTACAAAGGAATAACTGAGAATAAATTTATTTATAAAGAAAATATACATAATAATGAAAATATAGGAGGGCAGAAAACCACATAAGCAAGACCCTTCTTGAAAAAAAAATCTTGCTTTTTTAATATCATTTCCTAATGTGTTTAAAAACATGGATTGACTTTATGTAAGGAAAATTCTCTTGCCCCAAATAAAGTGAAAGTTTCAGAAAAATTGAAAAAAAAACCACTAGTATTCCTATGCACTATTTAATGAAGAATCTGAGGAGGAAATCAAGAAAAAAATTTCATTTACAATAGCAACTAAAAGAATCAAATATATAGGAATACATTTAACCAACATGCAAAGTGCTTGTATAGGGAAAAATGCAAAACAGTGCTAAAGAAAATCAAAGAAGACCTAAATGAATGGAAGGACATTCCAGATTCATGGATTGGAAGATTAAATATTGTTAATATGTCAACTCTACCCAAAACAATTTACATATTCAATTCAATCCCAATGAAAATACCAACAACCTTCTTTTCAGAAATGGAAATGCCAATCATCAAATTTACATGGAAGGGTACAGGACCCTGACTACCAAAAGGCATCTTGAAAAAGAAGAAAGAAGAGGATGATCATTGAGGAAAATGGTGGAGTAGGGAACTCCAGGAATCACTCCTCCTCCAAAAATGGCTAATGGGAAGGCAGAAACTATCTGAAACAATTTTTCCCAGGCTCTGGAGGCCAAGGAAGCACCATATAGCATCCAGGGAAGAATGGGAGAAAGAAACTGAAAAACTGCAGTAAAAAAATGTAATTCATTCCCAGGTGGCTGCTGGTGCACATTCCCTCTCTTTTTCAATGCAACCTTATTGAGATGTATTCACACACACCATATAATCCATCCAAAGTATACAATCAGTGGCTCACTGTATCATCATATAGTTGTGCATTCATCACCGCAATCAGTTTTGGGACATTTTCATTACTCCAAAATAAAAAAATAAATAAAATAGAAAAGAACACCCAAAACTTCCCATTCCCCTTATCTCCACCAATTAATTACATTTTTTTTGTCTTTATTTTATTACTCATCTGACCACACACTAGATAAAGGGAGTGTCAGACACAAAGTTTTCACAATCACACATTCACACAATAAAAGCTGTAGTTATCCACTCATCATCAAGACTCCAGTCTACTGGATTACAGTTCAACAGATTTAGGTAATTCCTTCTAGCTAATCTAATACACTAGAAGCTGAAAAGGAATATCTATATAATGCATCAGAATAACCTCCAAGGTGACCTCATGACTCCAAATTTGAAATCTCTTAGCCACTGAAACTTTATTTTCTTCCATTTCTTTTCCCCCTTTGGGTCAGGAAGACATTCTCAATCCCATGATGGCAGGACCAAGCTCATCACTGGGAGTCTTGTCCCATGTTGCTATGGAGACTTACACCCCTGGGAGTCATGTCCCACATAGGGGGAAGTGCAGTGAATTTACCTTCCAAGTTGGCTTGGAGAGAAAGGCCACATCTGAGCAACAAAAGAGGTTCTCTGGGTGTGGCTCTTAGGCAAAATTATAAGTCAGCTTAGCTTCTCCTTTGCAGGAATAAGTTTCATAAGGGAAAGCTCCAAGACCAAGGGCTTGACTTATTAAATTTGGAGTCCCTAATGCTTGTGAAAATATCAGGAATTCCCCAGGTGGGGAGGTTTAATATTTCCACATTTTCCCCTAGTTCCTCAAGGCAATTTTGCAAATATTATTTTTTATTTTCTGCTTAAAATACTCTGCCATCCCCTACTCTTGAGGCAAACTGCCTCTGGTTTAGTCCCTTGTTGGCTGTTGCAGACAGAGAAGTATGTGGAAGCCCTTCTCCCCAAGAACAGGGGTGGGGCATGGCAAAGTACTGATCACAGCTTTTGATCAGTGAATTTAGATAGCTGAGTACTGGCTCTGAACTGCTGTGGCCATTGTTTCAAACATGCCCCCAACAGGGGTGAAGGCAGTGGAGGTTTAAAGGTGCCAGGCCTCTCTAACACAGCAAAGAACAGTTTGCTGAAGAGCAGCATCTACTTTGCAGGCCAGAAGAGTGCATCTTCATGGAGGTGTCAAAAAAGGCTTTTTGGTGTCTTTCCTGACCCTCTCCCCAGGGCCCCTTGGAAGTAGTCTGCACTTCCTTCATGGATCCCTGGTCCTGTTTCAACTGGGAAATTCTAACTTGGGAAAGTCCTCTCCAGGGTGACCCTTCTACCAGAATTTGACCTCCAGACAAAAGCAGGGAGAGGCAATGAAAGAAGAACAAAAAGAACTATAAAGGCAAAGTAAAAGCAAACAGAAAAGATCAAGAATCCTAGAGAAGGAACAGACAAAAGGAAGCATTCTACTGGGGGTGAAACAATTGCACAAATAGTGCACTATTAAAAATTGTACCACATAACCAGGACAAGAATCAGATGAAGAGCTGAATAAAACTGATTATTTAAACACAGGCAAACCTAAAGGTCTAGAATAAATTGAAAAAGTGTCAAAGAAGTGCATTAACACAAATCCAAGCAACAATAAAACCCTAAACATGAGGGAGAAATGGACCTTCAGAGTTTAACTCATTGAGATAATCAGATGCCTGTATATCAACAAAAAATTACAAGCTATACAAAGAAACAGGAAAATATGGTTCAATCAAGGGAACAAATTAAACCCTCAAAGGAGATGCAGAATTTGGAAAAACTAATCAAAGGTGTTCAAACAAATCTCCTAAATTAATTCAAGAAGATGAAGAAAAATATGGATAAGGAGGTAATAGATATTAAGAAGACAATGTGTTAGCATAAAAAGGAATTTGTAAATTTATAAAAAAAACATAAAGGAAATTATGGGGATGAAAGGTACAATAATAGAGATTAAAAATACACCACAATCCTACAGCAGCAGATTTGAACAGGCAGAAGAAAGAATTAACACTCTAGAAGACAGGAGAGGATGTGGAGAAATCAAACATTCATTCACTGTTGGTGGAAATATAACATGGTACAGCTGCTGTGCGAGACAGTTTGGCAGTTCTTCAGGAAGCTTGGTATAGAATTTCCATACGACTTGGCAATCTGGCCACTATGTATATATCCAGAAGAAATAAAAGCAGGCACTTGAACAGACATTTGCAAACTGATGTTCATAATGGCATTATTCACAATTGCCCGAAGATTGAAGTGATCAAAGTGTCCATCAACTGATGAATGGATAAACAAAATGTTGTATATACATATAATGGAATATTCAGTAGTTAGAAGGAATGAAGTCCTGATGCATGCAACAACATGGATGAACCTTGAGGGCATAATGTTGAGTGAAATAAGTCAGACACAGAAGGACAAATATTGTATGATCTCACTGATATGAACAAATTTATAATAAACAAACCCATAGAGTTAGAATCTAGAATAGAGGTTACCAGGAGATAGACTGGTGGTAGAGACTGGGGAGCTAATGCTTTATTTGTGTAGAAACTCTAATTAGGTTAATTGTAAATATTTGAAAATGGATAGGGGTTAAGGTAGCACATTACTGTAAATGTAATTAAGAGAGCTGAACTATTTGTGGGAAAGTGGTTTAATATATTACAAGAAGGAAAACTAGAGGATAAAACATGGGACTGTATAACACAGTAACCCTGTTGTGGGTTATGACAATAGTTAATAGTACAAATATGATAATGCTCTTTTGTGAAATATAAAAAATGTACATCACTATTACATAGTGTTAATAATACGGTGGTGAAAGGGAAAAAATACACCTAATGCAAACTCTGGCATATAGTTAACAGAAATATTTTAATACTCTTTCATCAATTGTAACAAAGGTACCACACCAATGCAAAGTATCAACAATAGGAGGTTATAAGAGAATGTATTTTTACATGACTGTGACAGTTTGGATGTATTATGTCCCACCAAAATGCCATGTTCTTTAATGCAAACTTGTGGGCACAGATGTATTAGTGTTGATTAGGTAGCAAACTATTGATTGAGTGTTTCCATGTAGATGTGACTCAATCAACTGTGGGTGAGAGTTTTTATTGGATAATTTCCATGTAGGTGTTATGCCACCCATTCAGAGTAGGTACTAATTGAATCACTGGAGTCCTATGAAAGTGTTCACAGACAGAAGGAGGTGCTGCAGCCAAGAGAGACACCTTGAAGAATGCACAGGTACTGAGAGTGGAGCTGGAACACAACCTGGGATCAGTAGACACCAGCCAATGCCTTCCCAGCTAACAGAGGTTTTCCAGAGGAAATTGGCCTTCCTTCCTTGAAAGTATACTTGTGTTGATGCCCTCATTTGGACATTTTCATGGCCTTCAGACTGTAACTTTGTAACCAAATAAACCCCCTTTATAAAAGCCAATCCATTTCTGGTACTTTGCATAATGGGAGCTTAGCAAGCAGGAACAATGACTTTTATGTAAACCTACAATTTCTCAAATTAAAAAATATATGTATCACAATAAAAATTACAACACTCTGCTAAGTGAAAGCAACCAGACACAAAGTACTACATTTACATGGTTCCATCTACATAAAATGTAAATATAAATACATCTATAGAGACAGAATTAGATTAGAGGATATGAAAAGCTGGGGAAGGAAGGAGGGAGTGAGAGGTGACTGCTAAGGGGTCTGGGGATTTTCTTTTTGGAATAATGAAAAGTTCTAAAATTGACTGTGGTGATGAATGCACAACTCTGTGATTATACTAAAAGTCATTGATTGTACACTTTAGGTGGTTTGTATGATATGTGACTATATCTCAATAAAACTTCATTAAAAAAGAAGAAAGGAGATTGAGGACACCCTCTTCCTATTTTAAAAACTTATTTCAAAGCTACAGCAATCAACACAGCATGGTACTGGCACAAATATATGCTTATAGACCAATGGAACAGAATTGAGAGTTCAGAAATAAACCCTTTCATCTATGGCCAAATTCATTTTGACAAGTGTGCCAAATTCACTCAATGTGGAAAGAATGGTCTCTTCACAGATGGTGCTGCAAAACTGGATATCCATATCCTGCAAAATGATTGAGGTGGACCACTACCTCATACCATATACCAAAAATAACTGAAAGACAAATATAATAAATAAACTACAAACTTCTTAGGAAAAAATGTAGGGAAGCATCTTTGGGACATTGTGTTAGGCAATGGTTACTTAGAATTTATATCAAAAGCATGAGCAAGAAAAGACAAATTATATGTGGGACTTCATCAACATTTAAAACTTTACTGCTTGAAAGGCTACATCATGAAAGTAAAATGAAAAGCAACTGAATAAGAGGAAATATTTGGGAACAAATTATCTGATAAAGGTTTAATATATAGAATACATAAAGAAATCTTACAATTCAACAACAAAAAGACAACCAATTCAATTAAAAAATGGGCAAAAGATGAATAGATATTCCTCCAGAGAAGATATTCTAGTTGCCAAACACCACATGAAATGATGTGCAACATAATTAGTCATTAGAGAAATGCAAAAAACACAGCAATAAAATTCCATTTCACTGTCCATTATAACGGCACTAATAAAAAGCAAACAAAAGGGTTCCAGGAAGATGGTGGATTAGGAGAGACAGAGCAAAATTCACCCCTGTGAAAAACACTAGATAAAGGACAGAAAGCACCCCATAACAGCAGTTCCAGAATTCCACTGGCTGGGCAGGGACTTCTGTACCACATGGTGAGTACATAGGTTGAGAAGCCAAGAGACTGTATTTAAGACCAGAGAGTATTCAGCCCAGAATGCTGCCAAGGAATGGGTGGTTGGAGCTGGCTGACTAGTGAGGAGGGGAGCAGCCTTCCACACCCCATGTACCCTCCTCAGCACTTGCCTGGGGTGATAACACATTGTACACCCACAGCCAAGAATCCTGATGACAGGGACTGGCAGTTGGAGCAGGCAGATTACTGTGGAAGAGGGTAGCACTCCATGCCCCATTCAACCATCTTAGTGGTTGACTGGGGAGATAACCCTTCACAGCCCCCAAGCTGCCAATCTGGGGACTGGCCACCAAGCACAGAGCAAGCTGCTTTCTAAGTCCAAACTCTGAAGTTGGCTGGTGAGATAACAATTCACAACCCCAAGGCCAACAGCTTTACTGAGGGAATTTGGGATTCAGCAGACTTGTGACAGCATCCACTCTTCCAACATGGAAGCCCATGGTGTGCACAGCCTAGAGGCAAGAGTGCCACATGGAAATGCAAGGAGCCCTCCCCCAATGCCAGGAACTTGTGGGTGCATGGAAGACAGAGACAGTGGAGTATTTGAGCTGGAAGGTGAGACATGCAACACTGCAGTCACAGAGTAATCCACCCACAGCCTCATGAATAGTTGGGACCACTGTGTCCTGGAGTAGACTCCCTGACAAACTGCACAGGGCACACCCCACACCCACAGGGCTTGCAGTCCCCAGTGCACACCAAAATTTGGTGCACTGATTGGATTCAAACATGGTTTATACCCCCACTCAGTGCATAGATGAAGTTGGGGGAGAACTGGCTTGAGGGTAAGAGGTGGCTCAAGAGCCCCATCTGATGGTAGGACAGGGAAAGTGCACTCCACCAAGCTGTAGTTCTGCCAAATTATAGATAAATGTTCACATAATCATGCATATCCTAAAAGAACCCTATTGAGATAAGCAAATGCCAAGAGGACAAAAACAGCAGAAAATTAAAAAGCATATGAAGAAACCAGAAGATATGGACAACCCAAATGTCTGAAATATAAAGCCAGAGGAGACATAGAACATGGAACAATTAATCAAAGAATATACAAAACATCAGTGTCATGGCTAAGGATATAAAGGACATCAAGAAGACCCTAGAAGAACTTAAAGAAGAATTTGCAAGAGTAAATTTAAAATATAGTAGATTTATTGAAATAAAAGATACTGTTGATCAAATTAAAAATATTCTTGAGCTTCAAAACAACAGGTTTGAAGAGGCAGATGAAAGAATTAGTGAACTCAAGGATGGGACAATGGAAGGCAAAAGCAAAAAGGAATGAATGGTGAAAAAACTGAAAAATTTGAAATGGATCTCAGGAAAAGATGGACAATATGAAGCACACAAACATAAGAATCATTGGTGCTCCAGAAGGTGAAGAGAAGAGTAAAGGGCTAGGTAGAATATGTGAAGACATTGTTGGGAAAAACTTCCAAGCCTTCTAAATGACATAAATAGGCAGGCAGATCAAAGATGCCCAATGAACTCCAAATAGAATAAATCCAAATAAACCCATGGCAAGACATATTCTGAACAGACTGTCAAATGCTGAAGAGAAAAAGAAAGTTCTGAAGACAGCAAGAGAGAAGCAATCCATCACATACAAGAGAAACAACATAACACTAAGTACTGACTACTCAGCAGGCACGATGGAGGTGAGAAGTCAATGGTATGACATATTCAAACTTCTGAAAGAAAAAAACTGCCAGCAAAGAATTCTTTATCCAGGAAAGCCCTCCTTCAAAATTGAGGGATAGCTTAAAACTTTCACAGAAAAACAAATGTGAAGAAAATTTGTTAACAAGAGATCTCCCCTGCCAAGAAATATTAAAGGAAGTTCTACCAGCTGAGAAAAAAAGAAAAGAGAGAGGCCTGGGGAAGGGAACAGAACTGAAGAGTATTAGTATGGATAACTTAAAGGAAATAAAGAGAGAGGGGGAAAACTAGATCTGACAACTAAAAACCAAAGTATAAGATGGCTGATTCAAGAACTGCCTTAACAGTAATAACATTGAATGTGAATGGATTAAACTACCCAATTAAAAGATATAGATTAGCAGAATGGATTTTAAAATAGGCTGTTTAGAAGAGACTCATTTTAGGCCCAGCAACACAAACAGATTGAAAGTGAAAGGATGGGAAAAATATTCCATGCAAGCTATAGCCAAAAGAAAGCAGGAGTAGCAATACAAATTTCAGGTAAAAATAGACTTTAAATGCAAGGATGTCATAAATGTATATGCATCCAATCAAGGTTCTCCAAAGTACATGAGACAAACTTTGGCAAAACTGAATGAAGCAACAGATGTTTCCACAATATTCATAGGAGACTTCAATACAATACTCTGTCCTATAGATAGAAAAACCAGACAAATGACCAATAAGGGAATTCAACCTAAACAATGTAATAAATGTGTTGGACTTAACAGACATAGGTAGAGTATTACATCCCAAATTACCAGGATATACATACTATTCTAGTGCTCATGGAACATTCTCCAGGATAGATCATATACTGTGGCATAAAATAAGCCTCAATAAATTTAAAATGACTGAAATTATTCAAAGCACTTTCTCTGACTACAATGGAAGGCAACTAAAAGTCAATAACCATCAAAGATCTAGAACATTCACAAATGTCTGGAGGTTAAACAACACACTCCTAAACAATCAGTTGGTCAAAGAAGAAACTGCAAGAGAAATTGCTAAATATCTAGAGATAAAAGAAAACAAGAACACAACATATCAAAACTTGTGGGATGCAGCAAAGGTTGTGTTGATGGGGAAAATTATAGCTATAAATGTATATGTTGAAAGAGAAGAAAGAGCCTAAATCAAAGAATTAATGCACCAACTGGAGAAGCTAGCAAACTAACCACAAAGCAAGTAGAAGAAAAGAAATATCAAGGATTAACACAGAAATAAATGATATGGAGAACAGAAAAACCACAGAGAGAATAAATAGAACAAAAAGTTGGTTCTTTGAGAAGAGCAACAAGATTGACAAACACTTAGCTAAAGTGACAAAGTCAAAAAGAGAGAAGACCCAAATTAAAAAATAATAAATGAGAGGGGAGACATTACTACAGATTGTGAAGAAATTTTCAAAATCATAAAGGGATATTATGAGCAACTGTATGCCAAAAAAAAAAAAACTAGACAATTTAGAGGAAATGAATAACTTCCTGTAAACTCATGAATGACCTAGAATGACCAGAGAAGAATTAGAAGACCTCAACAAACCAATCACAAGTAAAGAAATCCAATCAGTTGTCAAAAAGCTTCATACAATAAAATCCCAGGGCAAGATGGCTTCACAGGGGAATTCTTACCAAACTTTCAAAAAAGAACTGTCACCATTCTAGCTCAAACTCTTTCAAAACATTGAAGAAAATGGAACCCTACTTAACTCATTTTATGAAGCCAACATCACTCTAATACCAAAACCAGATAAAGATGCTGCAGGAAAGGAAAACTATAGGCCAATCTCCCTAATGAATATATGTGCTGCTTTGGGTGTTTTATGTCCCAAAACACCATGCTCATTAATGCAATCTTGTTGGGGCAGACGTATGAGTGTTGATTAGATTGGAATCTTTGAGTATTTCCATGGAGATGTGACTCAGTCAACTGTGGGCAAAAATGTTTGATTAAACTATTTCCATGGATATATGGAAACTGCCTATTCAGGGTGGGTCTTGATTTAATCACTATCGTATAAAAGAGATGACAAACAGAAGGACCTCAGAGAAGCTGAGAATGACATTTGGAGAGCAACTTAGAGAGACATTTTGGAGATAGCCTTTGAAAGCAGACTTTTGCTGACACTTTGCTCTCCAGAAGCTAAGAGAGGACAAATGCCCCAAGAGCAATATTTTGAAGAATGCACAGGAGCTGAGAGAAGAGCTGGAACACAACCTGGGATCAGCAGATGCCAGCCACATGCCTTCCCAGCTAACAGATGTTTTCTCTATGACATTGGCCTTCCTTCGCTGAAGGTATACTTGTGTTGATGTCTAAATCTGGACACTTTCATGGCCTTCAGACTGCAACTTTGTAACCAAATAAACCCCCTTTATAAAAGTCAATTCGTTTCTGATATTTTGCATAATGGCAGCATTAGCAAACAAACAATATAGATGCAAAAATTCTCAACAAAATACTTGCAAATCAAATCCAAAGCACATTAAAAAATCATACATCATGACCAAGTGGGATTCATCCCAGGAATGCAAGGGCAGTTCAGTGTAAGAAAATCAATCAATGTAATACAAAACATTAACAAATCAAAGAGGAAAAATCAAATGATCATCTCAATAGACGCTGAAAAAGCATTCCACAAAATTCAGCATTCTTTTTGGATAAAAACACTTCAAAAGGTAGGAATTGGAGGAAACTTCATCAATATGTTAAATGGCATATATGAAAAAACCCACAGCCAGCATAGTACTCAATGATGAGAGACTGAAAGATCAGGATGAAGACAAGGATGCCCACTGTCACCATGATTATTCAACATTGTGCAAGAAGTTCTAGCCAGAGAAATCCAGCAAGACAAAGTAATACATCACATCCAGATTGCAAAGGAAGAAGTAAAACTGTCATTGTTTGAGGATATGATTTTACATTTGAAAAATCCTGAGAAATTGATGACACACCTATGTGAGCTAATAAAAAAAATGCAGCAAAGTGGCATGATACAAGATTAGTATACATAAGTCAGTAATGTTCATATACACTAGAAATTACCTAACTGAAGAGACACTCAAGAAAAAGACTCCATTCTCAATAGCAACTAAAAAAATCAAGTACCTAGGGATAAACTTATCCAAGGATGTAAAAGACATCTACACAGAAAATTACATAACTTTACCAAGAGAAAAGGAAACTAAAGAGATGGAAAGATATTCCTTGTGCATGGATAGGAAAGCTAAACATCATTAAGATGTCAATCCTACCTGTACTGGTCTACAGATTCAGTGCAATTCCAATCAAAATTCCAACAACCTACATTGCAGGCATGGTTATTCAATTTATTTGGAAGGGAAAGGGGCCTCAAATTGCTAAAAATATTCTTAAAAAGAAAAACAAAGTGGGAAGACTTACACTTCCTGATTTTGAAGCATACTATAAAGCCACAGTAGGCAAAACAGCATGGTATTGGCACAAAGATAGACATATTGATCAATGGAATAAAATTGAGAATTCAGAAATAGACACCCAGATCTATGATTGACCTATTTTTGATAAGGCTCCCAAATCCACTGACCTGGAACAGAAGAGACTCTTCAAAAAATGGGGCTGGGAGAAGTGGTGTTATTAGTTAGGGTTCTCTAGGGAAACAGAATCAATGAGAGGTGTCTCTGATTATCAAATTGCAAAAGTGACTCACGCAACTGTGGGTATGCATGAGTCCAAATTCTGTAGAGCCATCAACAAACTGTCAACTCCAAGGAAGATGTCCGATGAACTCCTCAGGAAACGAACCAGCAACTTCGACGAACTCCTCAGGAAATGAACTGGGATCTTCGACGAACTTGTTTGAACTCCTCAGGAAATGAACCGGCAACTTCGACAAACTCCTCAGGAAATGCTTCACTGGGCAGCCAAAGAAGAAGTGAAGGACCTCTATCTGTCTTGCTTATAAGTCTTCAACTGATTAATTGGATTAAATCCAGCCAATTGCATTCTCTCATTGTGGAAGGCATGCCCTTTGATGAGTCATCAGTCACAGCTGCAGTCAGTTGACTGATGATTTAATAAACCAGCCTGTTGGTTTATTAACCAGCCTCAAACATCCTCACAGCAATTGTTAGGCCAGTGTTTGCTTGACCAGACAGCTGGGTCACCTGGCCAAGTTGACACATGAACCTAATGATCACAAGTGGCTATCCATATCCAAAAGAATGAAAGAAGACCTCTACCTCACACGCTATACAAAAATTAACTCAAAGTGGATCAAAGACCTCAACATAAGATACAGTACCATAAAATTTCTGGAAGATAATGTAGGGAGACATCTTCAAGACTTAGTATTAGGAGGTAGCTTCTTTGACTTTAAACCCAAAGCACAAGCAATGAAAGAAAAAATAGATAAATGGGAACTCCTCAAAATTAAAAGCTTCTGGACCTCAAAGGAATTTGTCCAAAAGGTGAAGAGGCAGCCAAGGCAATGGGAGAAAATATTTGGAAACCATGAATCTAATAAGAGACTGATATCTTGCATATATAAAGAAATCCTATAACTCAATGACAATAGTAGAAAGAGTCCAATTATAAAATGGGCAAAAGATATGGAAAGACATTTCTCCAAAGAGGAAACACAAAAGGCTAAAAAACATGAAAAATGTTCATCTTCACTAGCTATTAGTGAAATGCCATTCAAGACCACAATGAGATATATCACAATAAGAATGGCTACCATTAAAAAAACAGGAAACTACAAATGCTGGAGAGGATGTGGAGAGATTGGAACTCTTATTCATTGCTAGTTTGGACTGTATAATGGTACAGCCATCGTGGAACACAGTTTTGTTGTTCCTCAGAAAACTAGATGTTGAGTTACCCTTTGATCCAGCAATTTCATGTCTTGGTATATACCTAGAAGATCTGAAAGCAGTGATATGAACACGTATTTGCACATTGATGTTCATAGTGGCATTGTTCACAATTGTCAAGAGATGGAAACAATCCACATGTCCTTCAACAGATGAGTGGATAAACAAACTGTGGTACATACATATGATGGAATACTACACAGCAGTAAGAAGCAACAAGGTCATGAAACATATGATAACATGGTTGAACCTTGAAGATACAATGCGAGTGAAATAAGCCAGACACAAAAGGAGAGATATTGTATCTCTTATAATGTAGAATACAGGGTACCTAGAGATAGAAGCTAGTGAATGGGGAATGATAATCTAATATCAGATATGATAATGAGGGTGAACTTAATGGCATGGGAATGGTCAGAGTTGACTATGGTTCATTAATGGGATTATAAATATTAGTGATGCATTGAAGGTAAGCACAGTTGTAAATGGTTGTTTAAAGGCATGTAACCCACAGAGTAGCACCACAAGCCTAAATAAGTTTTAGCATGATATACAAGATATGACACTGGTGCAGAGAGTTAACAACAGAGTGGTATACAGAAAAACTACGCATTACATACATAGACTTTTTAAATAGGAATATCTTACCAACACTACACTAATACTAGGGATGAATAATTAGGAGCTAATAAGAGTTCTGTGATGTTTTACATTATTATAATCATTTAAAGTTGAGAGTGATGATGATTGTACAACTAAGCGAAGATAATGTAAGAAACTGACCTTTTATCTTGGGATAGAATACATATTAAGTGAAATTAGTAACCCACTACTTAAAAAATCAGGTTCACAACTTGAGGTTTGCTCTTTGAAACTTCGGGCCAACTTGGCAAATAAATTCATTAACCTTCCCCTTATGTGGAACATGACTGGAAGGGGAATGAATATCATGTGGAACATGACTCCCAGGAATATGTCAGGAAGTGAGGGATTGAAAATGCCTACTTGACCAAAAGGGAGAAAAGAAAGGTAACACACTGAAGTTGTATAAAAGATTCACTCCCTAAGTTTTAACTCTCAGAAACTTAAATCCAGACAAGTCCTAAAATCCAGATGCAATTGCCTCTTTAAAGACAACAATCAGATGCAGCTCACTTCCCCATACTGTCAACACCCCCCTTTCAATATGAACAAGGTAGAGCAGTCACTAACTAGACACCCCTGAAAATGGTGAAAGAGATTAAGTGAGAGGAAGAGGTAGCAACAAACCAGTACTATTTAACAAAGGTCTGTGAATACTGATACTAGATAGATAGATAGATAGATAGATAGATAGATAGATAGATAGATAGATAGATAGATAGATAGATGCTGGTGTGTTGGAATATCTGGAAGGAAAGAAATGACATAGGTGGAACTGTAACCTATAACATTCTTTGAAATTTGCTCTATAGCTACTTGTTAAATTGTGCTCTGAGAGTCTTCACCTTTCTGTATATACCCTATATTTAATAATAAGGAAAGAACTGAAACTGTGGAACTGTAACCCATAATTTCTGAATTTAACTATATAACTGCTTGTTGAGCTACACATCAAAAGTTAACACCTTTCTGTATGTATGTTATATTTTACAATAATGGAAATAACTGAAGTTGTGGAACTGTGATCCATGACACTCTTTGAAATTTGCTCTTTACTTGTTAAATTGTACTTTGAAAGTTATCAATGTTATGTATATATGTTGAAGTTCACAATAAAAAGTGCATTTAAAAACAGGAAAGAACCAATGGAAAGGATGCTGAGATGTAGGAACACTTGTTCATTGTTGATAGGAATGTAAAATTTTACACCTATGGTGGAAAACAACTTGGAGGCCGCTCAGAAAGGTTAAGTATAGAATTATCATATAAGCTGACAAAAGAATTGGAAGCAGGAACTCAGATGTTTGCACACTGATGTTCATAGTGGCATTATTCACAATTGCAAAAAAATAAAAGCAACACATATCCCTCAAGAGATGAATGTATAAACATAATATGGTATATATAAACAATGCCATATTATTCAGTTGTAAAAAGGAATTAATTTTTCATACACTTTTGTTGTGAAATAATAGACCAAATTTCAAAGAATCTATTGGTTACAGTTCTACCATTTCAGTTATTCTTTCTAGTTATTCTAATACCCTAGGATCTAAAATATATATATATTTATAAAAAGATTCAGTATTTGTAATCCTTTGTTAAATCCTATCTTGCCTGTTGCTACCCCTTCCTCCCATTTAATCACTTTCTTGATCTTCAGGGGTGTCTAGATAGTGACCACTCTAACTTGTTCATATTTAAAAGGGTGTTGACATTATGGGGAAGGGGGATGCATCTTGTTGATGTGCTTAAAGAGGTTGTTGCCTCTGGGTTTTAAGAACTGTCTGGCATAGGAACACTGGTGGATTTAAGTTTCTAAAAAATAAACTTTGAAAGTGAAACTTCTATATAGTCTCAGTTAGGGACCTAGGTATTTCAGGACTACTGTTGGTTAGGGCTTGGCATACTGTGGCCATTTGGGTAATCTATCTGGGGCTTGCATAAGGGTAACATCCAGGATAGCTGCTTGACTCTATTTGAAATCTCTTAGCCACTGTAATCTTGTTTTTTACCTTTCTTTTCCCCCTTTCTGTCATGAAGGCACTTTCAATCCCTCGATGCCAGGGCCAGGCTTATTCCTGGGAGTCATGTCCCACATTTTGATATGTGAATGAAATTAAGTTTTGATATATGAATGAAACTTGAAAACATCATGTTGAATGAAATAAGCCAGACAGAAAATGACAAATATGGTATGATTTCACTGACATGAAATAATTAGAATAAGCAGATTCATAGAGTGAGAAACTGGAATACACTTTACCAGGGGCCAGGTTGGGGATAGGGAATGGGGATTTACTGCTTAATTGGTATATACATTCTATTTGGGGATATGAAAAAAATTTTGTAATGGATGCAGTGATCGATCTCAACATTTTGAATGTAATTAACACCACTAAATTATATATTTGCATGGGGTTGTAAACGAGAAATTTTAGGTTGTATATTGGTTACTAGAATAAATTTTTAAGAAAACATAAAACATAGAATGGTACAACACAGTGAATCCAATGTGAACACTGGACTATACTTAGGAGTATGAGTATAATATTATTTCATCAGTTGTAACAAAAGAACCACACTAATGCAAATTGTTAATAATGAGGAAAACTGCATGTTGTAGTGGGTATATGGAATCTCTGTATTTTCTGCATGATTTTTCTGTAAGCCTGCAACTTCTCTAATAAAAAAATTATTTACAAATATACATCTAAACCTCAACATATACAAAAATTAAATCTAAATTAATCATGGATGCAATATAACAGCTAAGTTTATAAAACTCTTAGAAGAAAACATAGGGGAAATATCTTCAGGACTTTGTATGAAGCAATGGTTTCTTAGACATAGCAAAATCAAAGGCAACAAAAGAAAAAATAGATGGAGTGGACTTCATGAAAATTACAAACTTTTGTGCATTAACAGACATTATCAAAAAAGTGAATCATGACCAACAGAACGGGAGAAAGTATTTGGAAACCATATGTGCTGTTTTGAATCTATTATGTCCCCCACAAAAGCCATGTTTTTTAATCTAATCTTTTGGCTGCAGACTTATTATGTGAGAGTTCTTTTTATTAGGTTGTTTCCATGGAGATGTGACCCACACAGCTGTGGGTGAGACTTTTGATTAGATTATTTCCATGGAGGTGTGACCCTGCCTATTCAAGGTGGGTCTTAATTAGTTTAATGGAGTCCTTAAGAGAGCTCAGGGGCTGACACAGACCCAGACACATGAAGGTGCAGACAGAAAGACATTTGGAGATGCTAAGCTAAGAGATGAACCCCAGAGTTTGACCCAGAGAAGCTAAGAGAGGACCCCCAAACACTTAGAGAGAAATGTCCTGGGAGAACAAGCAAGGATGCACAGGAGCTGAGAGAGAGAAACTAAGGGACAGAAGCCCAGAAACATTTTGGAGAAAGCCATTTTGAAACAAGAATCTGGGAGCTAAGGAAAAGCAGACACCAGCCACATGCCTTCCCAGCTGACAGAGGTATTCCAGCTACAAAATACTGCCTTTCTTCAGTGAAGGTATCCTCTTGTTGATGCCTTAGCTTGGACACTTTTATGGTCTTATAACTGTAGCTCTGTAACTTAATAAATCCCCTTTATAAAAGCCAATCAATATCTGGTATTTTGCATAGAGGCAGCTTTAGCAAACCAGTACAGATTTTGGTACCAGAGAAGTGGGGTGCTCTTGTGTTTACAAATACCAAACCCATTGGAATGGCCTAAGTGGATAAGGGGAAGATTCTGGAAGAACTGTGTCTAGATTGTGTCTGGAAGAACTGTGTCTAAAACTGTGTCTAGATTGTTTTGAAGAGACTTTTGGTGGAAATATGGACTTTAAACATACTTCTGATGAGGTCTTGAAAAGAAATAATGAATATGTCATTGCCAACTGGAAGAAAGGTGATCTTTGTTTCAAAGTACTGGAGAATTTGGCCAAATTAAGTCCTGGTGTCAGATGGAAGGCAGAATTTGAAAATGATGAGCTGGGATATATAGCTGAAGAGATCTCCAAACTAAATGTGAAAAATGCAGCCTGGCTTCTCCTTGCAGCTTATAGTAAAATGTGTGAGGATAGAGATAAGCTGATAACTTAACCCCTGGGTACAAAGAACTAAAAATTGATTGTCTGAAAAATTCCAGGCTTCCAGAAATTGAGACCCCAGAAGCTATTTCCCCACATGAAGATTTATCAAAATCTGGAGCAACCAGCCATTTCAGTACAAGTCAGGATTGCAGGTGGAGTTATCCAGGAAGAATTTGTGGAAAGTCCTATTGTCTGATGGTATTGACCCTTGTATGCTGCAAGCCAAGCCAACAAATCTTCTGTGAGATCTGTATAAATGGAACTACTGCCAGTCTGAATTACAATGGAAAGAAAAGGGAAACTGAAGGAAAAGTTTCTTCAAATGTGGAACCATGGAAGCCAAGATCTGAAACCAAGAAATCTTGGACCAGGAGAGCGGACTCACCTATGCATGTGAAGAGGTGAGTTTTCTCCAGAGGCAGAGGGTAGGCTTTCCACCTCAACAATCAAGAAGTCTGCTGCCACTTCAAGCCTCAGAGAGGGTGGAGTAACATTCCTCAGTGATTGGGGAGAGTCTGGCCCACACACCACTGTTGTGAAGGGGTTGAGAATGTTCCCTGGGAATGGCAGAGTGTCTGGGTGACACCCAGATGTTTGAGGAGGGTGGAGCCAAGAACAAGGTGGTCTCCAATACTTGGAGCAATCATGCCAGCATTTGGAGAAAGTAAAGCTGCTGTATAAGAAAGTGTGGGGCTGCTGTTCTCTCAAGCTTCAAGAATGAAACATCATTCAATAAATGGCTCTCAGACATTGAAATCTAATGGAGTTTACCCTGTGGGTTTTAGGAACTGTTTCAGTCCCATGACCCTATGTTGCTTCCAATTTTTCCCTATAGCAATGGGAATTTTTATCCAATGACTGTCCCTCTTTTGTATATTGGAAGCAGATAGCTTGTTCTATGTTGCACAGACAGAGGGGAATTTTGCCTTAGGACAAAGCACACCTGTAACTGATTTTGGTAAGACTTTGTACTTATTTATTGTTACTTAAATGATTTAAGCTTTTGTGATATTGTGATGGAATGAATGTGTGTTTGCATTTGGAAAGAAAATGTCTTTCTGGGGCCCAGGGGATGGAATGTGCCAGTTTGAAATTGTTATGTAGCCCAGGAAAGGCTGTGTTCTCTGCATCCAGTCATGTAGATGTGAACTTATTGTTGGTGGAATCATTTGATTATCTTGTTTCCATGGAGAGTTGACCCACTGAACTGTGGGTGAGACATTTTGATAGATTATTTCCATGTAGGTGTGGCCCCACCAATTCCAGGTGGGTCTTAAATAGATCACTTGAGTCCTTAAGAGAGCTGAGAGCCCACACAGACCCAATGCTTGGAGACACTGGGAGATGCAGACAGAAGGATATTTAGAGATGCTAAGCTAAGAGATGAAGCCCAGAGTTTGATCAGAAGAAAAGAGAGGACTCCTAGATGCTTAGAGAGAAACACCCTGGAAGAACAAGCAAGGATGCACAGAGGCTGAAAGAGAGAAACTATGAAAGACAAAAGCCCAGAGACATTTTGTAGAAAACCATTTTGAAACCAGAACTCAGGAGCAAAGGACAAGCAGACACCAGCCATGTAACTTTTCAGCTGACAGAGGTGTTCCAGATGCCATCAGCCTCCCTTCAGTGAAAGTTATCTTCTTGTTGATGCCTTAGTTTGGACACTTTTATGGCCTTTGAACAGCAATTTGTAACCTAATAAATCCCCTTTATAAAAGCCAATCTATTTCTGGTATTTTGCATAATGGCATCTTTGGCAAACCAGGACAAGGATCCCTACCTCACACCTTACACAAAAATTAACTCAAAATAGAGCAAAGACCCAAAGATAAGAACCAGGACTATAAAACTCTTAGAAGAAGATGTAGGGAAGCATCTTCAAGATATTTTGGTGGGCAATGGTTTCTTTGACTTTACACCCAAAGCACAAGAAATGAGGGAAAAAATAGATCACTTGAACCTCCTCAAAACCAAGAACTTTTGTACATCAAAGGATTTTGCCAGGAAAGTGAAAAGATAACCTACTTAATGGAGAAAATATTTGGAAACCACATATCCAATGAGGTTTTAATATTGAGAATAAATATAAAATAATCCTACAACTCAACAATAAAAAGACAACCCAATTTTAAAAATGGGGAAAAGAGTTGAATAGACATTTCTCCAAAGAGGATATACAAATGGCTAAAAAGCACATGAAAAGATGCTCAAATGACTAGCTGTTAGGGACATGCAAATCAAAACCCCAGTGAGATACCAATTCACATCCACTGGAATGGGTACAATTAAAACAAAAAGGAAATTACAGATGCTGCAGATGACATGGAGAAGTAGGAACACTCATTCATTGCTGGTGGGAATGTAAAATGGTACAGCCACTCACTGTGGAAGACAGTTTGGCAGTTCCTCAGGAAATCCCATTACTAGGTATATATCCAGAAGAACTGAAAGCAAGGACTTGAACAGATATTTGTGCAACAATGTTCATAGTAGCATTATTCACATCTGCCAAAAGATGAAACCAACCCAATGTACATCAGCTGATGAATGGATAAACAAACTGTGGTATGTAAACACAATGGAATAGAGAGACTTCCAGGAAGATGGCAGATTAAGAAAGGCAGAGCAAACTTCTCCTTCATGAAAAAGACTCAACAAAGTACAGAAAGCACTTCAGAACAGCAGTTCCAGGGAGCCCCTGGCCAAACAGGGACATCTACACCACATAGTGGGGAATTAGATGGAGAGGCAAAGAGAATATGCTTGAAAGGACAGGGTGAGTTTGTTTGGCCAGGAACACTGCCAGGGACTGGCAGTTGGACCTGGCCACCCAGCATGGGAAAGAGCAGTTTTCCATGCCCTATGCACCCATTTCAGCAGCTGGCAGGGGAGATAACCATTCAGAGCACTGCAGCCGAGAGTTCCTAGGAGGGAACTCAGGATTCAGCAGTCTTGTGCTAACCACACTCACTCTTCCTCCATGGAAGTACATGTGCACAGCTGAGAGGCAAGGGTGTTGCATTGAAGTGTGAGGAGCCCCTCCCCAACCCCAGAGGCTTGTGGGCACATGGCAGACAAAGACTGTGGTGCATTTGAGCTGGAGGGTGAGATGTGCAGCCCCATAGCCCCAGAGTGGTCCCTTCCAGCCCCAGGAACTTCTGGACCCATTGTGCCCTAGAGTGGACTCCTCATGGAAGTGTGCAAGGCCTGCCTCCCACCCACAAGGCTGGCAGCCCCCAGGGCACATGGAGAACTGCTGTGCTCACTGGATTTGCACCAGGTTTGGACCCCTCCTAGTGAACAGACATAGTTGGGGGAGAGCTGGCTTAAAAGTAAGAATGGCTCAAGATCACCATTTGCTGATAGCATGGGGAAAGTGCACTCCACCAAGCTGAACCTCTATGAAATTAAAGATGAATGTTCAAATAATCATACATATCCCAAAATAACCTTCCAAGATAAGCAAATGCCTCAAGGCCAACAACAGAAAATCATAAAGCACATGAAGAAACTAAAATATATGGACAAGCCAAACAAGCAAATTAAAAAGCCAGAGAAGACAGAACTAGGATCAATTAATCAAAGAATTACACACAAATCTACAAAACAACTTAAATGAATTGGCTAAGGATATAAAGGACATTGAGAAGACTCTATAAGAGCATAAAGAAGAATTTGAAAGAGAAAACTAAAAAAGAGCAGCTCTTATGGAAATGGAAGACACTGTTGATCAAATTAAAAATGTATTAGAGACACACAACAGCAGACTTGAAAGGCAGAAGAAAGAATAAGTGAACTACAGGAAATACAAATGAATGCAAATGCACAAAAGAACAAATGGTGAAAAAAATCACACAATTTGAAAGGGATCTCAGAGAAAAGACGGACAATATGAAGCAAATAAATATAAGAATCATTCGTGCACCAAAAGGTGAAGAGAAGAGTAAAGGGCTAGGAAGAGAAATGGAAGACATAGTCAAGGAAAACTTCCCAACCCTTCTAAATGACATAAATATGCAAATCCAAGATGCCAAATGAACTCCAAATAGAATAAATCCAAATAAACCCACTCTGAGATATATACTAATGAGATTTTCAAATGCTGAAGACAAAGATAAAGTCCTGAAACTGCAAGAGAGAAGAGATTCACCACATGCAAGGGAAATCACATAAGACTAAGTATTGATTACTCAGTGGGTACCAAGGAGGTGAGAAGGCAGTCGTATGACATATTTAAAATTCTGAAAGAGAAAAATAACCAGCCAAGAATTCTTTATCCAGAAAAGCTTTCTTTCAAACTTGAGGGAGATTTTAAAATTTTCACAAACAAACGCAGAGAAAATTTGTTAACAAGAGACCTCCCCTGCAAGAAATATTAAATGCAGTTCTACTAGCTGAGAAGAAAGGAGAGAGAGGACTGGAGAAGGGCAAGGAACTAAACAGTATTAGTAAGGGTAACTAAAATGAAAAAAAGAGAGGGGGAAAACAGATCTGATGAATAAAAACCAAAGGATAAAATGGTTGATTCAAGAACTGCACTCACAGTAATAATATTGAAAGTGAGTGGATTAAATTCCCCAATTAAAAGATACAGATTGGCAGAATGGATTAAAAAGTATGAACCATTTATATGCTGTTTACAAGAGACTCAACTTAGACCCAGCAACACAAAGAGATTGAAAGTGAAAGGATGGAAAAAATATTCCATGCAAGCTACAGCCAAAAGAAAGCAAGGGTAGCAATACTAATATCAGACAAAAGAGGCTTTAAAGGCAAAGAAATCATAAGAGACAAAGGACACTATATATTAATCAAAAGGACAATTCACCAAGAAAAAATAGCAATTACAGATGTTTATGCACACAATCAAGGTGCTCCAAAGTACATGAGACAAATAATGGAAAAATTGAAGGAAGCAATAGATGTTTCTACAATAAGAGAGTGGGAGACATCAATACACCACTTTCTTCTATAGATAGAACAACCCAACAGAGGACCAATCAGGAAATTGAGAACCTAGACAATGTGATAAATGAATTAGACTTAATAGACATATACAGACCATTAAATCCAAATTACCAGGGTATACATTCCTCTCCAGCATTCATGGAACGTTGTCCAGGATAGATCATATGCTGGGGTAAAAAAACAAGCCTCAATAAATTTAACAAGATTGAAATTATTCAAAGCACAACTTCTGACCACAATGAAATGCAACCAGAAATCAGTAAACACCAAAGAACCAGAACATTCACAAATATGTGGAGGTTAAACAACACTCCTAAACAATCAGCAGGTCTACGAATAAACTGCAAGAGAAATTAGCAAATATCTAGAAATGAGTGAAAATAAGAACAAAACATATCAACATATGTAGGATGCTGCAAAGGCAGTGCTGAGGAGGAAACTTTTATCTCTAAATGCACACATTAAAAATGAAAAATAGCTAAAATCAAAGACCTAACCAAACAACTGAAGAAGCTAAGAATGATCAGCAAACTGATCCTAAAGGAAGTAGAAGAAATGAAATAACAAGGATTGAAGCAGAAATAAATTATAGATTAAAAAAAAAAAACAGACAGAATAAATAAAACCAAAAGCTGGTTCTTTGAGAAAATCAACATGACTGACAAACCCTTAGCTAGACTGACAAAGTAAAAAAGAGAGAAGACCCAAATACACAGAATCACAAATGAAAATGAGGATATTACTGTGGATATCAAAGAAATTTTAAAAATCACAAGACACTATGAACAACCCCATGCCAAAATAAACTAGACAATTTAGAAGAAATGGATAATTTCCTGAAAACATATGAACAGTCTAGACTGACCTGAGAAGAAATAGAAGACCTGAACAAATGAATCACAAGTAAAGAGATCCCATCAGTTATCAAAAGTTTCCTACAAATAAAAGCCCAGTGCCAGGTGGCTTCACAGGGGAAGTTTACCAAACTTTCCAAAAAGAACTGACACCATTCCTGCTCAAAACCTTACAAAAAATTGAAGAAAAAGGAACACTACTGTGCCAGTTTGGATGTATTATGTCCCCCAAAACACCATGTTCTTTGATGCAATCTTATGGGGGCAGGCAGATTAGTGTTGATGTGGTTGGAATCCTTTGAGCGCTTCCATGGAGATGTACTCAGTCAACTGTGGGTGAGGCTTTTGATTTGATAATTTCCAAGGATGTGTTACCCCATCCATTCAGGGTTGGTCTTAATTGAATCACTGGAGTCCTATAAAAGTCCTATAAAAAGATAGAAGGAGGTGCTGCAGCCAAGGGAGACACTGAAGAATGCATAGGAGCTGACAGTGGAGCTGGAACACAACCTGGGATCAGCAGACACCAGTCACATGTCTTCCCAGCTAACAGAGGTTTTCTGGATGCCACTGGCCTTCCTACAGTGAAGGTATACTTGTGTTGATGCCTTCATTTGGACACTCTCATGGCCTTCAGACTGTAACTTTGTAACTAAATAAACCCTCTCTATAAAAGTCAATCCATTTCTGGTGTTTTGCATAATGGCAGCATTAGCATACCAGAACAACTACCTAACTCTTTTTATGAAGGTAATATCACTCTAATACCAAAACCAGAAAAAGATGCTAAGAGAAAGGTGACTTACAGGCCAATCTTCCTAATTAATGTAGATGCAAATATTCTTAACAAAATACTTGCATATCAAATCCAAAGACACATTAAAGGAATCATATAACAGGACCAAGTGGGGTTCCTTCCAGGCAGGCAAGAGTGGTTGAACATAAGAGAATCAATTAATATACAAATCAAAAGGGAAAATCAAATGAACATCTCAATAGATGCTGAAAAAGCATTTGACAAAATTCACCATCCTTTTATAATAAAATTCTTCAAAAGCTAGTAATTGAAGGAAACTTCCTCAATATGATAAAGGGCATAATGAAAAACCCACAGTCAGGATAGTATTCAATGGTGAGTGTGTTAGTTAGGGTTCTCTAGGGAAACAGAATCAACAAGAGATATCTATAAATATAAGATTTTATAAAAGTGTCTCATGTAACTGTGGGTATGCACGAGTCCAAATTCCATAGGGCAGGCAGCAAATTGGCAACTCCAATGAAGATGTTCAATGAACTCCTCAGGCAGTGAACTGGCAACATTGATGAACATGTTGGATGAATTCCTCAGGAAATGAACTGGCAACTTTGATGAACTCCTCAGGAAATGCTTCACTGGTTAGCTGAAGAAGAAGTGGATGTCCTCTATCTGCCTCGCTTAAAAGTCTTCAACTGATTGGATTAAATCCAGCTGATTACATTCTCTCATTGTGGAAGACACACCCTTCATTGTTGTAATCAGTCACAGCTGCAGCCAATTGGCTGATGATTTAATAAACCAGTCTTCTGGTTTATTAACCAGCCACAAATGCCCTTGCAGTAATAGTTAGGCCAGTGCTTGCTTGACCAGACACCTGGGTACCATCACCTGGCCAAGTTGATGCATGAACCTAACCATCACAGTGAGATTGAAAACCTTCCCCCTAAGATCAGGAATGAGACAAAGATGCCTGATGTCACCATTAGTATTCAACATTGTGCTAGAAGTTCTAGCCAGAGCAATCAGGCAAGGCAGAGAAATAAAAGCCATCCAAAATTGGAAGGGAAGAAGTAAAACTGTCATTATTTGCAGATGATATGATCTTATATTTGGAAAATCCTGAGAAATCAATGACACAGCTACATGATCTAATAAACAAATTCAGCAAAGTGGTGGAATACAAGATTAATATGCAAAATTCAGTAATGTTCCTATACAGTAGAAATGACCTAACTGAAGGCACACTTGAAAAAAATTCTGTTCACAATAGCAACTTAAAAAAAACCAGTATGTAGGAGTAAACTTAACAAGGATGTACTAGACCTCGACACAGAAAATTACATAACTTTACTAAAAGAAATCAAAGGAGACCTAAATAGGTGGAAAGATATTCCATGTTCACAGATAGGAAGGCTAAATGTCATTAAGATATCAACTCCACCCAAACAAATCTACAGGTTCAATGCAATTCCAATCAAAATTCAAACAACCTTCTTTGCAGATATGGAAAACCTAGTTATCAAATTTATTTAGAAGGGAAAGGGGCCTTGAATTGCTAAAAGCATTCTAAAAAAGAACAAAGTGGGAGGGTTTACACTTTCTGACTTTAAAGCCTACTATAAAGCCACACTAGTCAAAACAGCATGGTACTGAAGATGGCAGACTGGTGAGCTGTAAGTTTTAGTTACTCCTCCAGGAAAGTAGGTAAAAAGCCAGGAACTGCGTGGACTGGACACCACAGAGCAATCTGTCTTTGGGCATACTTCATACAACACTCATGAAAATGTCGAACTGCTGAGATCAGCGAAATCTGTAAGTTTTTGCAGCCAGGGGACCCGCGCCCCTCCCTGCCAGGCTCAGTCCCGTGGGAGGAGGGGCTGCCAGCTCCGGGAAGGAGAAGGGAGAACTGCAGTGGTAGCCCTTCTAGGAAACTCATTCTACTGATCCATACTCCAACCATAGATAGACTGAGACCAGACACCAGAGAATCTGAGAGCTGCCAGCCCAGCAGAGAGGAGACAGGCATAGAAAAAAAAAAAAAAAATAACACGAAAAACTCCAAAATAAAAGCAGAGGATTTTTGGAGTTCTGGTGAACACAGAAAGGGGAAGGGCGAAGCTCAGGCCTTGAGGCGCATATGCAAATCCCAAAGAAAAGCTGATCTCTCTGCCCTGTGGACCTTTCCTTAATGGCACTGGTTGCTTTGTCTATTAGCATTTCAATAACCCATTAGATCTCTGAGGAGGGCCCTTTTTTTTTTTTTGTTTTTAATCCTTTTTTCTTTTTCTAAAACAATTACTCTAAGAAGCCCAAAACAGAAAGCTTCAAAGACATTCAATTTGGGCACGTCAAGTCAAGAGCAGAACTAAGAGAGCTCTGAGACAAAAGGCAATAATCCAGTGGCTGAGAAAATTCACTAAACACCACAACTTCCCAAGAAAAGGGGGGTGTCCGCTCACAGCCACCATCCTGGTGGACAGGAAACACTCCTGCCCATCGCCAGCCCCATAGCCCAGAGCTGCCCCAGACAACCCAGTGTGACGGAAGTGCTTCAAATAACAGGCACACACCACAAAACTGGGCGTGGACATTAGCCTTCCCTGCAACCTCAGCTGATTGTCCCAGAGCTGGGAAGGTGGAGCAGTGTGAATTAACAAAGCCCCATTCAGCCATCATTTCAGCAGACTGGGAGCCTCCCTACACAGCCCAGCAGCCCAGAACTGCCCATCTGGGCACAGTCATCCCTCAACAGAGGACCCGGGGGGCACAGCCTGGAAGAGGGGCCCACTTGCAAGTCTCAGGAACCATACGCCAATACCAAAGACTTGTGGGTCAGTGGCAGAGACAAACTGTGGCAGGACTGAACTGAAGGATTAGACTATTGCAGCAGCTTTAAAACTCTAGGATCATCAGGGAGATTTTATTCTTAGGGCCACCCCCCCTCCCCGACTGCCCAGAAACACGCCCCACATACAGGGCAGGCAATACCAACTACACATGCAAGCTTGGTACACCAATTGGGCCCCACAAGACTCACTCCCCCACTCACCAAAAAGGCTAAGCAGGGGAGAACTGGCTTGTGGAGAACAGGTGGCTCGTGGACGCCACCTGCTGGTTAGTTAGAGAAAGTGTACTCCACGAAGCTGTAGATCTGATAAATTAGAGATAAGGACTTCAATAGGTCTACAAACCCTAAAAGAACCCTATCAAGTTCAGCAAATGCCACGAGGCCAAAAACAACAGAAAATTATAAAGCATATGAAAAAACCAGACGATATGGATAACCCAAGCCCAAGCACCCAAATCAAAAGACCAGAAGAGACGCAGCACCTAGAGCAGCTACTCAAAGAACTAAAGATGAACAATGAGACCATAGTACGGGATATGAAGGAAATCAAGAAGACTCTGGAACAACATAAAGAAGACATTGCAAGACTAAATAAAAAAATGGATGATCTTATGGAAATTAAAGAAACTGCTGACCAAATTAAAAAGATTCTGGACACTCATAGTACAAGACTAGAGGAAGTTGAACAACGAATCAGTGACCTGGAAGATGACAGAATGGAAAATGAAAGCATAAAAGAAAGAATGGGGAAAAAAATTGAAAAAATCGAAATGGACCTCAGGGATATGATAGATAATATGAAACGTCCAAATATAAGACTCATTGGTGTCCCAGAAGGGGAAGAAAAGGGTAAAGGTCTAGGAAGAGTATTCAAAGAAATTGTTGGGGAAAACTTCCCAAATCTTCAAAACAACATAAATACACAAATCATAAATGCTCAGCGAACTCCAAATAGAATAAATCCAAATAAACCCACTCCGAGACATATACTGATCACACTGTCAAACACAGAAGAGAAGGAGCAAGTTCTGAAAGCAGCAAGAGAAAAGCAATTCACCACATACAAAGGAAACAGCATAAGACTAAGTAGTGACTACTCAGCAGCCACCATGGAGGCGAGAAGGCAGTGGCACGATATATTTAAAATTCTGAGTGAGAAAAATTTCCAGCCAAGAATACTTTATCCAGCAAAGCTCTCCTTCAAATTTGATGGAGAGCTTAAATTTTTCACAGACAAACAAATGCTGAGAGAATTTGCTAACAAGAGATCTGCCCTACTGGAGATACTAAAGGGAGCCCTACAGACAGAGAAACAAAGACAGGACAGAGAGACTTGGAGAAAGGTTCAGTACTAAAGAGATTCGGTATGGGTACAATAAAGGATATTAATAGAGAGAGGGAAAAATATGGCAAACATAAACCAAAGGATAAGATGGCCGATTCAAGAAATGCCTTCACGGTTTTAACGTTGAATGTAAATGGATTAAACTCCCCAATTAAAAGATATAGATTCACAGAATGGATCAAAAAAAATGAACCATCAATATGTTGCATACAAGAGACTCACCTTAGACACAGGGACAAAAAGAAACTGAAAGTGAAAGGATGGAAAAAAATATTTCATGCAAGCTACAGCCAAAAGAAAGCAGGTGTAGCAATATTAATCTCAGATAAAATAGACTTCAAATGCAGGGATGTTTTGAGAAACACAAAAGGCCACTACATACTAATAAAAGGGGCAATTCAGCAAGAAGAAATAACAATCGTAAATGTCTATGCACCCAACCAAGGTGCCACAAAATACATGAGAGAAACACTGGCAAAACTAAAGGAAGCAATTGATGTTTCCACAATAATTGTGGGAGACTTCAACACATCACTCTCTCCTATAGATAGATCAACCAGACAGAAGACCAATAAGGAAATTGAAAACCTAAACAATCTGATAAATGAATTAGATTTAACAGACATCTACAGGACATTACATCCCAAATCACCAGGATACACATACTTTTCTAGTGCTCACGGAACTTTCTGCAGAATAGATCATATGCTGGGACATAAAACAAGCCTCAATAAATTTAAAAAGATTGAAATTATTCAAAACACATTCTCTGACCACAGTGGAATACAATTAGAAGTCAATAACCATCAGAGACTTAGAAAATTCACAAATACCTGGAGGTTAAACAACACACTCCTAAACAATCAATGGGTTAAAGAAGAAATAGCAAGAAAAATTGCTAAATATATAGAGACGAATGAAAATGAGAACACAACATACCAAAACCTATGGGATGCAGCAAAAGCAGTGCTAAGGGGGAAATTTATAGCACTAAACGCATATATTAAAAAGGAAGAAAGAGCCAAAATCAAAGAACTAAAGGATCAACTGAAGAAGCTAGAAAATGAACAGCAAACCAATCCTAAACCAAGTAGAAGAAAAGAAATAACAAGGATTAAAGCAGAAATAAATGACATAGAGAACAAAAAAACAATAGAGAGGATAAATATCACCAAAAGTTGGTTCTTTGAGAAGATCAACAAGATTGACAAGCCCCTAGCTAGACTGACAAAATCAAAAAGAGAGAAGACCCATATAAACAAAATAATGAATGAAAAAGGTGACATAACTGCAGATCCTGAAGAAATTAAAAAAATTATAAGAGGATACTATGAACAACTGTATGGCAACAAACTGGATAATGTAGAAGAAATGGACAATTTCCTGGAAACATATGAACAAACTAGACTGACCAGAGAAGAAATAGAAGACCTCAACCCACCCATCACAAGCAAAGAGATCCAATCAGTCATCAAAAATCTTCCCACAAATAAATGCCCAGGGCCAGATGGCTTTACAGGGGAATTCTACCAAACTTTCCAGAAAGAAATGACACCAATCTTACTCAAACTCTTTCAAAACATTGAAAAAAATGGAACACTACCTAACTCATTTTATGAAGCTAACATCAATCTAATACCAAAACCAGGCAAAGATGCTACAAAAAAGGAAAACTACCGGCCAATCTCCCTAATGAATATAGATGCAAAAATCCTCAACAAAATACTTGCAAATCGAATCCAAAGACACATTAAAAAAATCATACACCATGACCAAGTGGGGTTCATTCCAGGCATGCAAGGATGGTTCAACATAAGAAAAACAATCAATGTATTACAACACATTAAAAACTCGAAAGGGAAAAATCAATTGATCATCTCAATAGATGCTGAAAAAGCATTTGACAAAATCCAACATCCCTTTTTGATAAAAACACTTCAAAAGGTAGGAAATGAAGGAAACTTCCTCAACATGATAAAGAGCATATATGAAAAACCCACAGCCAGCATAGTACTCAATGGTGAGAGACTGAAAGCCTTCCCTCTAAGATCAGGAACAAGACAAGGATGCCCGCTGTCACCACTGTTATTCAACATTGTGCTGGAAGTGCTAGCCAGGGCAATCCAGCAAGACAAAGAAATAAAAGGCATCCAAATTGGAAAAGAAGAAGTAAAACTGTCATTGTTTGCAGATGATATGATCTTATATCTAGAAAACCCTGAGAAATCAACGATACACCTACTAGAGCTAATAAACAAATTTAGCAAAGTAGCGGGATACAATATTAATGCACATAAGTCAGTAATGTTTCTATATGCTAGAAATGAACAAACTGAAGAGATACTCAAGAAAAAGATACCATTTTCAATAGCAACTAAAAAAATCAAGTACCTAGGAATAAACTTAACCAAAGATGTAAAAGACCTATACAAAGAAAACTACATAACTCTACTAAAAGAAATAGAAGGGGACCTTAAAAGATGGAAAAATATTCCATATTCATGGATACGAAGGCTAAATGTCATTAAGATGTCAATTCTACCCAAACTCATCTACAGATTCAATGCAATCCCAATCAAAATTCCAACAACCTACTTTGCAGACTTGCAAAAGCTAGTTATCAAATTTATTTGGAAAGGGAAGATGCCTCGAATTGCTAAAGACACTCTAAAAAAGAAAAACGAAGTGGGAGGACTTACACTCCCTGACTTTGAAGCTTATTATAAAGCCACAGTTGCCAAAACAGCATGGTACTGGCACAAAGATAGACATATAGATCAATGGAATCGAATTGAGAATTCAGAGATAGACCCTCAGATCTATGGCCGACTGATCTTTGTTAAGGCCCTCAAAGTCACTGAACTGAGCCATAATGGTCTTTTCAACAAATGGGGCTGGGAGAGTTGGATATCCATATCCAAAAGAAAGAAAGAGGACCCCTACCTCACCCCCTACACAAAAATTAACTCAAAATGGACCAAAGATCTGAATATAAAAGAAAGTACCATAAAACTCCTAGAAGATAATGTAGGAAAACATCTTCAAGACCTTGTATTAGGCGGCCACTTCCTAGACTTTACACTCAAAGCACAAGCAACAAAAGAGAAAATAGATAAATGGGAACTCCTCAAGCTTAGAAGTTTCTTCACCTCAAAGGAATTTCTCAAAAAGGTAAAGAGGCAGCCAACTCAATGGGAAAAAATTTTTGGAAACCATGTATCTGACAAAAGACTGATATCTTGCATATACAAAGAAATCCTACAACTCAATGACAATAGTACAGACAGCCCAATTATAAAATGGGCAAAAGATATGAAAAGACAGTTCTCTGAAGAGGACATACAAATGGGCAAGAAACACATGAAAAAATGTTCAGTTTCACTAGCTATTAGAGAGATGCAAATTAAGACCACAATGAGATACCATCTAACACCGATTAGAATGGCTGCCATTAAACAAACAGGAAACTACAAATGCTGGAGGGGATGTGGAGAAATTGTAACTCTTATTCATTGTTGGTGGGACTGTATAATGGTTCAGCTACTCTGGAAGTCAGTCTGGCAGTTCCTTAGAAAACTAGATATAGAGCTACCATTCGATCCAGCGATTGCACTTCTCGGTATATACCCGGAAGATCGGAAAGCAGTGACACGAACAGATATCTGCACACCAATGTTCATAGCAGCATTATTCACAATTGCCAAGAGATGGAAACAACCCAAATGTCCTTCAACAGATGAGTGGATAAATAAAATGTGGTATATACACACGATGGAATACTACGCGGCAGTAAGAAGGAACGATCTGGTGAAACATATGACAACATGGATGAACCTTGAAGACATAATGCTGAGCGAAATAAGCCAGGCACAAAAAGAGAAATATTATATGCTAGCACTAATGTGAACTTTGAAAAATGTAAAACAAATGGTTTATAATGTAGAATGTAGGGGAACTAGCAGTAGAGAGCAATTAAGGAAGGGGGAACAATAATCCAAGAAGAACAGATAAGCTATTTAACGTTCTGGGGATGCCCAGAAATGACTATGGTCTGTTAATTTCTGACGGATATAGTAGGAACAAGTTCACAGAAATGTTGCTATATTATGTAACTTTCTTGGGGTAAAGTAGGAAGATGTTGGAAGTTAAGCAGTTATCTTAGGTTAGTTGTCTTTTTCTTACTCCCTTGTTATGGTCTCTTTGAAATGTTCTTTTATTGTATGTTTGTTTTCTTTTTAACTTTTTTTTTCATACAGTTGATTTAAAAAAGAAGGGAAAGTTAAAAAAAAAAAAAAAAAGAAAACAAGGGAAAAAAAAAAAGATGTAGTGCCCCCTTGAGGAGCCTGTGGAGAATGCAGGGGTATTCACCTACCCCACCTCCATGGTTGCTAACATGACCACAGACATAGGGGACTGGTGGTTTGATGGGTTGAGCCCTCTACCATAAGTTTTACTCTTGGGAAGATGGTTGCTGCAAAGCAGAGGCTAGGCCTCCCTATATTTGTGCCTAAGAGTCTCCTCCTGAATGCCTCTTTGTTGCTCAGACATGGCCCTCTCTCTCTGGCTAAGCCAACTTGAAAGGTGAAATCACTGCCCTCCCCCCTACGTGGGATCAGACACCCAGGGGAGTGAATCTCCCTGGCAACGTGGAATATGACTCCCGCGGAGGATTGTAGACCCGGCATCGTGGGACGGAGAACATCTTCTTGACCAAAAGGGGGATGTGAAAGGTAATGAAATAAGCTTCAGTGGCAGAGAGATTCCAAAAGGAGCCGAGAGGTCACACTGGTGGGCACTCTTACGCACACTTTAGACAACCCTTTTTAGCTTCTAAAGAATTGGGGTAGCTGGTGGTGGATACCTGAAACTATCAAACTACAACCCAGAACCCATGAATCTCGAAGACAGTTGTATAAAATGTAGCTTATGAGGGGTGACAATGGGATTGGGAAAGCCATAAGGACCACACTCCACTTTGTCTAGTTTATGGATGGATGAGTAGAAAAATAGGGGAAGGAAACAAACAGACAAAGGTACCCAGTGTTCTTTTTTACTTCAATTGCTCTTTTTCACTCTAATTATTATTCTTGTTATTTTTGTGTGTGTGCTAATGAAGGTGTCAGGGATTGATTTAGGTGAGGAATGTACAACTATGTAATGGTACTGTAAACAATCGAAAGTACAATTTGTTTTGTATGACTGCGTGGTATGTGAATATATCTCAATAAAATGAAGATTAAAAAAAAACAAAAACAAAACAAAACAAAACAAAAAAAAAACAGCATGGTACTGGTGCAAAGATAGACATATTGATAATGGAATTGAATTGAAAGTTTGGACATAGAACCCCTGATATATGGTTGACTGATTTTTTATAAGGCTCCCAAATCCACTGACACAGGAAAGAACAGTCTGTTTACAAAATGGGGCTGGAAGAACTGGATATTCATACCCAAAAGAATGAAAGAGGATCCCTGTTTCACACCCTATAAAAAAATTAACTCAAAGCGGATCAATACCTCTGTATAAGAGAGAATACCATAGAACTCCAGGAAGATAATGTAGGTATACATTTTCAAGACCTAGTATTTGGAGGTAGCTTAGACCTTACACCCAAAGCACAACCAATGAAAGAAAAAATAGATAAATGGTGTTTGGGTTTGCTTAAGCTGCCATTATGCAAAACACAAGAAATGGATTGGCTTTTATAAAGGGGATTTATTTGGATACAAATTTACAGTTATACGGCCAAGAAAATGTCCAAACTAAGGCATCAACAAGAGGATACCTTCACTGAAGAAAGGCCAATTATGTCTGGAACACCTCTGTCAGCTAGGAAGGCACGTGGCAGGCATCTGTTGCTCCTTTGCTCCTGGGTTGCATTTCAAAACGGCTTTCTTGAAAATGTATCTGGACTCCTGTCTATCTCCTGTCATAGCTCCTGTGCATCCTTGTTTCTTTCTCCCAGGGCATTTCTCTCTATGTGTCTGGGGGTTCCTTTCTTGGCTTCTTCTGGGCAAACTCTAGGCTTCATCTCTTAGGTTAGCAACTCCAAATGTCCTTCTGTCAGCATCTCACAGCATCTCCAAACATCTGGGTCTGTGTCAGCTCTTAGCTTCTCCTGGAGGCAAACTCTGGATTACATATCTTAGCTCCTCTCCAAAATGTCTCTCTCAGCTGCTCTGAGCTCCTCTCCTTGAGCTCTCTTAAAGGACTCCAGTGAAATAATCAAGACCCACACACAAGGGGCGGGGTCACATCTCCATAGAAGTAATTTAGTCAAAGTTCTCACCACAGTTGGGTGAGTCACATCTCCATGGAAACAATCAAAAGTTTCCACCCAAAAATTTTGCATGAAAAGATCACGGATCTTCTAGGATCCGTAACAGTTTGAAACTGGCACAAATAGGAACTCCTCAAAATCACAAGCAACTCAATGGGAGAAAATATTTGGAAACCACATATCTGATAAGAGACTGATATCCTGCATATAAAAAGAAATCATACAACTCAGTGACAGTAGTACAAACAACCCATTTATAAAATGGGCAAAAGATATGGAAAGACATTTTTCCAAAGAGGAAATACAAATGGCTAATAAACACATGAAAAAATGATCATCTTCACTAGCTATTAGGGAAATGCAAATCAAAACCACAATGACATATCCTCTCACACCACTAAGAATGGCTGCCATTGAAAAACAGGAAATTACAAATACTGGGGAGGATGTGGAGAGATTGGAACTCTTATTCAATGCTGGTGTGAATGTATAATGGTACAGCCACCATGGAAGACAGTTTGGTGGTTCCTTAGAAAATTAGATATCAAGTTACCCTATGATCCAGCAATTTCACTTCTCAGTATATAACCAAAAGATCTGAAAGCAGTGACATGAACAGACATTTGCACATTGATATTCAATAGCAGCATTGTTCACAGTTGTCAAGAGATGGAAACAATCCACATGTCCTTCAACAGATGAGTGGATAAACAAAATGTGGTATATACATATGATAGAATACTATGCAGCAGTAAGAAGGAACAAGGTCTTAAAACATATAACAACATGGATCAACCTTGTAGACAATCCTGAGTGAAATAAGTGAGACACAAAAGGAGAGATATTGTATGTACTATTGTGAACTCCCTGAACAAGGTAAATAAGTGTCTTATATTATAGAATATAGGGGACCTAGAGATAAACAGAAGATGGTGAAGGAGGAATGATAGCCTAATATGTACAGACATGATAATGAGTATGAACTTAAAGGTATGAGAATTGACAGGAGTGATACTTGTTTATTAATGGGCTTTTAAGTATCAGTGCTGCATTGATGGTGAACATGATTGAAAGTGGATGTTTAAAGGCATGTATCCCACAAATTAGCACTACAAATATTAATAACTCTTTCCATGATATACTTCTAAGGTATGACACTGGTACAAAGAATTAGCAACAGAATGATATATGGAAAAAGCATGCATCATATATTATAGAATATATAATAGCAATACCTTACCAGTACTACACTAATATTAGGGATGAATAATCAGGGGCCAATAAGGACTTTGGGATGTTTTGTGTTATGATAATTGTTTAAAATTGAGAGTGATGATGATTGTACAACTAAGTGAAGATAATGTGAGATACTGATTTTTTACCTCATTCAGAATATATGCTGGGTGAAATTAGGAACACCCTACTTAATAAGTCAAGCCTTCAATCTTGAGGCTTGCTCCTCTGAAATTTATGGCTGTAAAAGGAAAGGTAAGTATTCCTATAATTATGCCTAAGAGACACCTCTAGTGAACCTCTTTTGTTGCTCAGATGTGGCCTTTCTCCCTGTAAGCCCAACTTGGCAGATAAACTCATTACCCTCCCCACTACACAGGACATGATGCCCATGTGAGGGAATCTCAGTGGTGACATAGAACACAACTCCAAGGAATGAGCCTGGCCCTGGCATTGAGGGATTGAAAATGCCTTATTGACCAAAAGGGGGGAAAGAAAGGTAACAAAATAAGGTTACAGTGGCTAAGAGATTTCAAATAGAATCAACAGGCTATCCTGGAGGTTACTGTTATGCAAACTCCAGATAGATATCCCAAATGGCCACAGTATGCCAAGCCCTAACCATCAGTAGCCCTGAAATATCTAGGTCCCTATCTGAGACTCTATAAAAGTTTCACTCACTAAGTATTTTTTTCAGAAACAAATCCACCAGAGTATTCCTATGTCAGACAAGTCCTAAAACCCAGATGCAACAGTCTCTTTAAGCACATCAACAAGATGCATTCCCCTTCCCCGTAATGTCAATACTCTTTTTTTAATATTCATTTTACTGAGATATATTCACATACCACGCAGTCATACAAAACAAATCGTACATTCATTTGTTCACAGTACCTTTTCATAGTTGTACATTCATCACCAAAATCAATCCCTGACACCTTCATTACCACACACACAAAAATAACAAGAATAATAATTAAAGTGAAAAAGAGCAATTAAAGTAAAAAAGAACACTGGGTGCCTTTGTCTGTTTCTTTGTTTGTTTGTTTCCTTCCCCCATTTTTCTACTCATCCATCCATAAACTAGACAAAGGGGAGTGTGGTCCTTATGGCGTTCCCAATCCCATTGTCACCTCTCATAAGCTGCATTTTTATACAATCGTCTTCAAGATTCATGGGTTCTGAGTTGTAGTTTGCTAGTTTCAGGTATCTACCACTAGCTACCCCAATTCATTAGAACCTAAAAAGGGTTGTCTATATTGTGCATAAGAGTGCCCACCAGAGTGACCTCTCAGCTCGTTTGGAATCTCTCTGCCACTGAAGTTTATTTCATTTCCTTTCATTTCCCCCTTTTGGTCAAGAAGATGAACTTTTTTAATATGAACAAGTAAGGGTGGTCACTGCCTAGACACCCCTGAAGATCAAGAAAGTGATTAAACAAGAGGAAGGGGTAGCAAAAGACAAGATAGGATTTAACAAAGCATTTCAAATACTGAATCTTTATATATATATTTTAGATCCTAGGGTATTAGAATAGCTAGAAAGAATAACTGAAATGGTGGAACTAACCCATAACATTCTTTGAAATTTGCTCTATAGCTACTCTTTAAATTGTACTTTGAAAATGATCACCTTTCTGTATGTATCTTATATTTCACAAAAAGGAAACAACTGAAACTGTGGAACTGTAACCCATAATATTCTATGAAATTACCTATATAACTACTTGTTAAATCATACTTTGAAAGTTATCACTGTATATATATATATATATATATATATATATATTTCAATTTCACAATAAATAATATATTTAAAATAATAAATAGAATACAATGGAATATTATTCAGCCATATAAAGGAATGAAGTCCTGATAAATGCGATAACATGGATAAACCTTGAGGATATTATGTTGAGTGACAATAAGGACAACATGAAAGGACAAATACTTATGATCCCTCTGAAATTATCTAATTATATTAAGCAAATTCACTGAGTCAGAATCTAGAGTATAGTTTAACAGGAGATGGGTTGGCTTTAGAGAATAGGGATTTGATGTTTAACTGGAACAGAATTTCTATTTAGTATGATGGTAAAGGCTTGTAAATCTATGGGGGTGATGGTAGCACATTACTGGAAGTGTAATCAACTGATATATAGATGTGAATGTGGGGAAACTTTACATGGTATATATCACTAGAATAAAAATTAAAATATAAAATTTAGGACAGTACAACACAGTGAACCCTATTGTGGATGCTGGACTATACTTAATAATACAAGTGTAAGAATGTTCTTTCATGAATCATAACAAATGTACCATAATAATACAAGTAGTTAATAATATGGGTAAAAATATACCTAAACTATAGATTATACTTAATAGTGCTATTTTAATATTATTTCATCAATTGTAATAAATGTACCACACTAATGCAAAGAATCAACAATAGGGAGTATATGTGAATCTTGTATTTTACATTTTTCTGTAAGCCTAATATTCTCCAATAAAAATAATATTATTATTAATAATAATAGAACATATTTCAAAAATGAAGAAAGCTAAAAGCCAAGACCTAACTGCACACCTGCAGGAACTAGAAAAAGAGCAGTGACATGAAGGCAAAACAAGCAAAAAGAAAGAAGTAAGCATTAGAGCAGAAATTAATGAAATGGAGAATAAAAACAATAAAGAGCATTAACAAAACCAAAATTTGGTCCTTTGAAAGGGTGAATAAAATTGACAAACCTATAGCTAAACTAACAGAGAAAAAGAAAGAGAAATAAAAATACAGAAATGAAAGGGGCAACACTGAACTCACAGAAATGTATGATTATAAGAATACAGTATGAATAACTGTATATGCCAACAAATTAGACAACCTAGATGAAATGGAAAAATTCCTAGAAACACACAACTAACCCAAACTGATTGTAAAAGAAATAGAAGATCTCAACACAATTACAAGTAAAGATATTGAATAAGTAATCAAAAACTACCCAACAAAAAAACTTCAGATCAGATTGGTTCACAGGTGATTTCTAACAAATATTCCATGAAGAATTAATACCAATATTGTGCAAATTCTTCCAAGGAATTGAAAAGGAGAAAACACTAAATAACTCATTCTATGATGTCAACATCACCCTAATACTAAAGCCAGATAAAGATGGTACAAGAAAAGAAAATTATAAACCATTTTCTGTTATGAATATAAATGCAAAAATCCTCAACAAAATACTTGCAAATTGAATCCAACAGCACATTAAAAGAATTAAACATTATGATCAAGTGGGGTTTGTCCCAGATATGCTCAGGTGACTCAACATAAGAAAATTAAATAATGTAATACATCACATAATCAGAATGAAGGGGAAAAAAACACATGATCATCACAATGACCCAGCATCCTTTCTTGGTAAAAAATACTTCAAAAATTAGGAATAGAAGGAAATTTCATCAACATGATAAAGGGCATATATGAAAAAACTGACTGCTATCATACTCAACAGTAAAAGACTGAAAGCTTTCTCTCTAAGACCTGAAAAAAGACAAGGATGCCCACTATCACCAGTGTTATTCAACATTGTACTGGAAGTTCTAGCCAGAGCAATTAGGCAAGAAAAAGAAATGAGTTATCCAAATAGGAAAAGAAGTAAAACTGTCACTATTTGCAGATGGCATAATCGTATATATTGAAAGTCCAAAAAATTTATAGCAAAGCCACAAGAGCTAATAAACAAATTCAGTAATGTGGTGGGGTAAAAGATCAACATGTTGTGTATAACCTGGTTGGTCCCTGGAAATTTGGGTATCTGTGTGATACCTGAGACTCAGAGACAGACTTCGGCAGCTATGAATGTCAGCATCACCACATACAGCAACTGCTAAAAAAAAGCTGAAAATGAGATCAGACTTCAATTAGAGATATGAATGAAATGGACTTGGTTAGGACTAAGTAAATCAGACTAAAGGGCAAAGGGTGATATTGACTATGTTTTAAAACTTCAACTTCTGTGTGAGACCAAAGGAAGAGATGTTTATTTGCTGGAAAAATCTGTATTTGTAAGTTATATGATCTGTTTATTAAGTTATATGATCAGTTTTTTTAATTTATAATTTGCATAATTTGTTATATAATTTAAGTTATATGATCAGTTTATTCAAATGACATAATTACATGGAACTTTGAATAGGAAGTAAGATTTGGTTGGTTTGTACAATTTAGCATGAAGCCCTGATACATCCCAAAGTAATTTGGGCACAGAATAAAAAGTATTTGCAAAGCCTCCTTGATGGACTGGAGGAAAATGTGGAAATATTAAACTTACCCAAGTGGAGAATTCCTGACATTCTCGTAAGCATTGGGGACTATCAGTTCAGTAGGCCAAGCCTTTGATCTTGGGACTTGCCCTTATGAATCTTGTTACTGCAAAGAAGAGGCTAAGCCTACTTATAATTGTGCCTAAGAGTTTCCCCCAGAGAACCGCTTCTGCTGCTCAGATGTGGCCTCTCTCTCAAAGCCAACTCAACAGGTGGACTTGCTGCCTTCCCCCCTACATGGGACATGACTCTCGGGGTGTAAAACTCCCTGGCAACATGGGACATGACTCCTGGGAGTGAGCCTGGATCCAGCATCATAGGACTGAGAAAGCCTTCTGGACCAAAAGGGGGAAGTAAATGAAACAAAATAAAATTTCAGTGGCTGAAAGATTTCAAATTTGGAGTTGCAAGGTCATTCTGTAGATTATTCTTATGCATTATATAGATATCCCTTTTAGTTTTTAGTGTATTGGAATAACTAGAAGGAAATACCTGAAACTGTTGAACTGTAATTCAGTATCCTTGATTCTTGAAGACAATTGTATAACTATATAGTTTATGTGCTGTGACCATGTGATTGTGAAAACTTTGTGGCTCACACTCCCTTTATCCAGTGTATGGACAGAAGAGTGGGAAAATGGGGACAAAAAGTATATGAATAATAGGGGGAAGGGGGGTATGGAATGTTTTGGATGTTCTTTTTTACTTTTATTTTTATTTTTATTCTTATTTTTATCTTTTCAAGTAATGAAAATGTTCAAAAATTTATTGTGTGATAAATGCACAACTATATGATGATACTGTGAACAATTGGTTTTACACTTTGTATGATTGTGTGATATGTGAATATGTTTCAATAAAATTGCATAAAAATCAACATGCACAAATCAGATGTGTTTCTACATACTAGTAGTGAGCAATCTGATGATGAAATGAATAAAAAATTCCATTTGCAATATCAAATAAAAGAATCTAATATTAGGAATAAATTTAACCAAGAATGTAAAGGACTTATACACTGAGAACTTCAAAACACTGCTAAAAGAAATCAAAGAAGATCTAAATAAATAGAACAACATTCCATGCTCATGGATTTGAAGAGTAAATATTGTTACGATGTCAATTCTACTCAAGGCAATTTGCAGATTCGATGCACTATCAATCAATATTCTAACAGCCTTCTTTGCAGAAATGAAAAGACATTCATCAAACATATTTTGAAGGGTAAGGGGCCCTGAATAACCAAAACCTGTCCTGACAAAAAATGAATTTGGAGGATTCACACTTCTTGAATTTAAAACTTATTACAAAGCTACATTGTTCAAAACAGTATGGTACTGGCACAAGGATAAATAAATAGAACAAAGAGATCGAATTGAAAGTTCTCACATCTATGGTCAATTGATTTTTCACAAGGTTAATAAGTCCATTCAATTGGGAAAGAATATTCTCTTCTAAAAACTGTTCTGAGAAAATTGGATATCCATATGCAAAAGAGTGAAAGAGGAGCCCTACCTCACACCATATACAAAAATTAACTCAAAATGGATCAAAGACCTAAATAAAAGAACAAGAAATATAACCCTCCTGGAAGAAAATATAGGAAAGCATCTTCAGAATCTTGCATTAGGAAATGGTTTCTTAGATGTTATACCCAAAGCACAAAACAAATAATGGGACCTCCTCAAATTAAAAACTTTTGTACATCAAAGTATTTTATCATGAAAGTGAAAATACAACCTACTCAATTGGGAGAAAATATTTGGAAACCTCATAACCAATAAGATTTGTTTTGTTTTGTTTTAAAACATTTTATATGCTTTATTGAAAGCTGACATGTGCAACAGTTAAACAGTGACACCTTACAACTGTAGGCAACATGCACAGAAACATATGCATATAACTACCATCCAGGTAATAGGCAGAAACCCCCACTGGGAAACTGATCAGTTTTCAAAGTATTCAACTGGTTCAATCAAAACACTTTGGTGAACAGGGATTTACTTCAGGATATTCGGCAGCTAGAAAATTGCAGATTACACAGAAAGGCTAACTGTGCCAAATTCTTAAAATTTTCTTTAGGTGTGGTTTTCATCATGTAGCGTTTTAAATGTAGGTCGGTTAGCTGCTGACTGGAAACCGTTCCCGCCGTCATCACTGCAGCTGCATTTTGGCCATTACCAATAAGGGGGGAGGAAACAGTCCCATTGCCGATGCCACTCAAGGTATTCATATTAATGCTAGCTCTGGGCCCACCACTCCTGCTAGCAGCACTGGGAACACTGCTTGTATTTACGTAAGCATTCCCAAGCATGCTGCTTGCCACACCGTGTTAGTGCCGGGAACAGAATGTATACCTTGACCACCAGGAGTATTTGATATGCAGACAATAGTCATTACAGATGCAGATGATGATACACGATGATACAGCAGAAGTTGGTGCAACTGGTACAACACCGTCTGAGCTTCCAGTTGTAGAGAATTTTCTGGCTACTGGAATGGTGGGTGGCCCTCCAGGGATTGATGCACCAGCCACAACAGCGTGGGTGGGATGGTGGAGCCCGTGGTAGAGGTGGTGCCCATGACTGTGGTGGTGGTGATGGAGGTGGTGGGGTTGGGCATTGTCATTGATCACCATATTCTGTGCTGGAAGGTGAGGCGGATGTGTCTGAGGAAGGTGGGGTTGATTGGGAGAGACGACCCCAGGTGTCTCGGCTTCCTGGAAGTTTTTCAGAATCTCCTCCGAGAAGCTGCATTCGGGTTCCCCTAAGTCAGTAACCCTGAAAAGTGACTCGTCAAGGATCTCGGAGGAAGACATCCTCTGTGTGAGATTCATCGAGAAAGTCATAGCTCTTGGTGTCCTCTGCTATGCTGTTGTTCGAGCTGATGCTGTCGGAGATCTGGGCCAGAGTAATGCTAATTATCTTGAAGACATCTGTCTTTATACACCTGACGCAAGATGCTGTGTCTGCAGCTGAGCCTACAAAAGGAACTCAGGCATTGTGGAGGTGGAGGCTGTGGTCCTGATGTGGAAGAGGGCTGCAGGGGGGCAGCGGTTCCTCAGCAGATGTGGCATGACTACCAATGCCCGTAACTGCTGAGGTGAGGAGAGGCGGTGCCACTGCCGCTGCCCCTTCTTGGGAACATTGCCTGGTGAGCCATTTTCCTAGTGCTCACGTGGGCGTCGACAGTGGACTCCAGCGGCTGGTGCATTTTGTTGGGGGGGGGCGGGTTGAGGAAGTGAGTGCAATTCCTTCTGTACTCTAATCTTTGTATTCAAATGCCTGGGAGGAAAACGGGACTCTATGCTCTGCCAGGCACCATTCGTCCTTCTCTACCTCCTTCTCATCCGAAAGGCTGGTCGATCCTGCCTCCAGGGCCGAGCCGTTCAAACCGCGTGGCCTCACGGCAAAACTGCTAGGAGGGGAAACGATGGCCCCAGCTGGGGCCTGGGCAGCGAGCTTGCGAGCAGGTCGTCGGAGGCGGGACAGCGGTTACCATGAGCCGGGCAACCAGGTGCGGCCGGGCGCCCAGAGACGCCGGGTCCTCAAGGAGTGTGGCAGGAGTGTGGCGGTGGCGGGTCAAGTGGGAGAACAGGGAGCGCTCCATCACTGGCAGCTATGGAGCCGGAGCATTTTCCTCCCTTCGGTCAGGCGCCTTGGTTCAGCACTCGTACTCCGGGAAAAAGGGGCTTGTGCCCGAGCTTCCAAAGGAGGCAGCTGGCCATGCGCTACGACTGAAGTTTGGGAGAGCTCTGGTCCTCTTCTTCCGCAGCCATCTCATTCTCACCACACTCCTGCCCAGCCCAGGCAGGAGGGGCTTGCGGGCAGCGGTGCTCCTTTCACGGTGGCACTGGTGGCCAGACCGGCTGGTGCGGCAACTGAGGGTGACATCGCTCATAGTCACTCGAGGTGGGGTGGGTCGGTGTCGACCAATTGGGTGGGTGAATGGGTGGGTGCTGGGGGAGGCGGTTGAGCCCGGGGAGGGGGATGGCGGTTGGAGTTGTTACTCGTGCTCTTCTCCGGTCCCCGGGCTATCGCGGCACACTTTATAACTTCAGAAATGCGCATTAAGAAAAAGACAAAATATTCCTTTGAGGATCAAATCCCTGTACTAAAATGAAAATACCTATGATTTTTCATGAGAAATAATTTATTCCTCTTTATCTCAAGATATGTCCTCAGACTTTAAAATTTAGTATATTTCTTTAATTCAGTTTTATTGAGATATATTCACATACACTACAATAATCAACAGTGTACAATCATTTGTTCACAGTACCATCATATAGTTAGTTGTGCCTTCATCACCAAAATCAATTTTTGAACATTGTCATTACTCCAAGAAAAAAATGAAAACAAGAATAAAAATTCAAGCAAAGAATAACACCCAAAACATCACATCATTCAATTTTTGTTCCCATTTTTTCTACCCATCTGTCCATACACTGGATAAAAGGAATGCGAGCCACAAGGTTTTAACAAATGCTAGTCACACCGTGTAAGTTACATGGTTATACAATCATCTTCAAAAATCAAGGCTACTGGGTTGCAGTTCAACAGTTTCAGGTATATCTTTCTAGCTATTCCAAAGCACTAAAAACTGAAAAGGGATATCTATATAACACATAAGGATAAACTCCAGAATGACTCCACTGTATTTGAAATCTCTCAGCCCCTGAAACTTTATTTTGTTTCATTTCTCTTCCCCCTTTTGGTCCAGAAGGCTTTCTCAATCCTATGATGCTGGGTCCAGGCTCATTCCCGGGAGTTATGTCCCATGTTGCAATGGAAATTTACACCCCTGGGAGTCATGTCCCATGTAGAGGGGAGGGCAGTGAGTTTACCTGCCGAACTGGCTTAGAGAGAGAGGCCACATCTGAGCAACAGAAGAGGTTCTCTGGGGGAGACTCTTAGGCAAAATAATAAGGAGGCTTAGCCTCTACTTTGCAACAACAAGCCTGATAAGGGCAATCCCCAAGATCGAGGGCTTGGCCTTCCAAATTGGCAGTCCCCAATGCTTGTGAGAACATCAGTAATTCTTCATTTTCCCCCAGTCCCTCAGGGGGGCCTTGCAAATGCATTTTTATTCTCTGCCCAAATTACCTTGGGATGTATCCGGGTTTCACACTAACCTGTACAGACCAACAAGATCTCACTCCCTATTCAAAGTTCTATGTAATTATGGTATTTGAGTAAACTGACCATACAAGTTAAATCATCTGGTGTGCTACAAAAAGTATAGATTTTGCACCAAATAAACATATCTTCCTTTGGTCTTACACAGAATTTGAAGTTTCTAAACACAGTCAATATCGTCCTTCACCCTGTAGTCTGACTTACCTTAATCCTAAGCAGATCTGCTTCATTCATATCTCTAATTGAATTCTGAACTGTTTTTCAGCTTTTTGAACAGTTGCTATATGGGATAATACTGACATTCATAGCTGCCAAACTCTAGCTCTCACTCTCAGGTATCATGCAGATACTCGAAGTTCTAGGGACACACCAGGTTATACACAAAGAGCTCAGCATCTCAGAATTTAGAGATAACCATTACAACTCAGAAATAGATGTGACTACTGTAAGAGCTTACAATCTAGGGACCTTTACAATAAGCCTTCCCCTGATAACCTGTGCTCTAAGAGTCAATTCTCAGAGTTTGCACATTATAGTTAGTCCATATTAGTGAGACATTATAATGTTTGTCTTTTTGTTTCTGGCTTATTTCACTCAGAATGCTGTCCTCAAGATCCATTCACTTAGTTGCATGCCTCACAAATTCCATTCTTTCTTGCAGCTGCTCAATATTCTATGGTATGCATACACCACATTTCACCATTCTGTCTGTCAGTCGATGTACCCTTAAACCACCTCCATCCATTGCAAATCGTGAATACTGCTGTTATAAACACTGGTGTGCAAATGTCCATTAATATCCCTACCCTCAGTTCTTCCAAGTATATACCCAATAGTGAGGTTGCAGGATCTTATGGCCACCCCATACTTAGCTTCTTGTGGAACCACCACACTGCCCTCCAGATGCCCACCATTCTACTTCCCCATCAACAGTGAAGTAGGTACTACATCCCTCTCTCCACTTTTTCTCCAGCACTTGTATCCCTCTGTTTTTTCCCCATATATTTCTTTTTTTTTTTTCAATTCGGTATCAGTAGAGTCGTTCTCCCATCCATACCCTCTTCCAAAGTTCTGAACAAGTCAGGGTTATCTCCCTTTTTTTGCTGAATATCTGGGGAAAAGTTTTTGGCAGATGTTTACATCACCATGTTGATGATGTCAGCCCTCCAATAATGTTTTAATATCCAGAATATGTAAAGAAAACTTACAACTCAACAATAGACAACCCAATTTCAAAATGAGCCATAGATGTGAATAGACATTTCTCCAAAGAGGATATAGAAATGGCCAAAAACCAAATGAAGGATTCTCAGCATCATTAGCTGTTAGGAAAATGCAAATCAAAACCACCATGAGATACCCTTTCACACCTCTTAAAATGGCTACTATTGAACTTACAGATAATTACAAGTGTTGGAGAGGATATGGAGAAATAGGAACATTGTTGGTGCAAAAGTAAAATGGTGCAGTCACTGTGGAAGACAGTTTGGCAGTTCCTCAGAATGTTAGGTATAGAATTACTCTATGACCTGCAAATACCACTTCTAGGCATATACCCCAAAGAATTGAAAGCAGGGACTAAAACAGATATTTGCACACTGATGTTCATAGTGGCATTATTCATAATCGCCAAAAGATGGTAGCAATCCAAGTGCCCATCAATGGATGAATGGAAAAATAAAATGTAATGGATACATACCATGTAATATTCAGCCATAAAAATGAATGCAGTTCTGATATGAGACAACATGGATGAAACATGAAGACATCATATTGAGTGAAATAACCCAAACATAAAAGAACAAATATTGTATTATCTCAGTGATATGAAATTAGAATAAGCATACTCATAGATTCAGAATCTGAAGTATAGGTTACCATGGGCCAAGTTGGTGGTAGAGAATGGGGAGTTAATATTTGAGTTGTACAGACCATCTATTTGGGTTGACCAGAGTGTTCTGGTAATGAAGGGTAGTGATAGTAGCACAACATTGTAATTGTAATTAACTGCACTGCTTTATATAAGTGAATGTGGTTAAAGGGGGAAATTTTAGGTTGCATACATGCTATTTGAATAAATTTTTAAAAAACATAGGACTGTACAACATAAACAGTGAACCCTATTATAAATGATGGACAATAGGTGTTTTGGTTTGCTATAGCTGCTGGAATGCAATATAACAGAATTGGGTTCGCTTTCACAGTGGGGATGTATTCACTTACAATTTTACAGTTCTGAGGCTGTGAAAAATATCCAAACCAGGGCATCAACAGGATGATACCTGGACTCTGAAGGCTGGCTACCAGTGAGCTTGGGCTCCTCTGTCACATGGGAAGGCATATGGTGGCATCTGCTTGCCCTTCTCTCCTGGGTTTTGTAGCTTTCAGCTTCTGGCTCCTCTATCTCTCAGCTTCTGTGGGAGCTTCCCTGAATCTCATCTCTTAGCTTCTCTGTGGCTTTTATCCTCTTATAAAGTGTGCTGGTTTGGATGTATTATGTCCACCCAAAAGCCAAAATCTTTAATGCAATCTTGTGGTGGCAGACATTAGTCTGTTGATTAGTGTGGAAATGTTTGATTAAATTATTTCCATGGAGAAGTGGCCCCACCCATACAGGGTGGGTCTTAATTAAATCACTGGAGTTCTATAAGAAAGCTCACATTCAGAAGGAGCTCAGAGCAGCTGAGAGAGACATTTTGGAGAAAGCCATTTTGAAACACAACCTGGGAGCAAAGGACCAGCAGATGCCAGCCATGTGCCTTCCCAGCTAACAGAGGTGTTCCCAATACCATCAGCTTTCCTTCAGTGAAGGTATCCTCTTGTTATGCCATAGTTGGATACTTTTATGGCCTTAGAACTATAAATTTTTAACTTAATAAATCCCATTTATAAAAGCCAATCCATTTCTGGTATTTTGCATAATGACAGCATTAGCAAACTGGAATATAAAGGACTCTAGTAGGAGGATTAAGACCCACCCTGGGGCACTCCTCAACTGAAATAACCTCATCAAAGGGTCCTACCCATGATAGGTCTACACCCACAGGAATGGATTAAAAGAACATGATTCTTTCTGGGGTATATACAGCCTCCAAACTATCACAATATTTAATAGTACAATTATAAAAATATTCTTTCATGAGTTATAACAAATATATCACACTATAGCAAAAGGTGAATAATATGGTAGTATATGGGAACTCTGTATTTTATGCCTGACTTTTCTGTGAAACTACAACCTCTCTTAAAGAAAAGAAATGAAAAAAAAAAACAGAGAAACAACAAAAGGGTATAGCCCAGGGAGGGCTTCAGGAATCTGGGAGAGGAACTCCTTTCTTGAAGGTGAAACTGTTGCATATACTTGGGAATTTTTTAAATGACCTTCAAAAACGGAGAAATCAAGACATCCCATGATAACTAAAAGCCAAGGGGGTTCATTATCACTGGATCTGCCATATGAGAAATGCTAAAATGCATCCTTGAGGATGAAAGGAAATGATACAAGAGGGTAATTTGAAGCCTTGGAAAAAATAAAAATCTATGATAAAGGTAAAAGATAATTAAATATAAATGTCAATACTGTTATATTTTTGGTTTGTACATCCACTTTTTATTTATTACATGGCTTATAATGCAAATGCTTAAAAATAATTGTAAATCTGTTATTTTGCACATAACGTGGAAAGGCATACAAGAGCAACATAAGGGGGGATGGCAGGATATAAGACAGAGTTTGTGTATGCTATTGAAGTTATGTTAGTATACATTCAAGCAAGAATTTTATATATTTAGGGTGTTGAATATTATTTCCAGAGTAAACACAAAGAAAATATCTAAAATATATACACAAAATGAAATGAGGAGAGAATCAATAAGAAGGCAGTAATGAAGTAAATGAAAGACAAAAAAGTATAATACATACAAGAGATAGATGGAAAAATTACAAAAATAAGTCCCATCTCAGCAAAAATTACTTTAACGGTAAATGGATAAAAATTCTACAATTGAAAGGCAGGGACTAGCTGAATGGATAACAAAAAAATCATGATCCAAATATATGAGATTACAAAAGACTTACCTTATATCCAAAAACACAAAGAAGATGAAAGTGAAAGGATGATAAACATAGTCCATGTAAATAGTAAACAAAATAGAGCTGGAGTGGCTACAATATCAAACAAAATAGCCAGTATGCGAAAAATTGTTACAAGATGCAAAGTAAAACTATATAGACAAAAGTATCAATTCATCAAGCAGATTCGAAAATTATAAGCATATATGCACATAACAGAGCATCAAAATTTATGAAGCAAAAATTGACAGAATTGTAGGTAGAAATACAGTTCTACAGGGGGGGCGGGGCAAGATGGCAGACTGGTGAGCTGTATGTTTTAGTTACTCCTCCAGGAAAGTAGGTAGAAAGCCAGGAACTGCGTGGACTGGACACCACAGAGCAATCTGACTTTGGGCATACGTCATACAACACTCATGAAAACGTGGAACTGCTTAGATCAGCAAAATCTGTGAGTTTTTGCGGCCAGGGGACCCGCGCCCCTCCCTGCCAGGCTCAGTCCCGTGGGAGGAGGGGCTGTCAGCTCCGGGAAGGAGAAGGGAGAACTGCAGTGGCAGCCCTTATCGGAAACTCATTCTACTGATCCAAATTCCAACCATAGATAGACTGAGACCAGACACCAGGGAATCTGAGAGCAGCCAGCCCAGCAGAGAGGAGACAGGCATAGAAAAAAAACAACACGAAAAACTCCAAAATAAAAGCGGAGGATTTCTGGAGTTCTGGTGAACATAGAAAGGGGAAGGGCAGAGGCTCAGGCCCTGAGGCGCATATGCAAATCCCGAAGAAAAGCTGATCTCTCTGCCCTGTGGACCTTTCCTTAATGGCCCTGGTTGCTTTGTCTCTTAGCATTTCAATAACCCATTAGATCTCTGAGGAGGGCCTTTTTTTTTAATCCTTTTTTCTTTTTCTAAAACAATTACTCTAAGAAGCCCAATACAGAAAGCTTCAAAGACTTGCAATTTGGGCAGGTCAAGTCAAGAGCAGAACTAGGAGAGCTCTGAGACAAAACGCAATAATCCAGTGGCTTAGAAAATTCACTAAACACCACAACTTCCCAAGAAAAGGGGGGTGTCCGCTCACAGCCATCATCCTGGTGGACAGGAAACACTCCTGCCCATCGCCAGCCCCATAGCCCAGAACTGCCCGAGACAACCCAGTGTGATGGAAGTGCTTCAAATAACAGGCACACACCACAAAACTGGGCGTGGACATTAGCCTTCCCTGCAACCTCAGCTGATTGTCCCAGAGTTGGGAAGGTGGAGCAGTGTGAATTAACAAAGCCCCATTCAGCCATCATTTCAGCAGACTGGGAGCCTCCCTACACAGCCCAGCAGCCCAGAACTGCCCTGGGGGGACGGCACTCACCTGTGACATAGCACAGTCATCCCTCAACAGAGGACCCGGGGTGCACGGCCTGGAAGAGGGGCCCACTTGCAAGTCTCAGGTGCCATACGCCAATACCAAGGACTTGTGGGTCAGTGGCAGAGACAAACTGTGGCAGGACTGAACTGAAGGATTAGACTATTGCAGCAGCTTTAAAACTCTAGGATCACCAGGGAGATTTGATTGTTAGAGCCACCCCCCCCCTCCCTGACTGCCCAGAAACACGCCCCACATACAGGGCAGGCAACACCAACTACACACGCAAGCTTGGTACACCAATTGGACCCCACAAGACTCACTCCCCCACTCACCAAAAAGGCTAAGCAGGGGAGAACTGGCTTGTGGAGAACAGGTGGCTCGTGGACGCCACCTGCTGGTTAGTTAGAGAAAGTGTACTCCACGAAGCTGTAGAACTGATAAAATAGAGATAAGGACTTCAATTGGTCTACAAATCCTAAAAGAACCCTATCAAGTTCAGCAAATGCCACGAGGCCAAAAACAACAGAAAATTATAAAGCATATGAAAAAACCAGACGATATGGATAACCAAAGCCCAAGCACCCAAATCAAAAGATCAGAAGAGACACAGCACCTAGAGCAGCTACTCAAAGAGCTAAAGATGAACAATGAGACCATAGTACGGGAGATACAGGAAATCAAGAAGACCCTAGAAGAGCATAAAGAAGACATTGCAAGACTAAATAAAAAAATGGATGATCTTATGGAAATTAAAGAAACTGTTGACCAAATTAAAAAGATTCTGGACACTCATAGTACAAGACTAGAGGAAGTTGAACAACGAATCAGTGACCTCGAAGATGACAGAATGGAAAATGAAAGCATAAAAGAAAGAATGGGGAAAAAAATTGAAAAAATCGAAATGGACCTCAGGGATATGATAGATAATATGAAACGTCCAAATATAAGACTCATTGGTGTCCCAGAAGGGGAAGAAAAGAGTAAAGGTCTAGGAAGAGTATTCAAAGTAATTGTTGAGGAAAACTTCCCAAATCTAAACAACATAAATACACAAATCATAAATGCTCAGCGAACTCCAAATAGAATAAATCCAAATAAACACACTCCGAGGCATATACTGATCACACTGTCAAACACAGAAGAGAAGGAGCAAGTTCTGAAAGCAGCAAGAGAAAAGCAATTCACCACATACAAAGGAAACAGCATAAGACTAAGTAGTGACTACTCAGCAGCCACCATGGAGGCCAGAAGGCAGTGGCACGATATATTTAAAATTCTGAGTGAGAAAAATTTCCAGCCAAGAATACTTTATCCAGCAAAGCTCTCCTTCAAATTTGAGGGAGAGCTTAAATTTTTCACAGACAAACAAATGCTGAGAGAATTTGCTAACAAGAGACCTGCCCTACTGGAGATACTCAAGGGAGCCCTACAGACAGAGAAACAAAGAAAGGACAGAGAGACTTGGAGAAAGGTTCAGTACTAAAGAGATTCGGTATGGGTACAATCAAGGATATTAATAGACAGAGGGGAAAAATATGACAAACATAAACCAAAGGATAAGATGGCTGATTCAAGATATGCCTTCACGGTTATAACGTTGAATGTAAATGGATTAAACTCCCCAATTAAAAGATATAGATTTGCAGAATGGATCAAAAAAAATGAACCATCAATATGTTGCATACAAGAGACTCATCTTAGACACAGGGACACAAAGAAACTGAAAGTGAAAGGATGGAAAAAAATATTTCATGCAAGCTACAGCCAAAAGAAAGCAGGTGTAGCAATATTAATCTCAGATAAAATAGACTTCAAATGCAGGGATGTTTTGAGAGACAAAGAAGGCCACTACGTACTAATAAAAGGGGCAATTCAGCAAGAAGAAATAACAATCGTAAATGTCTATGCACCCAATCAAGGTGCCACAAAATACATGAGAGAAACACTGGCAAAACTAAAGGAAGCAATTGATGTTTCCACAATAATTGTGGGAGACTTCAACACATCACTCTCTCCTATAGATAGATCAACCAGACAGAAGACCAATAAGGAAATTGAAAACCTAAACAATCTGATAAATGAATTAGATTTAACAGACATATACAGGACATTACATCCCAAATCACCAGGATACACATACTTTTCTAGTGCTCACGGAACTTTCTCCAGAATAGATCATATGCTGGGACATAAAACAAGCCTCAATAAATTTAAAAAGATTGAAATTATTCAAAGCACATTCTCTGACCACAATGGAATACAATTAGAAGTCAATAACCATCAGAGACTTAGAAAATTCACAAATACCTGGAGGTTAAACAACACACTCCTAAACAATCAGTGGGTTAAAGAACAAATAGCTAGAGAAATTGCTAAATATATAGAGACGAATGAAAATGAGAACACAACATACCAAAACCTATGGGATGCAGCAAAAGCAGTGCTAAGGGGGAAATTTATAGCACTAAACACATATATTAAAAAGGAAGAAAGAGCCAAAATCAAAGAACTAATGGATCAACTGAAGAAGCTAGAAAATGAACAGCAAACCAATCCTAAACCAAGTAGAAGAAAAGAAATAACAAGGATTAAAGCAGAAATAAATGACATAGAGAACAAAAAAAACAATAGAGAGGATAAATATCACCAAAAGTTGGTTCTTTGAGAAGATCAACAAGATTGACAAGCCCCTAGCTACACTGACAAAATCAAAAAGAGAGAAGACCCATATAAACAAAATAATGAATGAAAAAGGTGACATAACTGCAGATCCTGAAGAAATTAAAAAAATTATAAGAGGATACTATGAACAACTGTATGGCAACAAACTGGATCATGTAGAGGAAATGGACAATTTCCTGGAAACATATGAACAACCTAGACTGACCAGAGAAGAAATAGAAGACTTCAACCAACCCATCACAAGCAAAGAGATCCAATCAGTCATCAAAAATCTTCCCACAAATAAATGCCCAGGGCCAGATGGCTTCACAGGGGAATTCTACCAAACTTTCCAGAAAGAACTGACACCAATCTTACTCAAACTCTTTCAAAACATTGAAGAAAATGGAACACTACCTAACTCATTTTATGAAGCTAACATCAATCTAATACCAAAACCAGGCAAAGATGTCACAAAAAAGGAAAACTACCGGCCAATCTCCCTAATGAATATAGATGCAAAAATCCTCAACAAAATACTTGCAAATCGAATCCAAAGACACATTAAAAAAATCATACACCATGACCAAGTGGGGTTCATTCCAGGCATGCAAGGATGGTTCAACATAAGAAAATCAATCAATGTATTACAACACATTAACAAGTCAAAAGGGAAAAATCAATTGATCATCTCAATAGATGCTGAAAAAGCATTTGACAAAATCCAACATCCCTTTTTGATAAAAACACTTCAAAAGGTAGGAATTGAAGGAAACTTCCTCAACATGATAAAGAGCATATATGAAAAACCCACAGCCAGCATAGTACTCAATGGTGAGAGACTGAAAGCCTTCCCTCTAAGATCAGGAACAAGACAAGGATGCCCGCTGTCACCACTGTTATTCAACATTGTGCTGGAAGTGCTAGCCAGGGCAATCCGGCAAGACAAAGAAATAAAAGGCATCCAAATTGGAAAAGAAGAAGTAAAACTGTCATTGTTTGCAGATGATATGATCTTATATCTAGAAAACCTTGAGAAATCGACGATACAGCTACTAGAGCTAATAAACAAATTTAGCAAAGTAGCGGGATACAAGGTTAATGCACATAAGTCAGTAATGTTTCTATATGCTAGAAATGAACAAACTGAAGAGACACTCAAGAAAAAGATACCATTTTCAATAGCAACTAAAAAAATCAAGTACCTAGGAATAAACTTAACCAAAGATGTAAAAGACCTATACAAAGAAAACTACATAACTCTACTAAAAGAAATAGAAGGGGACCTTAAAAGATGGAAAAATATTCCATGTTCATGGATAGGAAGACTAAATGTCATTAAGATGTCAATTCTACCCAAACTCATCTACAGATTCAATGCAATCCCAATCAAAATTCCAACAACCTACTTTGCAGACTTGGAAAAGCTAGTTATCAAATTTATTTGGAAAGGGAAGATGCCTCGAATTGCTAAAGACACTCTAAAAAAGAAAAACGAAGTGGGAGGACTTACACTCCCTGACTTTGAAGCTTATTATAAAGCCACTGTTGCCAAAACAGCATGGTACTGGCACAAAGATAGACATATAGATCAATGGAATCGAATTGAGAATTCGGAGATAGACCCTCAGATCTATGGCCGACTGATCTTTGATAAGGCCCCCAAAGTCACTGAACTGAGTCATAATGGTCTTTTCAACAAATGGGGCTGGGAGAGTTGGATATCCATATCCAAAAGAATGAAAGAGGACCCCTACCTCACCCCCTACACAAAAATTAACTCAAAATGGACCAAAGATCTCAATATAAAAGAAAGTACCATAAAACTCCTAGAAGATAATGTAGGAAAACTTCTTCAAGACCTTGTATTAGGCAGCCACTTCCTAGACTTTACACCCAAAGCACAAGCAACAAAAGAGAAAATAGATAAATGGGAACTCCTCAAGCTTAGAAGTTTCTGCACCTCAAAGGAATTTCTCAAAAAGGTAAAGAGGCAGCCAACTCAATGGGAAAAAAATTTTGGAAACCATGTATGACAAAAGACTGATATCTTGCATATATAAAGAAATCCTACAACTCAATGACAATAGTACAGTCGGCCCAATTATAAAATGGGCAAAAGATATGAAAAGACAGTTCTCTGAAGAGGAAATACAAATGGCCAAGAAACACATGAAAAAATGTTCAGCTTCACTAGCTATTAGAGAGATGCAAATTAAGACCACAATGAGATACCATCTACCACCAGTTAGAATGGCTGCCATTAAACAAACAGGAAACTACAAATGCTGGAGGGGATGTGGAGAAATTGGAACTCTTATTCATTGTTGGTGGGACTGTATAATGGTTCAGCCACTCTGGAAGTCAGTCTGGCAGTTCCTTAGAAAACTAGATATAGAGCTACCATTCGATCCAGCGATTGCACTTCTCGGTATATACCTGGAAGATCGGAAAGCAGTGACACGAACAGATATCTGCATGCCAATGTTCATAGCAGCGTTATTCACAATTGCCAAGAGATGGAAACAACCCAAATGTCCTTCAACAGATGAGTGGATAAATAAAATATGGTATATACACACGATGGAATACTACGCGGCAGTAAGAAGGAACGATCTCGTAAAACATATGACAACATGGATGAACCTTGAAGACATAATGCTGAGCGAAATAAGCCAGGCACAAAAAGAGAAATATTATATGCTACCACTAATGTGAACTTTGAAAAATGTAAAACAAATGGCTTATAATGTAGAATGTAGGGGAACTAGCAATAGAGAGCAATTAAGGAAGGGGAAACAATAATCCAAGAAGAACAGATAAGCTATTTAACGTTCTGGGGATGCCCAGGAATGACTATGGTCTGTTAATTTCTGATGGACATAGTAGGAGCAAGTTCACAGAAATGTTGCTATATTAGGTAACTTTCTTGGGGTAAAGTAGGAACATGTTGGAAGTTAAGCAGTTATCTTAGGTTAGTTGTCTTTTTCTTACTCCCTTGTTATGGTCTCTTTGAAATGTTCTTTTATTGTATGTTTGTTTTCTTTTTAACTTTTTTTCATACAGTTGATTTAAAAAAGAAGGGAAAGTCAAAAAAAAAAAGAAAAGAAAAGAAAAACAAGGAAAAAAAAAAGATGTAGTGCCCCCTTGAGGAGCCTGTGGAGACTGCAGGGGTATTCGCCTACCCCACCTCCATGGTTGCTAACATGACCACAGACATAGGGGACTGGTGGTTTGATGGGTTGAGCCCTCTACCACAGGTTTTACCCTTGGGAAGACGGTTGCTGCAAAGGAGAGGCTAGGCCTCCCTATGGTTGTGCCTAAGAGCCTCCTCCCGAATGCCTCTTTGTTGCTCAGATGTGGCCCTGTCTCTCTAGCTAAGCCAACTTGAAAGGTGAAATCACTGCCCTACCCCCTACATTGGTTCAGACACCCAGGGGAGTGAATCTCCCTGGCAACGTGGAATATGACTCCCGGGGAGGAATGTAGACCTGGCATCGTGGGACGGAGAACATCTTCTTGACCAAAAGGGGGATGTGAAAGGAAATGAAATAAGCTTCAGTGGCAGAGAGATTCCAAAATGAGCCGAGAGGTCACTCTGGTGGGCACTCTTACGCACACTTTAGACAACCCTTTTTAGGTTCTAAAGAATTGGGGTAGCTGGTGGTGGATACCTGAAACTATCAAACTACAACCCAGAACCCATGAATCTCAAAGACAGTTGTATAAAAATGTAGCTTATGAGGGGTGACAATGGGATTGGGAAAGCCATAAGGACCACACTCCACTTTGTCTAGTTTATGGATGGATGAGTAGAAAAATAAGGGAAGGAAACAAACAGACAAAGGTACCCAGTGTTCTTTTTTACTTCAATTGCTCTTTTTCACTCTAATTATTATTCTTGTTATTTTTGTGTGTGTGCTAATGAAGGTGTCAGGGATTGATTTGGGTGATGAATGTACCACTATGTAATGGAACTGTAAACAATCGAAAGTACGATTTGTTTTGTATGACTGCGTGGTATGTGAATATATCTCAATAAAATGAGGATTAAAAAAAAAAAAGAAAAAAGAAAAAAAGAAATACAGTTCTACAATAATAATTGGGGATTCCATACACCAATTTATGTAACAGAACATCTAGAAAGAAGATCACCAAGGAAGTAGAGAATTTGAACAACACTATAAACCACCTAGACCTAACAGATATATACAAAACACTCCAACTAACAACAGAAGAGTACACATTGTTCTCTAGCATTCATGGACCATTCTCCAGGATGGGCTATATGCCAGGTCACAAAATAAGATGCAATAAATTGAAAAAAGTCATACCTAGTATCTTCTTCAACCAAAATAGAATGAAGCTAGAAACAAACATAGAAGGAAACTGGAAAACTTATAAATATGTGGAAATTAAACAACACAATCTTAAACAACCAGTGGTCAAAAAATGAATCACATGTGCTGAGCCCTCGATCATGGGACATGCCCTTATGAAGCTCATTACTGCAAAGGAGAGGCTAAACTTGCATATAATTGTGCCTAAGAGTCTCCCCCTGAGTACCTCTTTGTTGCTCAGATGTGGCCCTCTCTCTCTCTAACTGAGCCACCTCGACAGGTGAACTCACTTCCCTCCCCCCTATGTGGGACCCAACTCCCAGGGGTGTAAATCTCCCTGACAATGCAGAATATAACTCTTGGGGATGAATGTGGACCCAGCATCGTGGGACTGAGAGTATCTTCTTTACCAAAAGGGGGATGCAAAATGAGATGAAATAATTTCAGTGGCTGAGAGATTTCAAATGGAGTCGAGAGGTCACTCTGGTGGACATTCTTATGCACTATATAGATAACACCTCTTAGGTTTTAATGTATTGGAATAGCTAGAAGTAAATACCTGAAACTACCAAACTCCAACCCAGCAGTCTGGACTCCTGAAGACAATTATATAATAATGTAGATTACAAGGGGTGACAGTGTGATTGTGAAGACCTTGTGGATCACACCCCCTTTATCTAGTGTATGGATGAGTAGAAAAATGGGGATGAAAACTAAAGGACAAATGGGGTGGGATGGGGGGATGATTTGGGTGTTCTTTTTTCACTTTTATTTTTTATTCTTTTTCTGGTTCTTTCTGATGTAAGGAAAATGTTCAGAGATAGATTGTGGTGATGAACACATAACTATGTTATCATACTGTGGACAGTGGATTGTATACCATGGATGATTGTATGGTGTGTGAATGTATTTCAATAAAACTGAATTTAATAAAAAAAATGAATCACAAAGGAATTTAGAAAATACTTAGATATGAATAAAAATGAAAAAGCAACATACCAAACTTATGAAATACAGCAATGGCAGTAGTCAGTGGGAAATTTATATTGTAAGCCTCTAAATTTAAAAACAGTGATCTCAAATTAATAACCTAACTTTCACTTAATGAGGAAGTAGATAAAGAAGAGAAAACAAATCTCAAAGTTAGCAGAAAGAAGGAAATAATAAAGATTGGGGGGAGATAAATGAAATAGAGACTAGAACATTAATTGATAGAAATAATGAAACCAAAAGTTGGCTCTTTGAAGCATCAATAAAAGTAACAAACCATTAAGTAGACCGACAAAGATAAAAAGAGAGAAGGTGCCAATAACTGAAATAAAAATAAAAATAGGGACATTACCATGAATCTTACAGAAATTAAAAGTATTATAAAAGAATAGAACGAAAAATTGTATTCCAACAAGTTAGATAATCTAGAGGAAATGGAAAAATTCCTAATAATGTGCAAATTACCTACACTGAATAAAGGAGAAATAGAAAATCAACAGACCTAGGAAAAGCAAAGAGGTTGAATCAGTAATAGAAAATCTCCCGAAAAAGAAAAGTCCAGAACTAGATGATTTCACTGGTGAATTACACCAAACACAAAGAAGAATTAACACCAATCATTCTCAAACACTATAGTCATTTGTGTGCAGGATTTTTGTGAAAATCAGTTTTAATTTCTCTGGGAAAATGCCCAGGAGTGCAATTCCTAGGTCATATAGTAATTGCATATTTATAGTTTTAACTGCCAAACTTTTTTTTCCATAGGAGTTGTACCATTTTACATCACCACAAGCAAAGTGTGAGAGACCCAGTTTCTCCAAATCCTTGCCAATATTTATCACTGTTTTATATTTTGGCCATTCTGATAAGTGTGAAGTGATACCTCACTTAGTTGGTAATTCACATTTCTCTAATAGCTATGAAATTGAACACCTTTTCATTCTTACGGTGGAGTTTTGGCACTTCTTTATAGATTGTAGAGACTAGTTCTTTGTTGGATATATGGTTTATAATTACATTTTCCCATTCTGTAGCTTGTCTTTCCATCCCATTTACAAGCTCTTTCACAGAACAAAACTTTTAAAATTTCATGAAGTTCAGTTTCTTGATTTCTTTCTTTATAGATCATACATTTAATGTCAAGTCTAAGAACTTTTTGCTTAGTCCTAGATATAGAAGATTTTCTTCTAATTTTTATGTAGCTTTTATATAACATTTTACATTTATAAGTTTGTGGTTCATTTTGAGTTAAATTTTGTATAAAATGCGGGATATATGTAGAGGCTCATTTTTCTTATCAAAGAAAATTTTTACATAAAATTAAACATTTTAAAGTGTACAGTGATATTTAGTATATTTACAAAGTTGTGCAATCATCACTTTTATCTAGTTCCAAAATATTTTCATCACCCAAAAAAGGAAGCCCATATCTATTAAGTCATGGTGTATTGAAATCTCCAACTCTTATTGTTAAATTGTCTATTTCTCACTTAAATTCTGACAGTTTTTCTTTATGTGTTTTGCAGCTCTGCTGTTAGGTGCAAATGTCTATAATTGTTAAATCTTCTTGATAGAGTGAGCCCTTCTCCATTATAAAATATCCTTTTTTGGTTCTAGTAATAACTTTTGTCTTAAAGTTTATTTTATCTGATATTAATATATCCATCCTAGCTCTGTTTTCATTACTGTTGGCATGGTATATCTTTTTCCATTCTTTTACTTTAAACTTATTTTTGTCTTTGAATCTAAAGTGTGTCTCTTGTAGAAAGTATACAGATGTATCATGTTATTTCATTCCTTCTTCCATTTAATTGGAGCATTTAATTCATTTCCATATAATGTTATTACTGATAAGGTAGTTTATGCCTGCCATTTTGCTATTTGTTTTCCATGTCTTATATCTATTTGTTCCTCTATTCCTCCACTGCTATCCACTTTTCTGTTAAACAGATATGCATGGTGTACCATTTGAATTCCCTTGTCATTTTTATACTATATTTTTTAGTTATTTTCTTACTAGTTGCCCTACAAGCTAACAATTAGCTTCTTAATTTATAACAAACTTGTTCAGATTAATACCAACTTAAATTCAGTAGTATATACATGTTTGTTCCTATATAGGTCCATTCTCCCAACTCTTCATGCTATTATTGTCAAATGAGTTACATCTTCAACCATTGTTTTCATTAATCTCAAAATATTTTATAATTTATCTTGTGATATATTCTTTGCCCCATTGATTATTTAGGAGTGTTTTTAAAGTTTCACATATTTGTAAATTTCACAAATTTCCTTCTGTTATTGATTTCTAAATTATAATTACTGCTTTGTGTATATTTTAAAAATAAGATAGGACAAAAAAGAATAAAAGAGAAAAATCAATTTATACTCTATTTTATATATACCTAGGTAGTTACTTTTTCTGACATTCTGTATATTTTCATGTGGATTCGAGTGACTTTTGTGTGTCCTTCCATTTCACCTGGAAAGTCTCCCTTTAGTATTTCTTGAAGGGCAGGTTTGCTGGTAATATATTCTATCAATTTTTATTTATTTGGGAAAGTCTTATTTCTCCTTCAATTTATTATATATCAGGTTTTTGGGGGTATAATTCACATACCATATGATCCACCCATTTAAAACTGTACATTTATAACAACTGAAGAATCAAAATGAATAACAAGAATGGGGTCTAACCCATTGTATATAAAATGTGTATCCATATGTCCATACTGATATTTTTTAAAAAGGAAGACTTTTTTTAAAATTTTAAGGGAATAAAGGAAAGTTCTTCTTTATGGAAAAATGCCAACTAATCAAATTAGAGGGAAAGATGAAAATAGAAAACAACCAATAACAATAAATGATCTAGGAAAAAATCATCAATGAATTTTAAAACCATTGGGTGAAAAGACTTCTGGGGAACAGAACCAATCACATGGTCTAAAAGTATCACTCCCCCGATCACTTCTTAATTAAAAAGGGGGAAAGCTTTACTGTGAAGAAATCTAGTAGACACCACCATAACTAATCATGTGCCTCCTGATGTACTGCATTGTGAGGAACACACTACCTTTGGAATATTCCAGCCAAAAATTAACCTGAATCTAATCATGAGGATCCAATCAGATGTAATCAAACTGAGAGTATATTAAGAGACTAAACAGACATGAACATTAAATGCAGTGTATGATACTTGTCTAGATGTGACTTCAAGAAAAATGAAAGAAAAATATCAACTATAAAGGACATTACTGGGACAACTGGGGAAATTTGTATATGGCCTGTATATTAGGTGATAGTATTGTATCAATGTTAAGTTTCCTGAGCATAATTATATCATGTAGGAGAATGCTCTTATTCTCTGGAAACACAGGTTGCAGTGTTTAGAATTGAAATATGATGAAATATGCCACTTTCTTCATACTTTGAAAACATACATACATTCATACACACACACACACACACATATACACATACACAAAGAGAGAGAGAAAGAGCACGTGTGTGCAAAAGTGCCAAATTTTAATAGAGTATTTAGGTGAAAGATTTAAAAAAACATACATTTGAATAATTTTTAGTATATTCACAGAGTTGTGTGACCATTAGGAAAATCAATTTTAGAATATATTCATTAACCCAAAAAAGGTCCTGTGCCCATTACCAGTCATTCTCTATTGCATCCCAAACCCTTTCACATCCTGAAAAGCAATAACCTTTATGTCCATATGGATATGATTATTCTGGAAATTTTGTATGTATGGAATCATACATAAATTGCTTTTTGTAACTGGCTTTTTTACTTAGCATAATGTCTTCAAGTTCCATCCATGTTGTAGCATTTATGAGTACTTCCTTTCCTTCTATTTCTGAATACTATTACATTGTATAGATATATTGCATTTTCTTTAGTTATTCATAAGTTGCTAAATATTTGGCTGATGTTCCAGTTTGCTAATGCTTCCAGTATGCAAAATACCAGAAATGGATTGGCTTTTATAAAGGGGATTTACTAGGGTACAAATTTAAAGTTCTAAAGCCATAAAAGTGTCCAAACTAAGACATCAATGAGAGGATATCTTCAGTGAAGGAAGGCCAATGGTGTCTGGAACACCTCTGTCAGCTGGGAAGGCACGTAGCTGACCTCTGCTTGTCCTTGGCTCCTGGGTTGCGTTTCAAGATGTCTTTCTCCAAAATGTCTCTGGGCATCTGTCTTGGTTCCTCTCTCTCAGCTCCTGTGCATCCTTGCTTCTTTCTCCCAGGATGTTTCTCTGTAAGCATCTGGGAGTCCTTTCTTAGCTTCTCTGAGGCAAACTCTGGTCTTCATCTCTTAGCTTATCATCTCCAAATGTCCATCTGTCTCCATTTCCAAGTGTCTCCAAGCATCAGCATCTGCCATCAGCTCCCAAATGTGTCTCTCAGCTTCTCTAGGGACATTTCGTCCTCTCTGCCCTCTGTGTGAGCTCCCTTTAAAGGGCTCCAGTGATCTAATTAAGACCCACCCTGAATGGGTGGGGTCTACATCTCCATGGAAATAATTCAATCAGAGGTTCCACCCTAATCAACAGACTAATCACAAGACTGCATTAAAGAATATGGCTTTTCTGGGGGGCATAATGTATCCAAACCAGCATAGGTGATTTCCACTTCTTGGGTATTATTAATAATGCTGCCATTAACTTTGTGTTCAAATTTTGGTGTGAACATATGTTTATATTTCTCTTGGGTAAATAGCTATGATGGAGCTGCAAGGGCCTTTGCTAACTCTATGTTTAAACTTTCTAAGGAACTGCAAGAGAATTTTCAATAGAGGCTGCCTATTTTATATTGAAATCAACAATGGAATGTTGATTGGAATGGTGAGGGTTCAAAATTTCTCCACATCATCACCAACACTTGTTATTGTCTGTCTTTTTTTACTTTTTTGTTAGGAGAAGTTGGAGGTTTACAGAAAAATTCAAACAAAAAGTACAGAATTCTCATATAATACTCCCTCTGTTCCAGTTTGCTAATGCTGCCATTATGCAAAATACCAGAAATGGATTGGCTTTTATAAAGGGGGTTTATTTGGTTACACAGTTACAGTCTTAAGGCCATAAAGTGCCCAAAGTAAGGCATCAACAATAGGGTACCTTCACTGAAGGATGGCCAATGGCATCTGGAAAACCTCTGTTTGCTGGGAAGGCATGTGGCTGGTGTCTGCCTGCTCCCAGGTTGTGTTTCAAAATGGCATTCTCCAAAATACCAGCTTTCAACAACCATCTTCAAAATGTCTGTCTCAGCTGCAGCAGCAAGTTCCTTCTGTCTGAGCTCTTATATAGGGCTCTAGTTAACTAAACAAGGCCCACGCTGAATGGGTGGGGCCACACCTCCATGGAAATTATCTAATCAGAGTTATCACCTACAGTTGAGTGGGTCACATCTCCATGGAAACCTAATCCAACGTTCCAACCTAATCAACACCAATACATCTGCCCTCACAAGATTGCATCAAAGAATATGGCATTTTGGGAGACATAACACATCCAAACCAGCACACACCCCCACACAATTTCCGCTATTATTAACATTTTGCATTAGTGTGGCACCTTTGTTACAATTGATGAGACAATACTGTTATAATTGTATTATAAACTATAGCCCATAGTCAGCATTATGGTTTTCTGTTTGTGTTGTAAGGTCTATAGGATTTTTAAACTTTTATTCTGGTAACAAATATACAACCCATATTTCCTATTTTAATCACTTTCAAATATATAATTCAATGGTGTTAATGACAGTCACAATGTTGTGCTACCATCACCATAATCCATTACCAAATTTTCATCAACGCAAACAAAAAGTCTGTACCAATTAAGCATGAACTCCCCATTCCCCACCCCCACTCCTGCCACTGATAACCTGTATTTTAATCCCTGGCTCTATGAATTAGTATATTCACATAAGTGAGATAATACAATGTCCTTTTGTGTTTCGCTTATTTCACTCAAAAGATGTCTTCAAGGTTCATCCATGCTGTAGCATATATCAGAACATCATAGCTTTTTATAGCCAAATACTATCCCAATTTGTTTATCCATTCTTCCATTAATGGACACTTGGCATGCTTCCACCTTTTGGCAATTGTAAATAATACCTCTTTGAACATCAATATGCAAATATCTGTTTGAGTCCTTGCTTTCAATTCTATTGGGTATATACCTAGAAGTGGGATTGCCAGTTCATATGGTAGTCCTATATTTAACTTTCTGAGGAAACACTAAATTGTTTTCCACAGCAGTTGGGGCATTTTCCATTCCCCCAATGTGTTAAAGTGCCTATTTCTTCACATCCTGCCCTTTCTGTTTTTTTTTTAATAGTAGCCATTCTGTTGGGTATGCAGTGGTATCTCATTTCCCTAATGGAAAATGTTGTTAAAGCTTCTTTGCATGTGTTTATTGGCCATTTGAATACCTTCTGTGGAGAAATGTCTACGCAAGTACTTTGCCCATTTTTAAATTGGGTTGTTTGTCTTTTTGTTGTTGAGTTGTAAGAGAGTTTATACAGTCTGGATAGTAAAACCTTACCAGATATGTGAATTGCACTATATATTCTCCCATCCTGTAGAGTGCCTTTTACTATCATGATAATATCCTTGGATTCTCAAAAGTTTTTAACTTTGATGAAGTTCCATTTATCTATTTTGTCTTTAGTTGCTTATGCTTTTGGGGTAAATTCTAAGAAACCATTGCCTAATACAAGTCCATGAAAATGTTTTCTTCTAAGAATTTTATAGTTATAGTTTTTATATTTAGGTCTGTGATCCACTTTGAATTAATTTTTATATATGATTAAATAAACATATTAGAAAAGAAAAAGTTCTCAAATCAAAGATCTAAGCTACCCCCTTAGAAAACTAAAAAAAAAAAACAGTAGTAAATTAACCTAAAGCAAGCTTAAAGAAGAAAAAATAAACTAGTAGAAATCAATGAAATTCAAAACAGAAAAATGATAAAGGAAACATCTATCAACTAAAAAGAGTGATTATTTGAAGAAAATCAACAAAACTGATAAACTACCAACCTATCTAGCCAAGAAAAAAAAGTGAATACACAAATTACAAATATCAAGAATGAAGGAAATAACATTACTACAGACATTACACTAATTAAAAGGAAAAACATAAGCATATAAATTGTGAAACATAGTTGAAACAGTAAAGATTCCTTAAAAGCCACAAACGGTCAAAGTTCACTCAAAAAGAAATATATAGCTCACCCTCACAAGTAATAGTAGAAGCCACTGATCCTAGGCAGAAATGGTGCACAGCGCTTTCCAGGCCCAGCGGGCTTTCCTTCTGATGACTTCTCAGTACCAACAACCTCAAGAAAATGATGTGGCTGCACTTCTGAAACCAATATCTGAAAAGATTCAGGAAATCCAGACTTTCAGAGAGAAAAACTGGCAGAGTTCAATGTTTAATCATCTCTTGGCTGTCAGTGAAAGCATCCCTGCTCTCAGGTGGATAGTGGTGTCCCCCAAACTTGTTCCTTATGTCAAGGAGATGAATGATGCTGCCACCTTTTACATGAACAGGGTCTTAAAGGACTACAAACACAGTGACTTACACCATGTGGATTGGGTGAAGTCCTATTTGAACATTGGCCTGAGCTTCAAGCACGCATCAAGGAGCACCACACCACAGGCCTTACTTGGAGCAAAACAGGTCCTGTAGCATCCACTGCACTGGCACTGTCTGTCCTCTCCCCTGGGCCTGGTCTTCCTCCACCCCCTACTCCTCTGCCTCCTCCAGGACCACCTCCACTTTTTGATAATGAAGGCAGAAAAGAGGAGTCCTCTCCTTCACACTCAGCTTTATTTGCTCAGCTCAACCAGGGAGAAGCAATTACGAAAGGGCTATGGCATGTCAGAGACTATCAGAAGACACACAAAAATCACAGCCTGAGAGCTCAAGGAGGACAAGCTCAATCTCCAACCAAAAGTCACTCTCCAGGCTCCACTTCTCCCAAATCCCATCCTCCACAGAAATATGCTCCTGTGTTTGAGTTGGAAGGAAAGAAATGGAGAGTGGAGTACCAAGAGGACAGGAATGACCTTGCGACCTCAGACACTGAACTGAAACAAGTGGCTTACATTTTCAAATGCAACAAATCTACTCTACAGATGAAAGGAAAAATAAATTCCATTGCAATTAACAACTGTAAGAAGTTTGGCCTCGTATTTGACAATGTGGTGGGCATTGTGGAAGTGATCAATTCTAAGGACATTCAAATTCAGGTAATGGGGAGAGTGCCAACAATTTCCATTAATAAGACAGAAGGATGCCACATATACCTCAGTGAAGATGCCTTAGACTGTGAGATTGTGAGCACCACATCATCTGAAATGAATATACTTATCCCTCAGGTTGGTGATTATAGAGAATTTCCCATTCCTGAACAGTTCAAAACAACATGGGGTGGATCTAAGTTGGTCACCGAGCCTGCAAAAATTATGGCTTAATCTCTAGAGACTGAATCTCCTGACCTCCTGGATCCCCCATATTAAACAAATAAAACAAAAAATTTTTCAAAAGCAGTATTGAAGACCTAGAAATTGCAGTAGCACCTGCTGCTTTAGTTTGGGATCTCCAGTAATGCTGTGCTACAGAGTCAGCATCATTTCTGGCACGCTTCAGTGGGCATTTTGAAGTATTTAATATTTCTTCATGATTTGCCTTTGTGTGTGATTTTAGTTCCACATAAGGGCTTGTGAGCAGTACAGATTTAAAAGGGGTAAAAAAAGAATTATATTCCCCTCATATCATTAACACAGTAACTGATAGGTAAAAAATACTGCATGATTCACTTGCACACTTACATTTAATTGCTAGTAGAAAAAATCTTTGAGAATCTAAGATGTACATTTTTACCTTTTAGACAATTTCAGTATGATGTGGTAACAGTGTGCCCTGAAAAGTGTATGGTTTTTTCTTATTTTTCACCACACATTCACCTTTATCAGATGACTACACTGTCAGCATGAATACAGAATTCAACCCACTTTTTTTTTAAAACATAAGAAAATTACATATTAGGGGCCAAACTTAGTTTCTTGGTCCATGGAAGACCTGTATTCTTTATAGTAACTGAAAATCAAAAGTTAATTACTGATCTTTAATTTTTCTATGTCACTTGAAAAACTTACTTTTACTCGTAAAGATTTTCATGCCAAAAGACTGATGGAAGGAAGCTATTTCTTTGATATCTGTGTAATACCTCACAATTTTGCTCTTAAGACCACACTCAATTTTGTTTTTCAGTTTTGAACTTGTTAAATATCAGATGCCCTGTAAAAGATGTCTTGAATGTTCTGTCATACACTAAGTGCTTCTCCACTTGCCAGACTTGCTAACCAGTTTCAAAAATGAACATGAAAAAGCCATAGCTGTATTACTTCTTCCAAAACCTAAGGAATTATTCATTGGTTTGACTTGATGCTCTTATTTTGTGGTCTTGATAGTATTTGCTTTTTCAGCACAATAACTAGGCTATTCCTTTGTATCTTTTCAGTTCACAGTGCCGAAAACTCTTCTTAGACAGGTAATGAATTAGTGCATAATGCTTGCAGACCCAATACAAGCATCTATACTGTGCCTATTACAGCCTTTGGAATACATCATTTCTGATTATTTTAAATACCTTCTATATCCATATTCTTTCCAAAATTCCAAATGCACATATAACAAGGTTTTCCTATAGAAGTTTTGTCCATATGAATAATGCTATGGCTTTAGTAAATACCATTTTTCAACTGTAAACTTATTTTGAAATAAAGCAAAATTTTAATTGTTAAAAAAAGAAAGAAATATATAATGAATAGCTATTATATATTAAAGAAACTGAACTTGTACTTAAAAACCTTCCCAGAAAGAAAACATTGGGCCCAGATGGCATCACTTGTAATTTCTTCCAAACATTTAAGGAAGAAATAATTCTAAGTCTGAACAGAACATGAGAAAAAAGAACACTTCCAAACTCATTTTATAAGGTCAGTTTTCCCCAATACCAAAATGAGGAAAAGACATAATAAGTGTACAAACAATGACACACATGTACATACACCAAAAATTCTCAAAAAATTACTGGCAAATAAATCCATCATTGGCTGGTTTGAATCTGTTATGTACCCCATAAAAAACTGTCTTTTCATCCAGCCTTGTGGAGCCAGACCTGTTCTGGGTGGGATCTTTTGATTAGTCTGTTTCCATGGAGATGTGACCCCGTCCATTCAAGGTGGGTCTTAATTAGTTTGTTGGAGTCCTTAAGAGAGCTCAGTGAGAGAGAACTCAAAGCCAACACAGACCCAAATGCTTGCAGAAGCTGAAAGAGACATTTTGGAGAGAAGCTATATATAATCCAGAGTTTTCCCTGGAGAAGCTAAATGAGAACCCACAGATGCTTAAAGAGAAAACCACTGTAATCAGAAGCTGAAAGCAATGCGACCCAGGAGCAAAGGACCAACAGATGCAAGCCATGTGACTTCCCAGTTGACAGAGGTGTTCTGGACAGCATCACTCTTTCTTCAGTGAAGGTATCTGTTCTAGTTTGCTAATGCTGCCAGAATGCAAAACACCAGAACTGGATTGGCTTTTAAAAAGGGGGATTATTTGGTTAGAAAGTTACAGTCTTAAGGCTATAAAGTGTCCAAGGTAAGTTATCAACAATTGGGTACCTTCCCTGGAGGATGGCCAATGGTGTCCGGAAAACCTCTGTTAACTGGGAAAGCATGTGGCTGGCATCTGCTCCAGAGTTCTGGTTTCAAAATGGCTTTCTCCTAGGACATTCCTCTCTAGGCCACAGCTCCTCCTCAAAATGTCACTCTCAGTTGCTCTTGGGGCATTTGTCCTCTCTTAGCTTCTCCAGAGCAAGAGTCTGCTTTCAATGGCTGAGTCTCCAGTAAACCAGTCAAGGACCATGCTGAATGGGTGGGGCCACACCTCCATGGAAACTATCCAATTAGAGTCATCAGCCACAGTTGGGTGGGTCATATCTCCATGGAAACACTCAAAGAATTACAATCTAATCCACCCTGATAACATCTGCCCACACAAGATTACATCAAAGATAATGGCACTTTGGGGGACATAACACATTCAAACCAGTACAATATCCTCTTGTTGATGCCTTAGTTTGGACACTTTTATGGCCTTAGAATTGTATATTTGTAATCTAATAAATCCCCTTTATAAAAGTGAATCCATTTCTGGTGTATTGCATTCCAGCAGCTTTAGAAAACTGAAACAAATTTGTAAAAAGAAAAATCCATGATATCCCTCATATTAACCTATTCATGCAGAAAAAGCATTTCACAAAGTTCAACATCCACTCATGACAAAATTCAGTACGATAAGAATAGAAGGTAACTTCTTCAACCCAATACAGGACATCACAAATACCCTACAGATAACATCATACTTAGGGTGAAAGGTTGAATGATTTACTCATAATTTCAGGAAGAAGGCAAGGGCATCTATTATCATCACCTCCATTCAACATAAAAGATGTCTTACCCAGAGAAAATAACATAAGAAAAGGAAATAAGTGGCACATACATGGGAATTCTGGAATGGCTAAATGAGGAGCCTGGTAAATCCACTACCAAAGAAGCAACAACAAAACTGAACTACTGTCAAAAACAATCACCCAGGTTTAAGAAATTGTAAATTGTGGAAAACAATCATTTAACGATTTTGGAAATGGACTGAAAAATATACAAAAAAAATTGAGAAGCATTTATTCAAGAAAATCTGATGAACCTTGGTAAAAAACAGTGAGAGTCTGTGGCATTTAAGAATGGCAGTACTTCCACCCCTCCCCTAAAGTCTGGCACAGAAAGTGTACCAGGCCATGAGGAGTGGCAACAGAGGGGACTAACTTTATTTGAAAAAGAGCAAGAAAATGTCATGAATATGGAAGTTGTAGAAAACTATAGCAAACTCAATGGCAAACAATCAGGTAAGGCCAACATCATAGGTACCAAAAGGACTCAGTATGGATTGGAGAAAACAAAATACCATCAGGTCAGACAAAAATTTAACAGGGACCTCCGTGGAATAAGATACCCAGCATGGGCCTGGATAAGATCCTACTTACCCCTCATGGTGTAGGAAACTATGGGCATTTAAAAAGCTGTACACAACACCCAGGGGAGTGAATCTCCCTGGCAACGTGGAATATGGGACGGAGAACATCTTCTTGACCAAAAGGGGGATGTGAAAGGAAATGAAATAAGCTTCAGTAGCAGAGAGATTCCAAAAGGAGCCGAGAGGTCACTCTGGTGGGCACTCTTACGCACACTTTAGACAACCCTTTTTAGGTTCTAAAGAATTGGGGTAGCTGGTGGTGGATACCTGAAACTATCAAACTACAACCCAGAACCCATGAATCTCGAAGACAATTGTATAAAAATGTAGCTTATGAGGGGTGACAATGGGATTGGGAAAGCCATAAGGACCACACTCCACTTTGTCTAGTTTATGGATGGATGAGTAGAAAAATAGGGGAAGGAAGGAAACAGACAAAGGTACCCAGTGTTCTTTTTTACTGCAATTGCTCTTTTTCACTCTAATTATTATTCTTGTTATTTTTGTGTGTGTGCTAATGAAGGTGTCAGGGATTGATTTAGGTGATGAATGTACAACTATGTAATGGTACTGTGAACAATCAAAAGTACGATTTGTTTTGTATGACTGCATGGTATGTGAATATATCTCAATAAAATGAAGATTAAAAAAAAAGCTGTACACACAATCAGGAGAAATAAGAGAGGACTGAAGAAGCTATTTGGGTATGTGCAAATGTGAGGCCTATGAATACAGAAAAAAAACTGACTCAGATTTCTAAATTGCCCAAATTTTAAATGAATTCCCCAAGACACACATAAAGCCACCAGGAAAGGGTGTAAACCTTCTAGGTTTAAGAGGTTAAAGCACAATTTCTCATCAATCATTGATTACTAAGTTTTGCTGGCCCAGAAGTGATCCCATGAAGATAAATATTAAAATGGCAAAGAGAATTTGTTTTTAAAATGAATAGAGACACAAAGGTGCACACTTCAGGGATGTGCACTCCAAAGAGTGAGACCAGGCAATTTATTAAAGAAATAAGTAAAAACATCAAAAACATCTGGAACAGATCATCTGGAGGGGATGGCTACAAAGATGGTATCACAGGGGTGAAAGGGCACATTTCTCCTCAGAAAACAGCTGGTGGCCAGGCAGACATTGAATCAATGATCCTAGGGCTTTAGAGGCCAGGGAGCACAGCACAGCACCCAGGAAAGAACAGGACTAAGAGACTGTGAAACTCAAACATTGGGACTGGTGGTTTGATGCGCTGAGCCCTCTATCGTGGGACTTGCCCTTATGAAGCTCATTACTGCAAAGGAGAGGCTGAACTTGCATATAATTGTGCCTAAGAGTCTGTCCCTGGTACCTCTTTGTTGCTCAGATGTGGCCCTCTCTCTCTCTAACTGAGCCACCTCAGCAGGTGAACTCACTGCCCTCCCCCCTACGTGGGACATGACTCCCAGGGGTGTAAATCTCCCTGGCAATGCAGGATATCACTCCCAGGGATGAATCTGGACCTGGCATTGTGGGATTGAGAATATCTTCTTGACCAAAAGGGGGATGCAAAATGAGACAAAATACTTTCAGTGGCTGAGAGAGTTCAAATGGAGTCAAGAGGTTGCTCTGATGGACATTCTTATGCACTATATAGATAACACCTCTTAGGTTTTAATGTATTGGAATAGCTAGAGGTAAATACCTGAAACTACCAAACTCCAACCCAGTAGTCTGGACTCCTGAAGATGATTATATAATGCAGATTACAAGGGGTGACTGTGTGATTGTGAAAACCTTGTGGATCACACTCCCTTTATCTAGTGTATGGATGGATGAGTAGAAAAATGGGGACAAAAACTAAATGACAAATAGGGTAGGATGGGGGGGATGGTTTGGGTGTTCTTTTTTTACTTTTATTTTTTATTCTTATTCTGATTCTTTCTGATGTAAGGAAAATGTTCAGAAATAGATTGTGGTGATGAATGCATAACTATATGACCGTACTGTGAACAGTTGATTGTATACCGTGGATGATTGTATGGTATGTAAATATATTACAATAAAACTTAATTTAAAAAAAAAAAAGAGAGAGACTGTGAAATTGCAGCAGAAACTGTCAGACAATTGCTCCCACAGCAGTGACTGGTGCCCATTCCCCACCCTCGAGGCTTGCCTCAGTTTCGGTCCATGGCTGGCTCCACTGGCAGAGAGCGGGGAGTGAAGGTCTGTCTTTCTGGGAACAGGGTGCGGTGGGGTGGCAGACATGGTTGAGTCACAAATGTGGCTTCTGATTGGCAAGTCTGAACTGCTAGGCTCCAGCCCTGAATCACAGTTCTAGCCTGCCCAGCAAAGGGACTCCAGTGGTCATTGTATCAAAACTGCCTGGAGGAGGTTGAAAAAGTACATTCCCTCTGCTGGGGGAAAGGTTTACAGAACAGAGTCATTTCTGGGCAGGTCAGGAAAGTTCACCTTTGCAGAAATAACATTGAATGTTAATGGATTGAACTCCCTAATCAAAAAACACAGATTGGCGGAATGGATACAAAAGCATGATCAAACTATATAATATTGGCAAGAGACTCACCTTAGACCCAAAGACACAAATAGGTTGAAAGTGAAAAGTTGGAAAAAGATATTACATGCAGTGAACAAAAAAGAGCTGGGGTAGCTATACAAATATCAGGAAAAAACAGACTTTAAATACAAAACTGCTATAGGATACAAAGAAGGACATTATATATTAATAAAAGGGGCAATCCACTAAGACGTCATAACAATCATAAATATTTATGCATCTAACAGGGTACCCCAAAATACATGAGGCAAACACTGGCAAACTGAAGGAAGGAATATATAATACCATACAATGATAGGTGGAGATTTCAGTACAATACTGTGCCAGTTTGAAACTGTTATGGACCCCAGAAAAGTCATGTTTTTAATGCAATCTTGTGGGGGAGGACTTATTGATCTTTTGATTAGGGTGGGAACTTTTGATTGAATAGTTCCATGAAGATGTGACTCTGCCAATTCAGGGAAGGTCACAATTAGATCACTGGAGTCCGTTAAGAGAGCTCATGGAGAGAAGGAGCTCAGAGCAGCTGAGAGAGACATTTTGGAGAGAAGCTAAGATATGTAATCTAGAGTTTGCCCCCAGGAGAAGCTAAGAGCTGACACAGACCCAGACACTTGGAGATGCTGGGAGATGCAGGCAGAAAGATGTTTTGAGATGCTAAGTGAAGAGATGACACTCACAGTTTGCCCTGGAGAAGCTAAGCGAGGACTCCCAGGTGCTTAGAGAGAAACACCCCAGGAGAATCAAGCAGAGAGCTGAGAGAAGCTAAGAGAGACAGAGGCCCAGAGACATTTTGCAGAAAGCAAGTTTGAAATGCAACCCAGGAGCAAAGGATGAGAAGACACTAGCCATGTGCCTTCCCAGCTAACAGAGGTGTTCTGGATGCCATTGGCCTTTCTTCAGTGAAGATATCCTCTTGTTGATGCCTTAGTTTGGACACTTTTATGACCTTAGAACTTAGGTTATTTGTAACCTAATATATCCCCTTTATAAAAGCCAATCCATTTCTGGTATTTTGCATAATGGCAACTTTAGCAAACTGGAACAACTACTCTCATCAATAGATACAACATCTAGACAGAGGATCAATAAGGAAACAGAGAACTTAAATAATATGATATATAAACTAGACCTAACAGACATATACAGAAGGTTGTACCCAAAAACAGCAGGATATAGTTTTTCTCAAGTGCTCATGGATCATTCAACAGGTTAGACCACATGAAATTGAGAACAAAAAGCAAAAGACAGAATCAATAAAACTAAAAGTACATTCTTCGAGATCAATCAAATACCTAGCTAGACTGACAAAGAAAAAAGAAAGAAGATGCAAATAAACAAAATCAGAAATGATAGAGGGGACACTACTACTGACCCTACAGAAATAAAAAAGGATCATAAGAAGATACTATGAACAACTGTATACCAACAAATTAAGAAAATTAGATGAAATGGACAATTTCCTAGAAACATGTGAACAACCTACTCTAGAAGAAATAGAAAACTGCAACAAACCAATTGCAAGTAAAGAGACTGAATCAGTCATCAAAAACCTCCCAACAGAGTTACTCCTCCAGGAAAGTAGGTAGAAAGCCAGGAACTGCGTGGACTGGACACCACAGAGCAATCTGTCTTTGGGCATACTTCATACAACACTCATGAAAATGTCGAACTGCTGAGATCAGCGAAATCTGTAAGTTTTTGCGGCCAGGGGACCCGCACCCCTCCCTGCCAGGCTCAGTTCCGTGGGAGGAGGGGCTGTCAGCTCCGGGAAAGAGAAGGGAGAACTGCAGTGGCTACTCTTATCGGAAACTCATTCTACTGATCCAGACTCCAACCATAGATAGACTGAGACAAGACACCAGAGAATCTGAGAGCAGCCAGCCCAGCAGAGAGGAGACAGGCATAGAAAAAAAAAAACAACACGAAAAACTCCAAAATAAAAGCAGAGGATTTTTGGAGTTCTGGTGGACACAGAAAGGGGAAGGGCGGACCTCAGGCCCTAAGGCGCATATGCAAATCCCGAAGAAAAGCTGATTTCTCTGCCCTGTGGACCTTTCCTTAATGGCCCTGGTTGCTTTGTCTCTTAGCATTTCAATAACCCATTAGATCTCTGAGGAGGGCGCTTTTTTTTTTTTTTTTTTTAATCCTTTTTTCTTTTTCTAAAACAATTACTCTAAGAAGCCCAATACAGAAAGCTTCAAAGACTTTCAATTTGGGCACATCAAGTCAAGAGCAGAACTAAGAGAGCTCTGAGACAAAAGGCAATAATTCAGTGGCTGAGAAAATTCACTAAACACCACAACTTCCCAAGAAAAGGGGGGTGTCTGCTCACAGCCACCATCCTGGTGGACAGGAAACACTCCTGCCCATCGCCAGCCCCATAGCCCAGAGCTGCCCCAGACAACCCAGTGTGACAGAAGTGCTTCAAATAACAGGCACACACCACAAAACTGGGCGTGGACATTAGCCTTCCCTGCAACCTCAGCTGATTGTCCCAGAGTTGGGAAGGTGGAGCAGTGTGAATTAACAAAGCCCCATTCAGCCATCATTTGAGCAGACTGGGAGACTCCCTACACAGCCCAGCAGCCCAGAACTGCCCTGGGGGGACGGCACTCACCTGTGACATAGCACAGTCATCCCTCAACAGAGGACCCGGGGTGCACGGCCTGGAAGAGGGGCCCACTTGCAAGTCTCAGGAGCCATACGCCAATACCAAGGACTTGTGGGTCAGTGGCAAAGACAAACTGTGGCAGGACTGAACTGAAGGATTAGACTATTGCAGCAGCTTTAAAACTCTAGGATCATCAGGGAGATTTGATTGTTAGGGCCACCCCCCCCTCCCCGACTGCCCAGAAACACACCCCACATACAGGGCAGGCAACACCAACTACACACGCAAGCTTGGTACACCAATTGGGCCCCACAAGACTCACTCCCCCACTCACCAAAAAGGCTAAGCAGGGGAGAACTGGCTTGTGGAGAACAGGTGGCTCGTGGACGCCACCTGCTGGTTAGTTAGAGAAAGTGTACTCCACAAAGCTGTACATCTGACAAATTAGAGATAAGGACTTCAATAGGTCTACAAACCCTAAAAGAACCCTATCAAGTTCAGCAAATGCCACGAGGCCAAAAACAACAGAAAATTATAAAGCATATGAAAAAACCAGATGATATGGATAACCCAAGCCCAAGCACCCAAATCAAAAGACCAGAAGAGACACAGCACCTAGAGCAGCTACTCAAAGAACTAAAGATGAACAATGAGACCATAGTACGGGATATAAAGGAAATCAAGAAGACTCTAGAAGAGCATAAAGAAGACATTGCAAGACTAAATAAAAAATGGATGATCTTATGGAAATTAAAGAAACTGTTGACCAAATTAAAAAGATTCTGGATACTCATAGTACAAGACTAGAGGAAGCTGAACAACGAATCAGTGACCTGGAAGATGACAGAATGGAAAATGAAAGCATAAAAGAAAGAATGGGGAAAAAAATTGAAAAAATCGAAATGGACCTCAGGGATATGATAGATAATATGAAACGTCCAAATATAAGACTCATTGGTGTCCCAGAAGGGGAAGAAAAGGGTAAAGGTCTAGGAAGAGTATTCAAAGAAATTGTTGGGGAAAACTTCCCAAATCTTCTAAACAACATAAATACACAAATCATAAATGCTCAGCGAACTCCAAATAGAATAAATCCAAATAAACACACTCCAAGACATATACTGATCACACTGTCAAACACAGAAGAGAAGGAGCAAGTTCTGAAAGCAGCAAGAGAAAAACAATTCACCACATACAAAGGAAACAGCATAAGACTAAGTAGTGACTACTCAGCAGCCACCATGGAGGCGAGAAGGCAGTGGCACGATATATTTAAAATTCTGAGTGAGAAAAATTTCCAGCCAAGAATACTTTATCCAGCAAAGCTCTCCTTCAAATTTGAGGGAGAGCTTAAATTTTTCACAGACAAACAAATGCTGAGAGAATTTGCTAACAAGAGACCTGCCCTACTGGAGATAGTAAAGGGAGCCCTACAGACAGAGAAACAAAGAAAGGACAGAGAGACTTGGAGAAAGGTTCAGTACTAAAGAGATTCGGTATGGGTACAATAAAGGATATTAATAGAGAGAGGGGAAAAATATGGCAAACATAAACCAAAGGATAAGATGGCCGATTCAAGAAATGCTTTCACGGTTATAACGTTGAATGTAAATGGATTAAACTCCCCAATTAAAAGATATAGATTCGCAGAATGGATCAAAAAAAATGAACCATCAATATGTTGCATACAAGAGACTCATCTTAGACATAGGGACACAAAGAAACTGAAAGTGAAAGGATGGAAAAAAATATTTCATGCAAGCTACAGCCAAAAGAAAGCAGGTGTCGCAATATTAATCTCAGATAAAATAGACTTCAAATGCAGGGATGTTTTGAGAGACAAAGAAGGCCACTACATACTAATAAAAGGGGCAACTCAGCAAGAAGAAATAACAATCGTAAATGTCTATGCACCCAATCAAGGTGCCACAAAATACATGAGAGAAACACTGGCAAAACTAAAGGAAGCAATTGATGTTTCCACAATAATTGTGGGAGACTTCAACACATCACTCTCTCCTATAGATAGATCAACCAGACAGAAGACCAATAAGGAAATTGAAAACCTAAACAATCTGATAAATGAATTAGATTTAACAGACATATACAGGACATTACATCCCAAATCACCAGGATACACATGCTTTTCTAGTGCTCACGGAACTTTCTCCAGAATAGATCATATGCTGGGACATAAAACAAGCCTCAATAATTTTTAAAAGATTGAAATTATTCAAAGCACATTCTCTGACCACAATGGAATACAATTAGAAGTCAATAACCATCAGAGACTTAGAAAATTCACAAATACCTGGAGGTTAAACAACACACTCCTAAACAATCAGTGGGTTAAAGAAGAAATAGCAAGAGAAATTGCTAAATATATAGAGACGAATGAAAATGAGAACACAACATACCAAAACCTATGGGATGCAGCAAAAGCAGTGCTAAGGGGGAAATTTATAGCACTAAACGCATATATTAAAAAGGAAGAAAGAGCCAAAATCAAAGAACTAATGGATCAACTGAAGAAGCTAGAAAATGAACAGCAAACCAATCCTAAACCAAGTAGAAGAAAAGAAATAACAAGGATTAAAGCAGAAATAAACGACATAGAGAACAAAAAAACAACAGAGAGGATAAATATCACCAAAAGTTGGTTCTTTGAGAAGATCAACAAGATTGACAAGCCCCTAGCTAGACTGACAAAATCAAAAAGAGAGAAGACCCATATAAACAAAATAATGAATGAAAAAGGTGACATAACTGCAGATCCTGAAGACATTAAAAAAATTATAAGAGGATATTATGAACAACTGTATGGCAACAAACTGGATAATGTAGAAGAAATGGACAATTTCCTGGAAACATATGAACAACCTAGACTGACCAGAGAAGAAATAGAAGACTTCAACCAACCCATCACAAGCAAAGAGATCCAATCAGTCATCAAAAATCTTCCCACAAATAAATGCCCAGGGCCAGATGGCTTCACAGGGGAATTCTACCAAACTTTCCAGAAAGAACTGACACCAATCTTACTCAAACTCTTTCAAAACATTGAAGAAAAGGGAACACTACCTAACTCATTTTATGAAGCTAACATCAATCTAATACCAAAACCAGGCAAAGATGCTACAAAAAAGGAAAACTACCGGCCAATCTCCCTAATGAATATAGATGCAAAAATCCTCAACAAAATACTTGCAATTCGAATCCAAAGACACATTAAAAAAAACATACACCATGAACAAGTGGGGTTCATTCCAGGCATGCAAGGATGGTTCAACATAAGAAAAACAATCAATGTATTACAACACATTAAAAACTCGAAAGGGAAAAATCAATTGATCATCTCAATAGATGCTGAAAAAGCATTTGACAAAATCCAACATCCGTTTTTGATAAAAACACTTCAAAAGGTAGGAATTGAAGGAAACTTCCTCAACATGATAAAGAGCATATATGAAAAACCCACAGCCAGCATAGTACTCAATGGTGAGAGACTGAAAGCCTTCCCTCTAAGATCAGGAACAAGACAAGGATGCCCGCTGTCACCACTGTTATTCAACATTGTGCTGGAAGTGCTAGCCAGGGCAATCCGGCAAGACAAAGAAATAAAAGGCATCCAAATTGGAAAAGAAGAAGTAAAACTGTCATTGTTTGCAGACGATATGATCTTATATCTAGAAAACCCTGAGAAATCGACGATACAGCTACTAGAGCTAATAAACAAATTTAGCAAAGTAGCGGGATACAAGGTTAATGCACATAAGTCAGTAATGTTTCTATATGCTAGAAATGAACAAACTGAAGAGACACTCAAGAAAAAGATACCATTTTCAATAGCAACTAAAAAAATCAAGTACCTAGGAATAAACTTAACCAAAGATGTAAAAGACCTATACAAAGAAAACTACATAACTCTACTAAAAGAAATAGAAGGGGACCTTAAAAGATGGAAAAATATTCCATGTTCATGGATAGGAAGGCTAAATGTCATTAAGATGTCAATTCTACCCAAACTCATCTACAGATTCAATGCAATCCCAATCAAAATTCCAACAACCTACTTTGCAGACTTGGAAAAGCTAGTTATCAAATTTATTTGGAAAGGGAAGATGCCTCGAATTGCTAAAGACACTCTAAAAAAGAAAAACGAAGTGGGAGGACTTACACTCCCTGACTTTGAAGCTTATTATAAAGCCACAGTTGCCAAAACAGCATGGTACTGGCACAAAGATAGACATATAGATCAATGGAATCGAATTGAGAAATCGGAGATAGACCCTCAGATCTATGGCCGACTGATCTTTGATAAGGCCCCCAAAGTCACTGAACTGAGCCATAATGGTCTTTTCAACAAATGGGGCTGGGAGAGTTGGATATCCATATCCAAAAGAATGAAAGAGGACCCCTACCTCACCCCCTACACAAAAATTAACTCAAAATGGACCAAAGATCTCAATATAAAAGAAAGTACCATAAAACTCCTAGAAGATAATGTAGGAAAACATCTTCAATACCTTGTATTAGGCGGCCACTTCCTAGACTTTACACCCAAAGCACAAGCAACAAAAGAGAAAATAGATAAATGGGAACTCCTCAAACTTAGAAGTTTCTGCACCTCAAAGGAATTTCTCAAAAAGGTAAAGAGGCAGCCAACTCAATGGGAAAAAATTTTTGGAAATCATGTATCTGACAAAAGACTGATATCTTGCATATACAAAGAAATCCTACAACTCAATGACAATAGTACAGACAGCCCAATTATAAAATGGGCAAAAGATATGAAAAGACAGTTCTCTGAAGAGGAAATACAAATGGCCAAGAAACACATGAAAAAATGTTCAGCTTCACTAGCTATTAGAGAGATGCAAATTAAAACCACAATGACATACCATCTAACACCGGTTAGAATGGCTGCCATTAAACAAACAGGAAACTACAAATGCTGGAGGGGATGTGGAGAAATTGGAACTCTTATTCACTGTTGGTGGGACTGTATAATGGTTCAGCCACTCTGGAAGTCAGTCTGGCAGTTCCTTAGAAAACTAGATATAGAGCTACCATTCGATCCAGCGATTGCACTTCTCGGTATATACCCGGAAGATCGGAAAGCAGTGACACGAACAGATATCTGCACGCCAATGTTCATAGCAGCATTATTCACAATTGCCAAGAGATGGAAACAACCCAAATGTCCTTCAACAGATGAGTGGATAAATAAAATGTGGTATATACACATGATGGAATACTACGCGTCAGTAAGAAGGAACGATCTCGTGAAACATATGACAACATGGATGAACCTTGAAGACATAATGCTGAGTGAAATAAGCCAGGCACAAAAAGAGAAATATTATATGCTACCACTAATGTGAACTTTCAAAAATGTAAAACAAATGGTTTATAATGTAGAATGTAGGGGAACTAGCAGTAGAGAGCAATTAAGGAAGGGAGAACAATAATCCAAGAAGAACAGATAAGCTTTTTAACGTTCTGGGGATGCCCAGAAATGACTATGGTCTGTTAATTTCTGATGGATATAGTAGGAACAAGTTCACAGAAAGGTTTCTATATTATGTAACTTTCTTGGGGTAAAGTAGGAACATGTTGGAAGTTAAGCAGTTATCTTAGGTTAGTTGTCTTTTTCTTACTCCCTTGTTATGGTCTCTTTGAAATGTTCTTTTATTGTATGTTTGTTTTCTTTTTAACTTTTTTTTTCATACAGTTGATTTAAAAAAGAAGGGAAAGTTAAAAAAAAAAAAAAGAAAGAAAGAAAAACAAGGAAAAAAAATGATGTAGTGCCCCCTTGAGGAGCCTGTGGAGAATGCAGGGGTATTCGCCTACCCCACCTCCATGGTTGCTAACATGACCACAGACATAGGGGACTGGTGGTTTGATGGGTTGAGCCCTCTACCATAAGTTTTACCCTTGGGAAGACGGTTGCTGCAAAGGAGAGGCTAGGCCTCCCTATATTTGTGCCTAAGAGTCTCCTCCTGAATGCCTCTTTGTTGCTCAGATGTGGCCCTCTCTCTCTGGCTAAGCCAACTTGAAAGGTGAAATCACTGCCCTCCCCCCTACGTGGGATCAGACACCCAGGGGAGTGAATCTCCCTGGCAACGTGGAATATGACTCCCGGGGAGGAATGTAGACCCGGCATCGTGGGACGGAGAACATCTTCTTGACCAAAAGGGGGATGTGAAAGGAAATGAAATAAGCTTCAGTAGCAGAGAGAATCCAAAAGGAGCCGAGAGGTCACTCTGGTGGGCACTCTTACGCACACTTTAGACAACCCTTTTTAGGTTCTAAAGAATTGGGGTAGCTGGTGGTGGATACCTGAAACTATCAAACTACAACCCAGAACTCATGAATCTCGAAGACAGATGTATAAAAATGTAGCTTATGAGGGGTGACAATGGGATTGGGAAAGCCATAAGGACCACACTCCACTTTGTCTAGTTTATGGATGGATGAGTAGAAAAATAGGGGAAGGAAACAAACAGACAAAGGTACCCAGTGTTCTTTTTTACTTCAATTGCTCTTTTTCACTCTAATTATTATTCTTGTTATTTTTGTGTGTGTGCTAATGAAGGTGTCAGGGATTGCTTTAGGTGATGAATGTACAACTATGTAATGGTACTGTAAACAATCGAAAGTACGATTTGTTTTGTATGACTGCGTGGTATGTGAATATATCTCAATAAAATGATGATAAAAAAAAAAAAAAAAAAAAAACCTCCCAACAAAGAAAAGCCCAGGACTAGATGGCTTCATGGTTGAATTCTACCAATCAATCCAAGAGGAAATAATAGCAAACTCTTCCAAAAAATTGAAGAGGAGGTAACACTACCTAATTCATTCTATGAAGCCAACATCCCTCTAATACCAAAGCCAGATACAGACACTACAGAAAGAAAATTACAGACCAATCACTATAATGACTATACATGCAAAAATCCTCAAAAACTATATGCAAATCAAATACAACTGCACATTAAAAATAATTGTACACCATAATCAAGTTGATTTTATCCCATGTATGCAAGGGGAGTTCAGCACAAGAAAATCAATAAATGTATGTTACAGTTTGCTAAACCTGACAAAATGCAATATACTAGAAATAGGTTGCCTTTTACAATGGAGATTTTTTTAGCTTACAAATTTATAGCTCTTAGACAATGAAAATATCCAACTCAAGGCATCAACAGGACTCTGAACACAGGCTGATGGCATTTGGGACACCTCTGTCACATTAGAAGACATACTGCCAGCATATGCTGGTCTTTTGCTCCTGGGTTTTATTGCTTTCAGCTTCTAGCTTCAGTGGCTTCCTGTCTGTTTTCTGTGTGTCTTCTCTCAGATTTTTCTCCAGGGCTTTTTCCTGTGAGTTTATCTGTCTCTTTTATCCTCTTAAAAAGGACCCCAGGAAGAGAATTAAGACTCACCCTTGTGCAGGACTCAACTGAAATAATCTAATAAAACAGTCCCACCTACAATAGGATTACACCCACTTGAATGAATTAAAAGAACATGATGGGGGTATCCAAGATGGTGGATTAGGAGAGAGAGAGCAAAATTCTCCTCCATGAAAAACACTAGATAAAGGAGAGAACATGCTTCAGAACAGCAGCTCCAGGGTTCCACTGGCTGGGCAGGGACTTCTAAACCCACAATGAGTGTCTACTTGGAGAAACCAAGAGACTTCATTTAGAGACAGGTGAGTGTACAGCCCAGAATTCTACTGGGGAATTGGCTGCTAAAGCTGGCTGATGGTGGGAGGGGAATAGCCTTCCACACCCCAGGAACCCTCCTCAGTACCCTTCACAGACCCATGACCAAGAACCACCATGCCAGGGACTGGTCATTGGAGCAGGCAGATGATCATGGAAGGGAGTACCTTTCCAAGCCCCATGCAGCCATATTTGCACCTGGCTGGGAGAAAACCCTTCACAGCCGAATGGAGAGCTTTTTCGAGGGAATTCAGGATTTGGCAGGTTTGTGACAGCATATACTATTCCTCCATGGAAGACCAAAGTGTGTACAGCCTAGAAGCAGGGGTGGAAGTGCCAATAACCCTCCTCCAATCCCAGGCACTTGTGGGCCCTTGGCAGAGAGGACTGAGGGGCATGGAGCTGGAAGGAGAGATGAGCAGCTCTGCAGCCCCAGAGTACACAACCCACAACCCCAGAAATGACCAGGGTGACTGTGTCCTGGAGTAGACCCTCTACTAAACTGCACAGGGCACACCCCATACACACAGGGCTGGTGGACCCCAGTGCATATGCAAAACTGGTGCACTGATTGGACTTCCACATGCTTTGGAACCCCAATCAGTGCATAGACAAATTTGGGGAGAACTGGCTTGAGGGTAAAAGGTGGCTCAAGAAAGCCATTTGCTGGAAGGTCAGGGAAAGTGCTTTCCACCAAGCTGTAGCTCTGTCAAATTATAGACAAATGTTCAAATAAGCATGCATATACTAAAAGAGCCCTATCAAGATAAGTAAATGACAAGAGGCCAAAAACAACAGAAAATTTTAAAGCATATGAAGAAACCATAAGATATGGATAATCCAAATGTCCAAATTCAAAAGCCAGAAGATACACAGAACTTGGAGCAATTATTCAAAGAGTATCAAAGAAGTACTCACAAACAACAGTGTCATGGTTCAGGATATAAAGGACATTAAGGAGACCATAGAAGAGCATAAAGAAGAATTTGCAAGAGTAAATTTAAAAAAAAATAGCAGACCTTATGGAAATAGAAAACATTGTTGATCAAATTAAAAATATTCTTAGACACAAACAACAGATTTGAAGAAGTAGAGGAAGGAATTAGCAAACTCAAGGACAGGATGATGGAAAGTGAAAGCACAAGACAATGAATGGTGGGAAAAAAAACAAAAAAATTGAAATGGATCTCAGGGAAATGATGGAGAACATAAAACACACAAATATAAGAATCATGGGTGCTCAGAAGAGGAAGAGAAGAGTAAAGGGCTAGGAAGAGTATTTAAAGAAATTGAGGGGGAAAACTTCCCAACCCTTCTAAAGGACATAAATATGCAAATCAAAGATGCCTAATGAACTCCAAATGGAATTAATCCAAATAAACCCACTATGAGACATATTCTGATCAGAATGTCAAATGCTGAAGTGAAGGAGAAAGTTCTGAGGCAGCAAGAGAGAAGTGATTCACCACATACAAGAGAAACCACATAAGATTAAGCACTGACTACTCAGCAGGCACCATGGAGCTGAGAAGGCAGTGATATGACATATTTAAAATTCTGAAAGAGGAATATTGCCAGCCAAGAATTCTTTACCCAGCAAAGACACCTTTCAAAATTGAGGAAGAGCTTAAAATTTTCACAAAGTCTGAGAGAATTTGTTAACAAGAGACCAGCCCTACAAGAAATACTAAAGGGAGCTCTACCAGCTGAGAATAAGAGAAGTGAGAGAGATGTCTGGAGAAGGTCACAGAACTGAAGAGTTTTAGAAAGGGTACTTTAAAGGAAATAGAGGGGAAAAATAAATCTGACAACTAAAAACCAAAGGATGGGATGACTGATTCAAGAACTGCTTTCACAGTAATAACATTGAATGTGAATGGATTAAATTCCCCACTTAAAAGATATTGATTGGGAGAATGGCTTAAAAAATATGAACCATCAATGTTGTTTACAAGAGACTTATTTTAGACCCAGTGACACAAACAAATTGAAAGTGAAAGGATGGAAAAAATATTCCATGCAAGCTATAGACAAATGAAACCAGGTGTAACAATACTAATTTCCGATGAAATAGACTCTAAATGCAAGGATGTCATAACAGACAAAAAGGGACACTATATACTAATAACATGGACAATTAACCAAGAAGAAATAATAATAATAAATGTTTATGCACCCAACCAAGTTGCTCATAAGTACATAAGACAAACACTGGCAAAACTGAAGGAAGCAATAGATGTTTCCACAATAATTGTGGGAGACTTCAACAGATCCCTTTCTCCTATAGGTAGATCAGCAAGACAGAGGACCAATAAGGAAATTGAGAGCCTAAAGGAAGTGATAAATGAATTAGACTTAACAGAAATATATACAGCATTACATCGCAAATAACCAGGATATACATTCTTCTGTACTGCACATGGAACTTTCTCCAGGATACATCATATGCTGGATCATAAAACAATTCACAATAAATTTTAAAAGATTAAGATCTTTCAAAGCACATTCTCTGACTACAATGGACTGCAACTAGAAGTCAATAACCATCAAAGATTTAGAACATTCACAAATATCTGAAGGTTAAACAAGGCACTCCTAAACAATCAGTGGATCAAGGAATTAATTGTAAGAGAAATTGCTAAATATCTAGAGATGAATTAAAATGAGAATACAAGATATCAAAACTTATAGGATGCAGCAAAGGCAGTATTGAGGGTGAAATTCATAGTTCTAGATGCATACATTAAAAAGAAAGAAAGAGCTAAAATCAAAGAACTAATTGAATAACTGAAGAAGCTAGAAAATGAACAGCAAACTAATCCTAAAGAAAGTAGAAGAAAAGAAATAACAAGGATTAAAGCAGAAATAAATGATATTCTGGAGAAAAAAATAATAGAGAGAATAAATAAAACCAAAGTTGGTACTTTGAGAAGTTCAACAAAATTAACAACCCTTAGCTAGACTGACAAAATCAAAAAGAGAGGAGACTGAAGTGAAAAAAAATTATAAATGAAATGGGGGACATTACTGCAGATCCCAAGGAAATTTTAAAAAATCATAAGAGAATACTTTGAACAACTGTATGCCAACAAACTAGATAATGAAGAGGAAATGAATAACTTCTTGGAAACTCATGAACAACCTAGACTGACCAGAGAAGAAATAGAAGGCCTCAACAATGAATCACAAGCAAAGAGATCCAATCATTCATTGAAAAGCTTCCTACAAATGACAGCCCAGGGCCAGATGGCTTCACATGGGAATTCTACCAAACTTTCCTAAAAAAAATGACACAAATCCTACTTAAACTCTTTCAAAAAATTGAAGAAAATGGAACACTACCTATTCCACTTTGCTAATGCTGCCATTTGCAAAGTACCAGGAAATGGATTGGCTTTTATAAAGGGAGTTTATTTGGTTACAAAATTACAGTCTTGAGGCCATAAGGTGTCCAAGATAAGGCCTCAACAACAGGGTACTTCACTGAAGGATAGCCATTGGCATCCAGAAAATCTCTGATAGCTCAGAAGGCATGTGGCTGGTGTCTGCTTGCTCCCAGATTGTGTTTCAAAATGGCATTCTCCAAAATGTTGCTCTTAGGGAGTGTGCTGGTTTGAATGTATTATGTCCCCCAAAACACCATTATCTTTGATGTGATCTTGTGTGGGCAGATGTATCAGTGTTGATTAGATTGTAATTCTTTGAGTGTTTCTGTGGAGATGCAACCCACCCAACTGTGGGTGATGACTCTGATTGGATAATTTCCATGGAGGTGTTACCCCACCCATTCAGGGTGGGTCTAAATTAAATCACTGGAGCCATATAAATGAGCCAACAAACAGAAGGAACTCAGTGCAACTGAGAGTGATATTTTGAAGAGGAGATATAGCCGAGAAGGACACTTTGAGGAACACACAGGAGCTGAGAGAGTAGCTGCAGATGAGAGACAGTTTGAAGACAGCTGTTGAAAGCAGACTCTTGCTCCAGAGAAGCTAAGAGAGGACAAACACCCCAAGTGCAACTAAGAATGACACTTTTGAGGAACTGCAGCCTAGAGAGGAACATCCTGAGAGAAAGCAATTTTGAAACCAGAACTTTGGAGCAGATGCCAGCCAGGTGCCTTCCCAATTAACAGAGATTTTCTGGACACCATTGGCCATCCTCCAGTGAAGGTACCCTTTGTTGATGGACACTTTATGGCCTTAAGACTGTAACTGTGTAACCAAATAAACCCCCTTTTATAAAAGCCAATCCATCTCTGGTGTTTTGCATTCCAGCAGCATTAGCAAACTAGAACAGGGAGTTTTGTCCTCTCTTAGCTGCAGCTTTTCTTCAAAATGTCACTCTCAGTTGCTCTCTAAAATGTCACTCACAGCTGCTCTGAAGTCCTTTGTGAATTCCTTTATAAGACTCCAGTGATCCAATTAACACCCACTCTAAATGTGCAGGGTAACACCTCCATGGAAATTATCCATTCAAATGTTTCACTCACAGGTGATTGAGTCACATCTCCATGGAAACACTGAATTAAAGAATTCCAATCTAATCAACACTAATATGTCTGCCCCAACAAGACTGCATGAAAGGATATGGCTTTTTCTGGGGGACATGATATATACAAACTGGCACACTACCCAACCCATTTTATGAAGCCAATGTCACTCTAATACCAAAACCAGATAGAGATGCTACAAGTAAGGCAAATTAGAAGCCAACCTCCCTAAAGACTATAGATGCAAAAATTCTCAATAAAATACTTGCAAATCAAATCCAAAGGCACATTAAAAATATCATACAGCATTACAAAGGAGGCTCATTCCAGACATCCAAGGGTCATTCACCATAAATCACTCAACATAATATAGCATATTAACAAATCAAAAGGGAAAAATCAAATGATCATCTCAATAGATGGTGAAAAATCATTTGTCAAAGCTCAGCATCTTTTTCAATAAAAACACTTCAAAAGGTAGGAATTGAAGAAATCTTCCTCACTATGATAAAGGGCATATATGAAAAGCCCACAGCCAGCATAGTACTCAATGGTGAGAGACTGAAAGCCTTCCCTCTAAGATCAGGAACAAGACAAGGATGCCCACTGTCACCACTGTTATTCAACATTGTGCTAGTAGATCTAGTCAGAGCAATCAGGCAAGGCAAAGAAATAAAAGGCATCCAAAATTGGAAACAAAGAAGTAAAACTATTATTATTTGCAGATTATATGATCTTATATTTGGAAAATCCTGAGAAATCGATGATACAGCTACTTGAGCTAATAAACAAATTCAGCAATATGACAAGATACAAGATAAATGCACATTAGTCAGTATTATTTCTATACACTAGAAATTACCTAACTGAAGACACACCAAAGAAAAAGATTCCATTCACAATAGCAACTAAAAAAATAAAGTACATAGGAATAAGCTTAACGAAGGATGTAAAAGACCTCTATGCAGAAAATTGCATAACTATGAAAAGAAATAAAAAGGGACATAAAATGATGGAAAGATATTCTCTGTTCATGGATTGGATGGCTAAACATCATTAAGGTAGCAATCCTACCCAAACTGATCTACAGAGTCAATGCAATTCCAATCAAAATTCTAACAACCAGCTTTACAGACATTAAAAGCTAGTTACCTAAAGACAGGAGCAAGATGGCAGAGTGATGAGGTGTATGTATTAGTTACTCCTCCAGGGAAGTAGGTAGAAAGCCAGGAACTGTGTGGACTGGACACCGCAGAGCAATTTGACTTTGGGCATATTTCATACAATAGTAATGAACACATGGAACTGCTGAGATCATCAAAATCTGTAAGTTTTTGCAGCCAGGGGACCCGCGCCCTCCCTGCCAGGCTCAGTCCCGTGGGAGGAGGTGCCATCAGCACTGAGAATGAGAAGGGAGAACTGCAGTGGTGGCTCTTATTGGAAACTCATTCTACTGATCCAAACTCCAATCTAGATAGATTGAGACCAGGCACTGGAGAATCTGGGAGCAGCCAGCCCAGTGGAGAGGAGATAGGGATAGCAAAAACAGCAAGAAAAACCCAAAAATAAAAGTGGAGGCTTTTTGGAGTTCTGGTGAACATAGAAAGGGGAAGGGCAGAACTCAGGCCCTGAGGCTCATATGCAAATCCAGAAGAAAAACCAGTCTCACTGCCCCCTGGACCTTTCCTTAATGGCCCTAATTGCTTTCTCTCTTAGCATTTCAATAACCCATTAGATCTGTGAGGATGGCCCTTTTTATCTTTTTTTTCTTTTTCTAAAACAATTACTCTAAGAAGCCCAATACAGAAAGTCTCAAAGACTTGCAATTTGGGCAGGCCAAGACAAGAGCAGAACTAAGAAAGCTCTGAGATAAAAGGCAATAAATGCCCAGCGAACTCCAAACAGAAAAAATCCAAATGAACCCAATACAAGACATATTCCGATCACACTGTCAAATACAGAAGAGAAGGAGCAAGTTCTGAAAGCAGCAAGAGAAAAGCAATTCACCACATACAAAGGAAACAACATAAGACTAAGCAGTAACTACTCAGCAGCCACCATGGAGGAGAGAAGGCAGTGGCATGACATTAAAAATTCTGAGTGAGAAAAATTTGCAACCAAGAATACTTTATCCAGCAAAGCTCTCCTTCAACTGTGAGGGAGAGCTTAAATTTTTCACAGAGTAATGCTGAGAGAATTTGCTAACAAGAGACCTGCCCTACTGGAGATACTAAAGGAGCCCTACCAACACAGAAACAAAGGAGAGAGGGACATGGAGAAAAGTTCAGTACTAAAGAAAGAGATTCAGTATGGGTACATTAAAAGATATTAATAGAGAGAGGGAAAAAATATATATGACAAACATAATCCAAAGGATAAGATGGCTGATTCAAGAAATGCCTTCAAAGTTATAACATTGAATGTAAATGGATTAAACTCACCAATTAAAAGATGTAGATTTGCAGAATGGATCAAAAAAATGAACCATCAATATGTTGCATACAAGAGACTCATCTTAGACACAGGGACACAAAGAAATTGAAAGTGAAAGGATGGAAAAAATATTTCATGCAAACTATAGCCAAAAGAAAGCAGGTGTAGCAGTATTAATCTCAGATAAAATAGACTTCAAATGCAAGGATGTTATGAGAGACAAAGAAGGCCACTGCATACTAATAACAGGGGCAATTCAACAAGAAGAAATAACAATCATAAATGTTTATGCACCCAATCAAGGGGCCACAAAATACATGAGAGAAACACAGGCAAAATTAAAGGACGCAATTGATGTTTCCACAATAACTGTGGGAGACTTCAACACATCACTCTCTCCTATAGATAGATCAACCAGACAGAAGAACAATAAGGAAACTGAAAACCTAAACAATCTGATAAATGAATTGGATTTGACAGATATATATAGAACATTACATCCCAAATCACCAGGATACACATTCTTCTCTAGTGCTCACGGAACTTTCTCCAGAATAGATCATATGCTGGGGCATGAAACAAGGCTCAATAAATTTAAAAAGATTGAAATTATTCACAGCACATTCTCTGACCACAATGGAATACAATTAGAAGTGAATAACCATCAGAGACTTAGAAAATTCACAAATACCAGGAGGTTAAACAACACACTCCTAAACAATCAGTGGGTTAAAGAAGAAATAACAAGAGAAATTGCCAAATATAGAGATGAATGAAAATGAGAACACAACATACCAAAACCTATGGGATGCAGCAAAAGCAGTACTGAGGGGGAAATTTGTAGCAATAAATGCATATATTAAAAAGGAAGAGCCAAAATCAAAGAACAAATGGGTTAACTGAAGAAGCTAGAAAATGAACAGCAAACCAATCTGAAACCAAGTAGAAGAAAAGAAATAACAAGGATTAAAGCAGAAATAAATGACATAGAGAACAAAAAAATAATAGAGAGGATAAATAACACCAAAAGTTGGTTCCTTGAGAAGATCAACAATATTGACAAGCCCCTAGCTAGACTGATGAAATCAAAGAGAAAGAAGACCCATATAAACAAAATAATGAATGAGAAAGGTGACATTACTGCAGATCCCAAAGAAATTAAAAAAATTATGAGGATACTATGAACAACTATATGCCAACAAACTGGATAATGTAGAGGAAATGGACAGTTTCGTGGAAACATATGAACAACCTAGACTGACAAAGTCAAAAAGAGAGAAGACCCATATAAACAAAATAATGAATGAGAAAGGTGACATTACTCCGGATCCCGATGAAATTAAAAAAATTATAAGAGGATACTATGAACAACTGTATGCCAACAAACTGGATAATATAGAGGAAATGGACAATTTCCAGGAAACATATAAACAACCTAGACTGACAAGAGAAGAAACAGAAGACCTCAACCAAACAATCACAAGCAAAGAGATCCAATCAGTCATCAAAAAGATTCCCACAAATAAATGCCCAGGGCCAGATGGTTTCACAGGGGAATTCTACCAAACTTTCCAAAAAGAACTGACACCAATCTTACTTAAACTCTTTCAAAACATCAAAGAAAATGGAACACTACCTAACTCATTTTATGAAGCTAACAATCTAATATCAAAACCAGGCAAGGATGCTACAAAAAAGGAAAACTACTGGCCAATCTCCCTAATGAATATAGATGCAAAAATCTTTGACAAAATACTTGCAAATTGAATCCAAAGACACATTAAAAAAATCATATACCATGACCAAGTGGGGTTGATTCCAGGCATGCAAGGATGGTTCAACATAATAAAATCAATGTATTGCAACACACTAACAAATCAAAAGAGACAAATCAAATGATCATCTCAATAAATGCTAAAAAAGCATTTGACAAAATCCAACATCCCTTTTTGATAAAAACACTTCAAAAGGTGGGAATTGAAGGAAACTTCCTCAATATTATGAAGAGCATATATGAAAAACCCACAGCCAGCATAGTACTCAATGGTGAGAGACTAAAACCCTTTCTTCTAAGATCAGGAACAAGACAAGGATGCCTGCTATCATCACTATTATTCAACATTGTGCTGAAAGTGCTAGCCAGGGCAATCTGGCAAGACAAAAAAATAAATGTCATCCAAATTGGAAAGGAAGAAGTAAAACTGTCATTGTTTGCAGATGATATGATCTTATATCTGGAAAACCCTGAGAAATCGACGATACAGCTACTAGAGCTAATAAACAAATTTAGCAAAGCAGCGGGATACAAGATTAATGCACATAAGTCAGTAATGTTTCTATATCCTAGAAATGAACAAACTGTAGAGACACTCAAGAAAAAGATACCCAATAGCAACCAAAAAAACTCAAGTACCTAGGAATAAACTTAACCAAAGATGTAAAAGACTTATACAAAGAAAACTACATAACTCTATTAAAAGAAATAGAAGGGGACCTTAAAAGATGGAAAAATATTCCATGTTCATGGATAGGAAGGCTAAATGTCATTAAGATGTCAATTCTACCCAAACTCATCTACAGATTCAATGCAATCCCAATCAAAATTCCAACAACCTACTTTGCAGACTTGGAAAAGCTAGTTATCAAATTTATTTGGAAAGGGAAGATGCCTTGAATTGCTAAAGACACTCTAAAAAAGAAAAACAAAGTGGGAGGACTTACACTCCCTGACTTTGAAGCTTATTATAAAGCCACAGTAGTCAAAACAGCATGGTACTGGCACAAAGATAGACATAGTGATGAATGGAATTGAATTGAGAATTCGGAGATAGACCCCCAGATCTTTGGCTGACTGATCTTTGATAAGGCCCCCAAAGTCACTGAACTGGGTCATAATGGTCTTTTCAACAAATGGGGCTGGGAGAGTTGGATATCCATATCCAAAAGAATGAAAGAGGACCCCTACCTCACACCCTACACAAAAATTAACTCAAAAAGGATCAAAGATCTCAATATAAAAGAAAGTACCATAAAACTCCTAGAAGATAATGTAGGGAAACATCTTCAAGACCTTGTATTAGGCGGACACTTCCTAGACTTTACACCCAAACCACAAGCAACAAAAGAAAAAATAGATAAATGGGAAGTCCTCAAGCTTAGAACTTTCTGTAACTCAAAGAAATTTGTCAAAAAGGTAAAGAGGCAGCCAACTCAACGGGAAAAAATATTTGGAAAACATGTATCTGACAAAAGACTGATATCTTGCATATATAAAAAAATCCTACAACTCAATGATGATAGTACAGACAGCCCAATTATAAAATGGGCAAACGATATGAAAAGACAGTTCTCTGAAGAGGAAATACAAATGGCCAAGAAACACATGAAAAAATGTTCAGCTTCACTAGCTGTTAGAGAGATGCAAATTGAGACCACAATGAGATACCATCTCACACTAATTAGAATAGCTGCCATTAAACAAATAGGAAACTGCAAATGCTGAAGGGGATGTGGAGAAACTGGAACTCTTATTCATTGTTGGTGGGACTGTATAATGGTTCAGCCACTCTGGAAGTCAGTCTGGCAGTTCCTTCAAAAACTAGGTATAGAGTTAACCTTTGATCCAGCGATTGCACTTCTCAGTACATACCCGGAAGATCAGAAAGCAGTGACACGAACAGATATCTGCACGCCAATGTTCATAGCAGCATTATTCGCAATTGCCAAGAGATGGAAACAACCCAAATGTCCTTCAACAGATGAGTGGATAAATAAAATGTGGTATATACACATGATGGAATACTACGTGGCAGTAAGAAGGAACGATGTCATGAAACATATAACAACATGGATGAACCCTGAAGACATAATGATGAGTGAAATAAGCCAGGCACAAAAAGAGAAATATTATATGCTACCACTAATGTGAACTTTAAAAAATGTAAAACAAATGGTTTATAATGTACAATGTAGGGGATCTAGCAATAGAGAGCAATTAAGGAAGGGAGATGATAATCCAATAAGAACAGATAAGCTATTGTGGGTAAACTTAACATTCTGGGAATGTCCAGGAATGACTATAGTCTGTTAATTTCTGATGGGTATAGTAGGAACAAGTTCACAGAAATGTTGCTATATTAGGTTACTTTCTTGGGATAGATTAGGAACATATTGGAAGTAAAGTAGTTATGTTAGTTGTCTTTTTCTTACTCCCTTGTTATGGTCTCTTTGAAATGTTCTTTTCCTCTGTGTTTTTTTTTTAATTTTTTAAATTTTTTTATTTTTTATACAGCTGATTAAAAAAAGTTAAAAAAAAAAACAATGAAAAAATATGCAGAGCCCCCTTGAGGAGCTGGTGGAAATTCAGGGATATTGGCCTGCCCCACCTCGATGGTTGCTAATGTGCTCACAGGCATAGGGGTCTGGTGGTTTGATGGGTTGAGCCCTCTACCACAGGATTTGCCCTTGGGAAGACTGTTGCTGCACAGGAGAGGCTAGGCCTCCCTATAATTGTGCCTAAGAGCCTCCTCCTGAATGCCTCTTTGTTGCTCAGATGTGGCCCTCTCTAGCTAAGCCATCTTGAAAGGTGAAATCACTGCCCTCCCCCCATGTGGGATCAGACACCCAGGGGAGTGAATCTCCCTGGCAACATGGAATATGACTCCTGGGGAGGAATGTAGACCCAGCATCATGGGATGGAGAACATCTTCTTGACCAAAAGGGGGACGTGAAAGGAAATGAAATAAGCTTCAGTGGCAGAGAGATTCCAAAATGAACCAAGAGGTCACTCTGGTGGGCACTCTTATGCACAATATTGACAACCCTTTTTATGTTCTAATGAATTGGGGTAGCTGGTGGTAGATACCTGAAACAATCAAACTACAACCCAGAACCCATGAATCTTGAAGACAATTGTATAAACATGTAGCTTATGGGGTGTGACAATGGGATTGGGAAAGCCATAGGGACCACGCTCCCCTTTGTCTAGTTTATGGATGGATGAGTAGAAAAATGGGGGAAGGAAACAAACAGACAAAGACACCCAGTGTTCTTTTTTACTTTAATTGCTCTTTTTCACTTTAATTATTATTCTTGTTATTTTTGTGTGTGTGGTAATGAAGGTGTCAGGGATTGATTTTGGTGATGAATGTACAACTATGTAATGGTACTGTGAACAATCGAATGTATGATTTGTTTTGTATGACTGCATGGTATATGAATATATCTCAATAAAATGAATATTAAAAAAAGCTAGTTACTAAATTTATTTGGAAGGGGAAGATGATGCAAATTGCTAAAAACTTTCTTAAAAATAAAAACGAAGTGGGAGGACTTACACTTCCTGACTTTGAAGCTTACTATAAAGCCACATTAGTTAAAACAGCATGGTATTGGCACAAAGATAGACATATTGATCAATGGAATCAAATTGAGAATTTGGAAATAGGCCCCACGAACTTCAGTCAACTGATTTTTTATAAGGCCCCCAAACCCTCTGAACTGGGACATAACAGTCTCTTCAACAAACGGGGCTGGGAGAACTGGATATCCATATCTTAAAGAATGAAAGAGGACCCCTACCTCACAACCTATACAAAAATTAACTCAAAGTGGATCTAAGATCTCAATATAAGAGACTGTACCATAATACTCCTAGAAGGTAATGCAGGGATCATTTTCAAGACCTAGTATTAGGAGGTCACTAATTAGACCTTATACCCAAAGCAAAGGCAATGAAAGAAAAAATAGATAAGTGGGAATTCCTGAAAATCAAAAGCTTCTGTACCACAAAGGAATTTCTCAAAAAGGTCAAGAGGCAGCCAACTCAATGGGAGAAAAGTTTGGAAACCCAGTATCTGATAAGAGACTGATATGTTGCATGTATAAAAAATCCTACAACTAAATGACAATAGAACAAACAGCTGATTTATAAAATGGGCAAAAGATATGAAAAGATTTTTCTCTGAAGATGAAACACAAATGGCCAAAAAACACAGGAAAATATGTTCTTCAATAGTTGTTAGGGAGATGCAAATCAAGACCACAATGAGATATCATCTCACACAAATAAGAATGGCTGTTATTAAACAAACAGGAAACTACAAATGCTGGAGAGGATGTGGAGAAATTGGAACACTTATTCATTGCTGGGGGGCTTTCCTCAGAAAACTAGCTATCAAGTTACCCAATTATCCAGCAATTTCACTTCTCAGTATTTACCCAGAAGATCTGAAAGCAGTGACACAAACAGATATTTGCACACCGATGTTTACAGTGGCATTGTTCACAGTTGCCAAAAGATGGAAACAGTCCAAATGTCCTTCAACAGATGAGTGGATAAAAAAATGTGACATATACACATGATGGAATACTACATGGCAGTAAGAAGGAACAAGGTCATGAAACATATGATAACATGGATGAATCTCGAAGACATAATGCTGAGTGAAATAAGCCATACACAAAAGGAGAGATATTGTATGTTACCACTAATGTGAAATCTGTGAAAAATGTAAAATAAGTGTCAAAAAATAGAATATAAAGGACCTAGAGATAGTCAGAAGCTAGTGAAAAGAGAATGCTGTAATATGTGCAGATATGATAATAAGGTTGCTCTTAATGGTATGGGAATTATCCGGTATGACTATGGCTCATTAATGGGATTATAAGTACTAGTGACATATTGAAGGTGAACATTTTGTAAATGGTTGTTTAAAGGCATGTAACCCACAGAGTAGCACCACAAACCTAAATAATTGTTAGCATGATATACTTATAAGGTATGACACTGGTGCAGAGGGTTAACAGAGTGGTATGGATGAACTACTCATTATGTATTAATGACTATATTTAATGGGACTATCTTGCCAACTCTACACTAATACTAGGGATGAATAATTAGGATCTGATAAGAGCCCTGGGATGTACTATGTTATGAAAATTATTTAACTTTGAGAAAGATGATTGTACAATGAAGTGAAGAGAATGTAAGCAACTGGCCGTTTATCTTGGGATAGAATATATATTATGTGAAGCTAGGAACCCACTACTGAATAAACCAAGCCCTCAACTTGAGGCTTGCTTTTGTGCAGTTTAGGGTTATAAATAGGAGACTGAGCCCTCTGATAATTATGCCTAAGAGTCACTTCCAGGGAACCTCTTCTGTTGCTCAGATGTGGCCTTTCTCTCTCTAAGCCCAACTCAGCAAATAAATTCATTTACCTTCCCACCTTGAGGACCATGACTCCCAGGGGAATGAATCTCCCTGGCAACATGGGACATGATTCCCAGGAATGATCCTGATCCTTGCAGTGAGGGATTGAAAATGCCTACTTGACTAAAAGGGGGGAAAATAAAATTAACAAGCTGAGGACACAGTGGCTGAGAGATCCCAAACAGACTTGAGAGGCTATCCTGGAGGTTTCTCTTATGCAAGCTCCAGCTAGACATCCCAAATGGCCACAGCGTGCCATGCCCTTACCAAAAGTAGTCCCCAAATACCTAGGTCCCTACTGAGATTCTATAAAATTGCACTCACTAAGTTTTATCTTTTAGAGACTTAAATCCACCAGAGTGTTCCTATACCAGACAAGTCCCAAAACCCAGAGGCAACAGCCTCTTTAAGATCAACTATCAGATGTGGCTCCCTTCCCCATACTGTCAACACCCCCTTTCAGTATGAACAAGTTAGGGTGCTCCCTGTCTAGACACCCCTAAAGTTGGAGAAGGAGATTAAGTTAGAGGAAGGGGTAGCAACAAACAAGATAAGATTTAACAATGATCTGTGAATACTGAAGCTTTATATAATTATAATTATTATTTTTTGGATGCTGGGTGTTGGAATGCTGGAAGGAGGTAAATGGCATGGTGGAACTGTAACCTATAGCATCCTTTGGGATTTGCTCTATAGCTGCTCTTTGAATTTTGCCTTGAAAGTCTTCACCTTTCTGTATGTACCTTGTATTGCATAATAAGGAAATAACTGAAACTGTGGAACTGTAACCCATAACAATTTTTGAAATTACCTATATGACTGCTTGTTGAGCTGTACATTGAAAGATGACACCTTTCTGTATGTAGTTATATTTTACAATAATGGAAATGGCTGATGTTGTGGAACTGTGACCCATGATATACTTTGAAATTTGCACTTACCTACTTGTGAAATCGTACTTTGAAAGTAATCACTGTTATGTATATATGTTAAAGTTCACAATAAAAGAAATTTTAAAAAATGCAGGTGAAACAAAAAATTCAACTCCAAAAAAAGAAGAACTTGATATTTTCTGGGGTACATAGAGCTTTCAAACTACCACAATGTAGGATACCACATAAAACAAAACAAAGATGCAAAATCATATGATCATCTAGATTGATGAAGAAAAGGCATTTGACAAAATTCAGAATCATTTCTTGATAAAAATCCTTAGAAAAATTGGAATAGAAGGAAACTTCCTCAACCTGATCAAGGGCATATATGAAAACCCAGAGTTGACATCATACTCAATTGTGAAACACTGAAAGCTTTCCCTCTAAGATCTGGAAGGAGACAAGCATGCCCACTTTTACCACTGTTATTGACCAATGTGCTAGGAGTTCTAGCTAGAGTAATTAGGCAAGAAAAAGAAATTAAAAAGCATCCAAATTGAAAAGGAAGAAGTAAAACCTTCACCATTTTCAGATGACATGATCCTATCCTAGTAAGACCTGAAAAATCTATGAAAAAGCTACTAGGACAAATAAATGAGTTCAGCAAAATGGCATGATACAAGACTAACATGCAAAAATCAGTAGTGTTTCTATACACTAATAATGAGCAATCAGAGGGGGAAATCAGGGAAAAAATCCATTCACAATAGCAATTAAAAGAATTGACTATCTAGGAATAATCTTAACAAAGGACGTAAAGGACCGATATTCAGAAAACAACAAAGCACTGCTAAAAGAAATCAAAGATCTAAATCAATGGAAGGGCCCTCTATGTTCATGGAATGGAAGACTAAATATTGTTAAGATGTCAATTCTACCCAAATTGATTTACAAATTCAATGAAACCCTAATAAAATTTCCAACAACCTATATGCAGAATTGGCAAATCCAATTACAAAATTTATTTGGAAGCATAAGAGTCACTAAATAGCCAAAAATATCTTGGAAAAGAAAAATGAAGTTGGAGGACTCTCATTATCTGACTTTAAAGCATATTACAAATTGCAGCAGTAAAAATAACATGGTATTGGAATAAAGATAGATACACTGGCCAAAGGAATCTAGTGGTGAGCTGAGAAATAGACCCTCATATCCTATGGTCTTGGTTTTTTACAAGGCTGCCATGTCCAACCAACTGAGATAGGGTAGCCTCTTCAAAAACTGATGCTGAGAGAACTGGATATCCATATCCAAAGGAATGAAAGAGGAACTCTATCTCATACCTTATACAAAAATTAACTCAAAATGGATCAAAGACCTAAATATAAAAGCCAGAGCCATAAAACTCCTAGGAGAAAATGTAGGGAAGCGTCTTCAGGAAATTGTGGTGGGCAATGATTTCTTAGAACCTACACCTAAAGCACAAGCAATGAAAGAGAAAATATATAATAGGAACCTGCTCAAAATTGAATACTTTTCTGCTTCAAAGGACTTTGTCAGGAGGGTGAAAAGGCAGCTGGCTCAATGGGAGAAAATATTTGGAAACCACATATCTGATAAGGTTTAATATACTGGATATATAAAGAATTCCTACAACTCAATGATAAAAAGACAACCTGTGCCAGTGTGGATATATTATGTCCCCCCAAAAAGCCATGTTCTTTAATGCAATCTTGTGGGGCCAGACATATTAGTCTGCTTAGGATGTGACCTTTTGATTGAATGTTTCCATGGAGATGTGATCCACTCAACTGTGCATGAGAAATCTGATTAAATTATTTCCATGGAGGTGTGGACCCCACCCATTCAGAGTGGGGCTTGATTATTTCACTGGAATATTTAAGAGAGCCAAGAGCTGACACAGGGGCTGATGCTGAGAGATGTCTGGAGTTACAGACAGAAGGATGTTTGGAGATGCTAAGCTAAGAGATGAAGCCCAGAGTTTGCCCTGGAGAAGTTGAGAGGATCCCTGGATGCTTAGAGAGAAATGCCCTGAAAAAAAGAAGCAAGGATGCACAGGAGCTGAGAGAGATGAGTGAGGACAGAAGCCCAGAGACATTTGGGAGAATGCCATTTCAAACCACAACCTGGAGTCAGTCAGATGGGGGACAGAGACACTTCTGGAAGAACCATTGTGATGGCCATCCAAGGAGAACCCCAAGTTCAGTTTAAACACGTATTGGTTGGCGATGGTGGTACCAAAAAAACTACATTTGTGAAACGTCATTTGACTGGTGAATTTGAGAAGTATGTAGCCACCTTGGGCTTGGACGTCCATCTCCTTGTGTTCCACACCGACAGAGGGCCTATTAAATTCAATGTGTGGGACATGGCTGGTCAGGAGAAATTTGGTGGCCTGAGAGATGGCTGTTATCTCCAAGCCCAGTGTGCCATTATAATGTTTGATACAACATCAAGAGTTACTTACAAGAATGTGCCTAACTGGCATAGAGATCTGGTATGAGTGTGTGAAAACATCCCCATCATGTTTTGTGGCAACAAAGTGGATATTAAGGACAGGAAAGTTAAGGCAAAATCCATCATCTTCCACTGAAAGAAGAATCTTCAGTACTATGACATTTCTACCCAAAGTAACTACAACTTTGAAAAGCCCTTCCTTTTGCTTGCTAGAAAACTGATTGGAGACCCTAACTTGGAGTTTGTAGCCATGCCTGCTCTTGCCCCACCAAAGGTTGTCATGGACCCAGTTTTGGCAGCACAGTATGAACATGATTTAGAGGTTGCTCAGACAACTGCTCAGCTGGATGAGGATGACCTGTGAGAAAGTGAAGCTGGAGCCCAGCATCAGAAGTCTAGTTTTATAGGCAACTGTCCTGTGATGTCAGTGGTGCAGTGTGTTTGCAACTTTATTATATAGCTAAGCAGAACATGTGCTTAATCTTTGGGATGCTGAAGGAGAAGAATGGGCTTTGGAGTAAATGTGGCAGTTAAAAAAACCTTCATTTTTTTCACCCACATATTTAGCTGTTTTGGAAAACAGTTGTTTCTTTTTTGAGTTTCAAATATAAGACTCCTACAGTCACATCATAATATTCAGTGGTGAAGTCTTGTTTGTTACTGTCATACCCATTCCTTTTCATTTAGAATCAGAATAGAGTTGTATTTCAAAAAAAATAAAAATAAAAAACACAACCTGGGAGTAAAGGACCATCAGACACCAGCCACATGCCTTCCCAGCTGACAGAGGTGTTCCTTATGCCATTGACCTTCTATTAGGGAAGGTACCCTCTTGTTGATGCCTTAGTTTTGACACTTTTATGGACTTACAGCTCTAAATTTGTAACCAAATAAACCCATTTATAAAAGCTGATCAATTTCTGATGTTTTGCATAAAGGTGGCATTAGCAAACCAGAACACAACCCAATTTAAAAATAGGCAAAAGACATGACTACACATTTTTGCAGAGAGGATATATAGAGACTAAAAAGCACATGAAAAGATACTCAACATCACTAGCTATTAGGGAAATGCAAATCAAAACTACAATGTAGAAGGCTGGGAAAGATGGCAGAGGGGTGAGGTGTGGAATTTGTTATTCCTCTAGGGCAGCTGATAAATAGACAGGAACTGTATGGATCATCAGTTTTGGGGATTTCTGTGACTGGCACACATCATACACCAGTCTGGAATGGTTGAAATGGCTGATTGCAGAGAAGAAGTGTAAGTTTGCCTGGTAAGGGGGATGGTGCCCTCCCAGAGGCATGGCAGAATGTATTGGAGATGGTTGCCCAAAGGAAAAAGAAACAATCTGTACTGGGAACAAGGAGGGGGGGCCCAACCAGGCCCCAATTGCAGAATTAATTAACAAATTCAGGTTGCTGAATAAAATCTCCAAGCACAGATAAACCAAGAGCAGGCACAAAAGGAACTGGGGGGATTTGGCCCAGCAGAGAGGAGGTGGGGCTAACAACAATAGCAATAAAATAAACACAGACTTTTGGAGTTCTAAGTGTTCAGAATACTAGGAAAGGGTTTGGGTACAAGAAAAGGGACAATATAGAAATGTGTATCAACTCTGGTGCACATTTGCAAAACTGGGGAGCAGGGGACCAGATCTGGAAAGGTTTTTTTTTTCTTTTCTTTTCTTTCTATTATTTTTAACTTTTCAATAGCTCAGAAACACTCAGGCTCCAGCACTGCCCCAGGCAAGGGTGGAATTAAAGTTGTCTGAGAGTAATTAGTCAGGTGAAAGAGACAATACCCTGAATCACATGTCTTTAAATAGTCTATACTGGGACTGACAAAACTTAGGGTCTGGGGAAAGGCCTTGAAACAAGATTTCTTTTTTTTCCCAACTATTCTAAGTAGCTCATTACAGAAAGTCTCAGATATATGCAATTGGTGGCTGGACCCAGACATGGGAGGAGATAAGATTGGTCTTAGAAACAAACAAATAAATCTAGTGGGAGAGATAATTGCCTAAAGGGAATAACTTCCTCAAGAGGAGGTGTAGTGAGGCCCACCTCAAGTGGTGGTCCTCCTTCAGAGAACTCAGACCCCAAGGACTGCATAACAGAAACAGCTTGAATCAGCTACACCACGGCAGGGACAGGAGCACAAGGCCTGCAAACAATTAAAGGCACCACAACTTTTTATACTGTTGGGGAGCTGTGAGCTGACAAGTGCCACCTGCTGAACAGGATAGGAAAAGCACAGAGTCTAGAGGTTTCACAGGATGGTCTGAAAACCTGGAGGGTCTCATTCTCAGGGAAACATGATACAGCATACACCCTCCCCCAGAGACCTGGACCTGTCTGGTCTGGGAAAATCTGATTGGTGTCAGTCATATCTGGGGAAACCCTAACAAAAACTTTACAAAGAGGCAGGGCAAGAACCAGAAAAATTCTGATCAACTAAACAGAAGCTATGGTTACAGATCTAGAATAAATTAAACTGAATGCCAAAGAACAGATAAAGAACAAAGCCAACCAAAAAGAAAACCCTAGGTAAAAGGATGAAAACAAGCTACAGAATAAGCTAATCGTGAAAATCAGATGCCTAGACAACTAAAAATAATGAGCCATAATAGGAAACATGAAAATATGGACCAAAGGAACAAACCAACACTTCAATTCAGAAACAGTTATTGAAACCACTAATTAAAGATGTACAAACAAATCTTCAAAATAAAATCAACAAGCAGAAGGAAAATATGGCAAAAGAGATGAAGGGTATAAAGAAGACACTGGATGGCCTAAAGAAGAATTCATAAGTGTGAAAAAACAAATGACACAAATTATGGGTGTGAAAGGCAAGATGGAAAGATGAAAAACACAATGAAGACACACAACAGTAGGAAGAGGGAAAATAAAGGATCACTGAACCAGAAGAAAGGACATCTGAAATCTTACACACAAAAGAACAGAGAGGGAAAAGAATGGAAAAATATAAGCAGGGTCTTAGGGAACTGAATGACAACATGAGACACATGAATATATGTGTTATGGGTGTGCCAGAAGGAGAACAGGAACAACACAGGGATGTCTCCTGTCACCATTGTTATTGAACATTGTGCTGGAAGTTCTAGCTAGAGCAATTAGGCAAGAAAAAGAAATAAAGGCACCCAAATTGGAGAGGAAGAAGTAAAATTTTCACTGTTTGCAGATGACATGATTCCATATGTCAAAAATCTAGAAACATCTACAGCAAATCTACTAGAGCTAATCAATGAGTATAGCAAAGTGGCAGGATACAAGATTAACACACAAAAATCAGTAGTTTACCTATACACAAGTAATGAGCAAGAGGAGGACAAAATCAAGAAAACATTCCATTTCCAATAGCAACCAAAAGAAACAGGCATTTAAGAATGAACTTAATCAAGGTCACAAAAGACCTACACACAGAAAACTACAAGAAACAGATAACAGAAATCAAACAGGACCTAAAAAATTGGAAGAACATGCTGTGTTCATGGATTGGAAGACTAAATATAGTCAAGATGTAAATTCTACCTAAACTGATTTATAGATTCAATGCAATACTAATTGAAATTCCAACAACTTACTATACAGAAATAGAAAAACCAATAATCAAATTTATTTGGAAGGGCAAGGTGCCTTGAATAGCCAAAAATATCATGAGAAAGAGGAACAAAGTGGAAGGTATCACACTACCTGACTTTGAAACATATTACAAAGCCACTGTGGTCAAAACAGCATGGTACTGGCATAAGGATACATATACCAACCAATGGAATCAAATTGAGTGTGCAGAAATAGACCCATGCATCTATGCACAATTGGTCTTTGATAAGGAGGTCAAGACAAAGGAATTGGGACAGAACAGCCTCTTCAATAAATGGTGTTTGGAGAACTGGATATGCATTTCCAAAAGAATGAAAGAGGACTCCTATATCACACCTTGTACAAAAAAAAATCTCAAAATGGATCAAAGACATGAACATTAGTGCTAAGATCTTAAAACTCTTAGAAGAAAATGTAGGGCAATATCTTAAAGATCTTGTGATAGAAGTTGGTTTCCTAAACCTTGTACCCAAAGCATGAGCAACCAAAGAAGAAATATATACATGGGATCTCCTCAAAATTTTGTACATCAAAGGACTTTGGCAGAAAAGCAAAAAGGCAGTCTACACAAAGGGAGACAGTATTTGGAAAAAACATATCAAATAAGGGTATAATATTCCAAATATATAAAGGGATCCTACAACTCAACAACAGAAAGACAAACCACCCAATTCTAAAAATGGGCAAAAAACATGGACAGACACTATTCTGAAGAGGATATACAGATGTCTCAAAAACATATGAAAAAAATGCTCAACATCATTGGCTATTAGGGAAATGCAAATCAAAACCACAATGAAGCTTTAGATATCATTTTTTGTTTTATTTTTATTTTAGAGTAAGGAAAAGGTTCAAAAATTGATTCTGGAGATGAATGCACAACTGTGTGATTGTGCTGTGAATAATTGATTTTACACTGTGGAGACTGTAGGGTGTGTGAATATATCTCAATTAAACTGTATTACAAAAAGGAAAGGAACAATAGAGGGAGGAGGGGAATGGGATGTTTTGGACATTCATTTTTATTTTAATTTTCATTTTATTTTTTGGAATAATGAAAAGGTTAAAAGTTTGATTGTGGTGATGAAAGCACAACACTATGATGATACTGTGAACAACAGATTGTACACTTTGAATGATTGTATGTTATGTGATTATATCTCAATAAAATTGCATTAAAAAAAAACCACAATGAGATATCATCTCACACCTATCAGAGCAGCCATTATCCAAAAAACAGAAAATTACAAGTGCTGGAGAGGATGTGGAGAAAGAGTCACACTTATTAATTATTGGTGGGAACGTTGAGTGGTGCAACCACTCTGAAAGACAGTGTGGAGGCTCCTCGGGAAGCTAAGTATAGATTTGCCATATGATCCAGCTATTCCATTACTAGGCATATACTCAGAAAACTGAAAGTTAAGACGCAAACGGACATTTGTAAACCAATGTTTATAATGGCGTTATTCATGACTGCCAAGAGATGAAAACAGCCCAAATGTCCATCAATGGATGAGTGGATAAACAAACTGTGGTATATACACATGAGGGAATATTTCACAGCTGTAAGACAGAACAAAGTTATGGAATATATAATAACATGGATGAACCTTGAGGATGTTATGTTGAGCAAAGTTAGCCAGAAACAAAAGCACAAATACTGTATGGTCTCACTAGTATGAACTAACAGTAATGAACAAACTTTGAGAATTAAAAGCTGAGAACACATTTTATCAGGAGTTAGAAAGAGGGTAGAGATAAAGCATTTGATGCTGAAAGACTACAGAATGCTCAACAGGATTGACTGTATAGATCCAAAAATAGCATAATACTGTGTGATGGTAGCACAATATTGTAAGTACACTGAACAAAGATGTCTGTGAGTAAAGCTGAAATACGAGGGCTACAGGGATGTATGACACCAGAAGTAAAGATAGATAATAAAGACTGGGACTGTATAATGTAGCAAAAACTAGAGTGGTCAATAATTGTGACTAAACATACAAATGTAAAAATGTTTTTACATGTGGGAGAACAAATGAATGTCAGGATGTAAAGGGTTGACAAAGAGATGGGATTGGGAAAAAATATAATCAAGCAAACTGGAGTTTATGCTCAACAGCAACATTGTAATATGCTTCCATTAAATGTAACACATGTGGTATACCAAAGCTAAATGTGTATGAGAGGGGGGTGTAAGGGGGGGATATGTGATTCTTGGTAGTGGTGCTATTGTATGACCTTAATATTATATTGTATTGTATGGTATTTTATTTTTCTTTTTATTATATTTTTATTATTCTTAAAAAATTTTCTGTAGTAATGAATATATTCAAGTGCTGATTGTGGTGATAAATGCACAGCTATATGATGACACACTGAACAATTGATTGTACACTGTGGATGATTGTATGGTGTGAATATATCTCTATAAAATTGTAGGAAAGATATAAATACAGATAAAGGTGCTGGAGAAAACATGAAGAGAGAGATGTACATATTAACTGTTGGTGGGGATGTAGAATGGTGTAGCCTATCTGGAGGACAGTGTGGTTGTTCCACAAGAAACTAAGTATTGGGTGCCATTAGGTCTGGCAACCTCATTATGAGGTATATACCTGAAAGATCTGAGAGAAAGGACATGAATGGACATTTGCACACTGATGATTATGGAGGCAGTATTCATGATTTGCAGTGGGTGGAGGTGGCCTAAGGGTACATTGACTGATGAACATAATGGTGAACTGTGGTGTATGTATACAATGGAATATTGAGCAACTGTGGGGAGAGAAGCTGTGAGACATGCAACGAGGTGAATGGATCCTGTAGACAGCATTTTGAGTGAAGTACATCAGAAACAAAAAGATGAATATTATAATGCCTCAACAATATTGACTAACTACAATGTGTAAACTCAGAATTGAATCTTAGAGCACTGCTTATCAGAAGAACATGTGGAAGCCAGACCAGCTGGACTCATGGTGATGCAGCAAAAATAACTTGAGACTGAATCACAAGTTGCAAGAGTGAGAATAGCTCAAGGGAGAGTGTTCTGCCAAGCAATGCTCATCTCAGCTTTTATTGAGATTTTCAGGGTAGGAAGACATGCTGGAACTCAAGGCTGATTGGGAAGGCAGGAAGGAAGGAAGGAAGGGAGGCAGGATGTTCTGAACTTTAAGAAACAAAAATCAGCAGGCATGCTGATAATGGATAAGCCTGGCCTTGGGAGTGAAATGTACTGCATGCTAGAATGTAACAAGGCAGGACGTTCCCATCGTTTGCAATAGGAATCAAGTACAAACATTGCAGGATATTCCCATCATTTGTGATAGGAATCAAGGACAAATGTAAGACATTCCCATCATTTGCAATGGGAATCAAGTGATGTGACACTTCTCTCATTTGTGAGAGAAGCCAGGTATGAGAAGCTGCACACACTATAGATTTTTTATCCATAGCACTCCCAGAGTAACACTTACTCTCATGGTCCCTAGGTTGTAAGCTCTTAGAGAAGTCACATCTATTCCTGAATTGTAATGGCTATCTCCAAATTCTGAGATGCTGATTCATTTGTGTATAACCTGGTTAATCTCTGGAACTTTGGGTATCTGTGTGACACCTGAAACTCAGAGCTAGAGCTCAGCAGATATAAATGTCCATATTAGCACATACAGCAACTGTTTAAAAAGCTGAAAAAGAATCCAAAATTCAATTAGAGATAAGAATGGAGCATATCTGGTTAGGACTAAGACAAATCAGTCTAAAGGGTAAAAGATGATACTGACTGTGTTTTAAAACTTCAACTTCCATGTGAAACCAAGGGAAGAGATGTTTATTTGGTGTGGGATAAATATCTTCTACAGCATACTAAATAATTTAACTTGTATGGTCAGTTTATTCAAACACCATAATTACATGGAACTTTGAATAGGAAGTGAGATCTGATAGGTTTGTACAGGTTAGTGTGAAATAGTGATTCATCCCAAAGTAATTCGGGCAGAAAATAAAAATATATATGCATGGCCCCCCTGAGGAGTTGGGGGAAATGGCAGAAATTTTGGACCTCCCCAGCTGGGTTAACACTGATATTATCACAAACAATGAGGACTGACAATTTTTTAGGCCAAGCCCTCGATCTTGGGACTTCCCTTATGAAGCTTGTTACTGTAAAGGAGAGGCTAAGCCTACTTATAATTGTACCTAAGATTCTCCCCCACTGTACCTCTTTGTTGCTCAGATGTGGCCTTCCCTCTCTAGCTAAGCCAACTTGGCAGATGAATTCACTCCCCACTCCCTATGTGGGATTTGACTCCCAGGGGTGTAAAGCTCCCTGGCAACACAGGATATGACTCCTGAGTATGAACCTGGACCCAGCATTGTTGGATTGAGAACATCTTCTTGACCAAAAGGGGGAAGAAAAATGAAACAAGATAAAGTTTCAGTGGCTGAGAGATTTCAAATGGAGTCAAGAGGTCACTCTGGAGGGCATTCTTATAACCTTTTTTAGGTTTTAGTGTATTGGAATAACCAGAAGTATAGACCTGAAACTATCAAACTGCAACCCAGTAACCATGATTCTTGAAGATGATTGTATAACAATCTAGCTTACATGGGGTGATGGCATGATTGTGTAAACCTTGTGGCTCACACTCCCATTATCCAGTGTATGGATGCATGAGTAGAAAAATTGGGACCAAAGCTAAAATAAAAATAGGGTGGATTGGGAGGGATTATTTGGGTTTTCTGTTTTTAATTTTATTTTTCATTCTTATTTTCATTCTTTCTTGTGTAAGGAAAATTTCAAAAATTGATTGGAGTGATGAATGCACAACTACATGATGATACTATGCACAGTTGATTTTACACCATAGATGATTGTATTATATGTGAACATATCTCAATGAAACTGAATTTTTTTAAAAAATAATCAGATGACCAGTGTTCTAGTTTGCTAATGCTGCTGGAATGCAAAACACCAGAGATGGATTGGCTTTTATAAAAGGAGGTTTATTTGGTCACACAGTTACAGTCTTAAGGCCATAAAGTGTCCAAGGTAACACATCAGCAATCGGGTGCTTTCACTGGAGGATGGCCAATGGTGTCTGGAAAACCTCTGTTAACTCGGAAGGCACATGGCTGGCATCTGCTCCAAAGTTCTGGTTTCAAAATGGCTTTCTCCCAGGATGTTCCTCTCTAGGCTGCGGTTCATCAAAAATGTCACTCTTAGTTGCACTTGGGGTATTTGTCCTCTCTTAGCTTCTCCGAAGCAAGAGTCTGGTTTCAATGGCCATCTTCAAAATGTCTCTCATCTGCAGCTCCTGTGCTTTCTTCAAAGTGTCCCTCTTGGCTGTAGCTCCTCTTCAAAACATCACTCACAGCTGCACTGAGTTCTTTCTGTTTGTCAGCTCATTTATATGGCTCCACTGATCAAGGCCCACCCTGAATGGGTGGGGCCATGCCTCCATGGAAATTATCTAATCAGAGTTATCACCTACATTTGGGTGGGGCACATTTCCATGCAAACAACCTAATCCAAATGTTCCAACTTAATCCGCACTAATATGTCTGCCCCACAAGACTGCATCAAAGAATATGGCTTTTTCTGGAGGGAATAATACATTCAAACCAACACAACCAGATAGCAGCAAAAAATTACAAGTCACACTGAAACTTGAGAATAAATGGCTTAGTCAAAGGAACAAGTCAAAAAGTTGGAGGAGACACAGAATCTGGAACAGCTAATCAAAGATGTTCAATCAAATCTCCAGAATCAATTCAAGAAATGAAGGGAAGTGTATATAAAGAGATAAATGATATTAAGAGGACACTAGGAAGCATAAAGAGGAATTTGAAAGAATACACAGAAAAGTAATTGACATCGTGGAAATAAAACACCATCTAAATGAAATTCAAAATATATTGTAGACACACAACAGCAGATTTGAAGAGGCAGAAGAAAGAATCAGTAAGCTAGAAGACAGAGCAACAGAATTCAAACTGGCAAAAGAACAGATGGAGGAAAAAAATGGAAAAATCTGAGCAGTATCTCAGGGAAGTGATTGACAACACAAAACACATAAACAAATGTCCCATAGGTGTTGTGATGGTTAGGTTCATGTGTCAACTTGGCCAGGTGATAGTACCCAGCTGTCTGGTCAAGAAAACACTGACCTAACAATTGCTGTGAGGACATTTGTGACTGGTTAATAAACCAACAGGCTGGTTTATTCAATCATCAGTCAATTGACTGCAGCTGTGACTGATGACTCACCAAAGGGCTTGTCTTCCACAATGAGAGAATGCAATTGGCTGGATTTAATCCAATTAATCAGTTGAAGACTTATTAGTGAGACAGATAGAGGACCTTCACTTCTTCTTCAGCTGCCCAGTGAAGCATCTCCTGAGGAGTTCATTGAAGTTGCCAGTTCGTTTTCTGAGGAGTTCATCAAACACGTTTGTTGAAGATCCCAGTTGATTTCCTGAGGAGTTTGTTGAAGTCGCAGGTTCATTTCCTGAGGAGTTCATCAGACATCTTCCTTGGAGTTGACAATTTGCTGACTGCTCTACAGAATTTGGACTCGTGCATACCCACAGTTGTGTGAGTCACTTTTATAGATTTTATAGTCAGAGACACCTCTCATTGATTCTGTTTTCCTAGAGAACCCTAACTAATACAACTTGGTACCAGGAGTGCTTCTTGAGAAACAGAATCTTAAAATGCACCATTACAATTTGTTTTCTACTCTGATTAGATTCAAAGGCACTAATGACTCTATTTCCAATAATCAAGAGGGCACTGAAAGTCCAAGGCATGAGTTGGCAAAGGAGATATGCAAAATACCACCATTTGACTTTCCTAATCATACTCTAGTATGAAGCAAGGCTCTGGGTGACAGTGTTTTTGACACCTTCACAGAGTTTTGCAGAATTAAGAGGTACAACGATGTTCACTGGCTGCTTTTAGATACTTTGGATAAAGTTATAAGAGAAAGGGATGAGCTAAAGGCTTCAAATTCAAAACTTAAATGAATTTTAAGTGCAGGATTCTATGTGTGGCCTGAAAGAAAATCTTATTTCCTGTGCCCACAGACTGGAAGTTTCTGAAAACCAGATGCAGACTTCATTGTGCAAGTAGCAGATTTACTATGTAAACTAAAATCTAAACCTCTCAGGGTGTCTGCTGTTAAAGTAAAGGCATTGATTGGAAAAGAATGGGATCTGGAAACGGGTTGGGGACATATGGATTAATAATAATGGCAGTGAGGACATTGGAACCCCGGATTCTGCTGAGTCATTGTTAGATTTACCTGTAGAGGGCTGTCCTGAGGAAACAGCTTCCCCACCTCCAGTCTGCCCTAAGGAGCCTGCCATCCAACCCCCACCTAAAGAGATTAACCCTTCAGTGCCTGCTAATCCTGTAATCATCTCCCCTGAGGAAGCAGCCCTCACTCCTCTGCCTGGAGAGATTAATCTGGTTTTAAGAGATGAAAATGCAACAGAATGTCCTGAGGTGAATGGCTTGAGGGATAATTCTAACTCTTTTCATGACCCACCCCCACCACCAGTCTTTGCTTCAAGACCTATAACTAGTCTAAAGTCCCAACAGGCCCCAAAGGGTGAGATACAAAGTGTGACCCATGAAGAGGTATGCTATACTCCAAAGGAACTGTATGAGTTTTCCAACTTGTACAGACAGAAACCAGGGGAATATGTGTGGGAATGGATATTAAGGGTGTGGGATAATGGTGGAAGGAACATAAGGTTGGATCAGGCTGAATTTACTGATATGGGACAACTAAGCAGAGATTCTGCATTCAATGTTGTAGCTTGAGGGGTTAGAAAGGGTGTTAGCAGTTTGTTTGGGTGGTTGGCTGAAACATGGATCAAAAGGTGGCCGGCATTACCAGAAGTTGAAATGCCAGAACTGCCCTGGTACAATGTGGAGGAGGGGATTCAAAGGCTTAGAGAGATTGGAATGTTAGGGTGGATTTATCATAGAAGACTTGCTCACACACCCCTGGAATGTCCAGAAGACACACCTTTTACCTGGACTGTGAGGATAAATTTGTGAGACTAGCTCCATCATCCCTGAAGAGGTCTGTAGTCGCCCTTATCTGTAGGTCAGATATTACTGTAGGAACTGCTGTCACTGAGCAGGAATCCTTAAACACAATGGGGATAATTGGGTCCCGAGTTGGCAGAAGCCAAGTGGCTGCAGTTAATCACCACAGACAAGGTGGGCATGGCTACCATAACGGAAAACAGGCTCAAAGCAGCAATCAAAATAATATGGCTCGCAGAGACTTATGGCACTGGCTAGTGGATCACGAAGTACCAAGTAGTAAAATAGATTGGCAATTGACTAAATTCTTGTTTAAACTATATAGGCAGAAGAATTCTAGGTCAAGTGAACAAAAGCCTCCCTTGAATTACAAAAACAGAGAGTCATGGCCCCTTAATCAATTCCCAGACTTGAGACAGTTTACAGATCCAGAGCCCCTTGAATGAAGGGAAGGCCAGGTACCCTTGGGAAAGGACCCTGTTACACTGCCAAAAATTTATACTGTTAATCTTCCTCCCAGCCTTCCCCAGGGGGACCTACAGCCTTTTACCAGGGTAACTGTGCATTGGGGAAAAGGAAATGATCAGATATTTAGGGGATTACTAGACACTGGTTCAGAAGGGACATTAATTCCAGGAGACCCAAAACGTCACTCTGGTCCACCAGTCAGAGTTGGGGCTTATGGAGGTCAGGTGATTGATGGAGTTTTAGCTCAGGTCCACCTCACAGTGGGTCCAGTGGGTTCCCGGACCCATTCTGTGGTTATTTCCCCAGTGCAGGAATGCATAATTGGAATAGACATACTCAGCAACTGGCAGAATCCTCACAATTGTTCCCTGACTCCTGGAGTAAGGGCTATTATGGTGGGAAAGGCCAAGTGGAAGTCACTAGAACTTCCCCTGCCTAGCAAAATAGTGAACCAGAAGCAATACCAAATTCCTGGAGGGATTGCAGAGATTAATGTCACTCTTAAGGACTTGAAGAATGCAGGGGTGGTGATTCCTACCACATCCCCATTCAACTCTCCTATTTGGCCTGTGCAGAAAACAGAAGTGCCTTGGAGGATGACTGTGGATTATTGTAAGCTTAACCAGCTGATGACTCCAATTGCAGCTGCTGTCCCAGATGTGGCATCATTGCTTGAGCAAATCAACACATCCCCTGGTACCTGCTATGCAGCTATTGATGTGGGAAATGTTTTTTCTCAATTGCTGTCAGTAAGGACCACCAGAAACAGTTTGCATTCAGCTGGCAAGGCCAGCAGTTTACATTCACTCTGCTACCTCAGGGTTATATCAACTCTCCAGCACTGTGTCATAATATTGTCCGCAGTGATCTTGATCGTTTCTCCTTCCCACAAGACATCACACTGGTCCATTATATTAATGATATCATGTTGATTGGACCTAGTGAGCAAGAAGTAGCAACTACTCTAGATTTGTTGGTAAGGTATTTGCATGGCAGAGGATGGGAGATAAATCCAACAAAAATACAGGGGCCTTCCACCTCAGTAAAATTTCTAGGTGTCCAGTGGTGTGGGGCCTGTCAAGATATTCCTTCTAAGGTGAAGGATAAGCTGCTGCATCTTGCCCCTCCTATGAACAAAAAAGAGGCACAATGCTTAGTTGCCCTGTTTGGATTTTGGAGACAACATATTCCTCATTTAGGTGTGCTACCCTGGCCCATTTACTGAGTGACCAGGAAAGCTTCTAGTTTTGAGTGGGGACCAGAACAAGATGAGGCTCTGCAACAGGTCCAGGCTGCTGTGAAAGCTGCTCTGCCACTTGGACCATATGATCCAGCTGACCCAATAGTGCTGGAAGTGTCAGTGGCAAATAGAGATGCTGTTTGGAGCCTTTGGCAGGATCATATAGGAGAATTACAATGCAGGCCCTTAGGATTTTGGAGTAAAGCTTTACCATCCTCTGCAGATAACTACTCTCCATTTGAGAAACAGCTGTTGGCCTGCTACTGGGCCTTAGTAGAGACAGAATGATTAACCATGGGCCACCAAGTTACCATGAGACCTGAGTTACCTATCATGAGCTGGGTATTGTCTGACCCACCAAGCCATAAAGTTGGGCGTGCACAGCAGCACTGCATCATAAAATAGAAATGGTATATATGAGATAGAGCTCGAGCAGGTCCTGAAGGTACAATTAAGTTACATGAGGAAGTGGCCCAAATGCCCATGGCCCCCACTCCTTCCACCTTACCTTCTCTTTCCGAGCCCACAGCTATGGCATCTGGGGAAGTTCCTTACAGTCGGTTGACTGAGGAAGAGAAAACTCGGGCCTGGTTTACAGATGGTTCTGCACAATGTGCAGGCACCACCCAAAAGCGGACAGCTGCAGCACTGCAGCCCCTTTCTGGGATGTCCCTGAAGGAGACTGGTGAGGGTAAATCCTCCCAGTGGGCAGAACTTCGAGCAGTGCACCTGGTTGTTCACTTTGCATGGAAGGAGAACTGGCCAGAGGTGCATTTGTATACTGATTCCTGGGCTGTTGCTAATAGTTTGGCTGGATGGTCAGGGACTTGGAAGGAACATGATTGGAAGATTGGTGACAAAGAAGTCTGGTGAAGGGGTATGTGGATAGACCCTTCTGAGTGGGCAAACAACATGAAGATATTCGTGTCCCATGTGAATGCTCACCAGAGGGTGACTTCAGCAGAAGAAGATTTTAATAACCAAGTGGATAAAAAGAACCATTTGGTGGATACCAATCAGCCTCTTTCCTCAGCAATTCCTGTCATTGCCCAATGGGCTCATGAACAAAGTGGTCATGGCGGTAGGGATGGAGGTTATGCATGGGCTCAGCAACATGGACTTCCACTCACCAAGGCTGACCTGGCCACAGCCATGCTGAGTGTCCAATCTGCCAGCAGCAGAGACCCGCACTCAGTCCCCAATATGGTGCCATTCCCCGTGGTGATCAGCCTGCTACCTGGTGGCAGGTTGATTACATTGGACCACTTCCATCATGGAAGGGGCAGTGATTTGTTCTTACTGGAATAGACACATACTCCAGATATGGATTTGCCTTCCCTGCACAACATGCTTCTGCCAAAACTAACATCCGTGGACTTATAGAATGCCTTATCCACCATCATGGTATTCCACACAGCATTGCTTCAGACAAAGGAACCCACTTCACAGCAAATGAAGTGAGGAAATGGGCACATGCTCGTGGAATTCTCTGGTCTTACCATGCTCCCCATCATCCAGAGGCAGCTGGGTTGATAGAACAGTGGAATGGCCTGTTGAAGACTCAATTACGGCACCAAATAGGTGGCAATACCTTGCAGGGTTGGGGCAGTGTTCTCCAGGAGGCTGTGTATTCTCTGAATCAGCATCGACTCCATGGTGCTGTTTCTCCCATAGCCAGGATTCATGGGTCCAGGAATCAAGGGGTGGAAACAGGATTGGCACTACTCACTATCACTCCTAGTGATCCACTAGGTAAATTTTTGCTTCCTGTCCCTGCAAGCTTAAGCTCTGCTGGTCTACAGGTCTTGGTTC